>NC_135965.1:22270453-22631264 GCF_053455715.1 Rhinoraja longicauda
CTGTGTGCAGTTTTGGTCTCCAAATTTGAGGAAGGATATTCTTGCTATGGAGGGCGTGCAGCGTAGGTTCACTAGGTTAATTCCCGGAATGGCGGGACTGTCGTATGTTGAAAGGCTGGAGTGATTGGGCTTGTATACACTGGAATTTAGAAGGATGAGGGGGGATCTTATTGAAACATATAAGATAATTAGGGGATTGGACACATTAGAGGCAGATAACATGTTCCCAATGTTGGGGGAGTCCAGAACAAGGGGCCACAGTTTGAGAATAAGGGGTAGGCCATTTAGAACGGAGATGAGGAAGAACTTTTTCAGTCAGAGGGTGGTGAAGGTGTGGAATTCTCTGCCTCAGAAGGCAGTGGAGGCCAATTCGTTGGATGCTTTCAAGAGAGAGCTGGATAGAGCTCTTAAGGATAGCGGAGTGAGGGGGTATGGGGAGAAGGCAGGAACGGGGTACTGATTGAGAGTGATCAGCCATGATCGCATTGAATGGCGGTGCTGGCTCGAAGGGCTGAATGGCCTACTCCTGCACCTATTGTCTATTGTCTATTGTCTATTAAGCCATCTGTGTAACGACTTGAAGCTGCAGTTTGCTATCAGAAACAGAAGTTTTATTTATGACGTTTAGCCCTGCTTTGTCCTGGTTCTTCCTTGCTTCCAGTCCACCCCCCTTCCACCCTCACCCACAATTATTCAGAACAAGGGTCCCAACCCGAAACGTCACCTATCCACATGTGGAGTAAGGGACTGCAGATGCTGGTTTACACCGAAGATAGACACAAAATGCTGGAGTAACTCAGCGGGATTGGCAGCATCTCTGGATAGAAGGAATGAGGGATGTTTCGGGTCGAGACCCTTCTTCAGGCTGAGCATCAGGTGAAAGGGAGTTGCAGAGATAAGAATGTGTAAGAGATCAAAGAAGATGCAGATCAAGGAAAATGTAGAATAGACTGTTAGCTTGGAGAAGGTGACAACGAAGCATACAGAGATACAGTGTAATCAGAGGGACAGTCAGACTGGTCGGAGAACGGGGAAGGGGGAGGAATGGAGAGAGATAGGAGGGGGAGAGGAAGGCTAGAAGAGGAGAGAGGTAGGATAAGGTGAGGCAGGTAAGAAATGGACACAGGTGAGGGGTTGAGAGGCAGACAGTTGGAACAATGGTGAGAGATTAAAACAGAAGGTATAAGATAGAAGGATGGAAGAGTTGCAAGTCGTGAAACTAGAGGAAGGAACGTCGGAAAAGGTGAGGGAGGGGGAGAGGGGAAAAATCGGTGCGAGTCCAGGTGGGGTACAGCAACGAGGGGGGGGGGGAGAGACCTAAACATAAGTGACATAAACGGGTCTGGAACAGGAACACAGCCACTGTGATAGTGAGGGACTGCAATCATTCATAAATGGCTGTATGACAATGACTATTGTTTTGGAGAGGTATTAGACCAAGTGGACCCATTGGGACCAAACCTCTCCTGCATTGGTGCAGCACCCTCTCCCCCCCCTCCCCCCCCCTCCCCTCTCCCCCCGACCCCCCTCGCCTCTTCTCCCCCACACTCCCCTCTCCCCCTTCCCCCCACCCCTCCCCTCCCTCCCCACTCACTCCCACCTCTCCCCCCCCACCCTCATCCCACCACTCCCTTTCCCCCTCCCCTCTCCCTCCTCCCCCTCCCTCCCTCCCTAAGGGATAGATTTAAACTTAAAAATGTGAATAACAAAAAATATAACACCGATTTCAATGAAACTCCTTCCATTAGCACCAAAGGACGACGGTGAGTAAGGTGGGCCTACAATTGCCAAGCATTCATGTCCCGTTTTGGCTGTAGTTCAGGAACAAACAAACAAACAAACGAGAGTTCCAGTATATAGATGTTCTGAAGTCATCGGAACAGAATTAGGCCCTTGGGCTCATCGAGTATACTCTATCATTCAATCATGGCCGACCTATCTTTCCCACTCAACCCCATTCTCCTGCCTTCTCCCCATAACCCTTGATACCCAGACTAATCAAGAATATGTCAATCTCCATCTTAAAAATACCCAATCATGCCCTTTGTCTGGTCCATATGTGGGCAGATGGGACTGGAATAGATGGGGAATCATGGTCGGAAGGGCCTGTTTCCTGCAGAAGGACTCGATGACCATGTCTCTATAAGCGAAACAATGAGAAACCTAAGAGCATTTCAAATCTGTTTATTGCGTTGAAATAAAAGGCTACAGATTTTCATATCTTCTACAACATCCTAGAAACATTTGCTTTCCCTTTCTCCCAGACTCTGGGTCTTATTTCGAGGTGGGGGCACAGAGGTGACAGGGGGTTCAGTTTGGATGAAGTTGACTGGCTTGTTCTTGCTGATGGGGGGCTTGCACTTTGGGTTTGAACTCGGGTCCATTCTCAAAGGTGGCCGAACTGTGTGACCTCTTACTCACGGACCTCTCTCTGGCCGACCGGATGTGCCTGTGGCCCGCCTTGTACCTTGCCTTGCAGAGTTCCGCAAGGTTGAGCTGGCCGTCGCTGTGGATGTCCTCCGACTCGTCTCCAGCCTTGGGGTGCTCCAGGACCTCCCGCGGCAGGTAGCACAGCACCTCGCCATTGCCCAGGTGCAGGTACTGGATGCGGGGCTTCCTGCACCAGCCCACCTCCCGCAGTCGCTTCAGCCGCAGTTTGCCCTGGGACACAGTCATGTCCAACGGGAGCCGCACCTGCTTGCTCACCTTCCCATCGTCCACTGGACTGAAGATGGCTCTCAGCATGGACACAATCCACTTCCTCAGCACCCCCAGCAGGCCGGGGGGGCAGGAACCCTCTGCAGGGATGGAACTACATTCTGGGAGCGAGGTGGGGTGGAGGGTGGGAGGAAGCAGAGAAAGGGGGGAAAAATCGTTAAAGATTGCAACCACACTCTGGCAGTGCCTTCACCTACAAACGCCACATTGGTGCAGCAGTTGAGCTGCTGCCTCACACCGCCAGAGACCCGGGTTTGATCCTGACCTTGGGTGCTTTCTGTATGGAGTTTGTATGTTCTCCACGTGACCACGTGGGTTTTCTCCGGGTGCTCCGGTTTCCTCCCACACTCCAAAGATGTACAGGGTTGTCGGCTAATTGGCTCTCTGTAAAGTTTTTGCGCTGTATATTTCAACTAAACTGAATCTCTTGGGCTTTAGAGATACAGCACGGAAACAGGCCCTTCGGCTAACCGAGTCCACGCTGACCAGCGATCACCCCGTACACTAGTGCTATCCTACACACGGGACAATTTACAAGTTACATAAGCCAATTAACCTACGGACCTGCAAGTCTTTGGAGTGTGGGAGGAAACCGGAGCACCCGGAGAAAACCCACGTGGTCACAGGGATAATGTACAAACTCCATACAGACAGCATCCATAGTCAGGATCAAACTTGGGTCTCTAGCGCTGTAAGGCAGCAGCTCTACCCGGTGCGCCCCTGAGCTTGTTCAATCTCCAATTAGGAATCGCCGACCATTTCCTCTCAGTACAGTCCTACAATTGAAGGTGAACAGGCTGGGGAGGGTGCAGAAAAGATTCATAAGCAAGATGTCAGTGCAGGTGGGTTGGAGGAGAGACTGGATCGGCTGTAACTCTTTACCAACCCTTTACCAAGTGCTGAACCCAATGTGTGAGCCCAGCTGTAATCAGCTGCTTTTGTCCCACAGTGGCCCAGCAGTATAGTTGCAGCCTCACAGCGCCAGAGACCTGGGTTCGATCCTGACCAAGGGTCCTGTCTGTACGGAGTTTGTACGTACCACCTGTGATGGCATGGGTTTTCTCCAGGTTCAATGGTATCCTCCCACACTATAAAGATGCGCAGGTTTGTCAGTTAATTGCCCCCTGCAAATTGTCCCTAATGTGTAGGGAGTGAACGAGAAAGTGGGATGACATAGGACTAGTGTGAACGGGTGATGGATGGTCAGTCTGGACTCAGTGGGCTGAAGGACCCTTTTCCATGCTGTGTCTCTAAATCTAAAATAGTGCACACCTGACTAGCAGTAGAGGGAGCGTGATCTGTCTTGGCTGACCTTCACCACACACAGGGCAAAGAAACACTCACCCGATAATTGCGTCCTGCGACTCTCCACCAGAGTATGGACACTACTGTAAATCTACATGGAGTGGAAAAAGAAGGAGTCTCATATTTAAAGGCACAAGTTGAATCATCTAACCAGCTCATTCCACCCACTGGCATATCACCACCACCGCGGACACACGGAACTGCAGGTGCTGGAATCTTGAGCAAACTGCTGGAGGAACTCAGCAGATCAGAAAGCATCTGAGTTTAAGTTTTAGTTCAGTTTAGTTTACGCCTCGTTAGAGTGGATGTGGAGTGGATGTTTCCACTAGTGGGAGAGTCTAGATGATGAAGAATTTCTCTAGCCAGAGGGTGGTGAATCTGTGGAATTCATTGCCACGGATGGTTGTGGAGGCCGTCATTGGGTATTTTTTAGGCGGAGATTGATGGATTCTTGATTAGTGCGGGTAACAGGGGTTATGGGGAGAAGACTGGAGAATGGGGTTGAGAGGGAAAGATCGGTCAGCCATGATTGAGTGGGGGAGTAGACTTGATGGGCCGAATGGCTTTATTCTGCTCCTATAACTTATGAACATGAACTTTATTATCATATGTACCTAGGTCCAGTGAAAAGCTTTTTTTTGCGTGCTAACTAGTCAGCGGAAAGGCTATACATGATTAGACTCGAGCAATCCACAGTGGATACAGGATAAAGGGAACAACGGTTCAGGTCGGGACACATTCTTCAGTCTGAACTTTCACAAACTTCTTCAGCATGAAGAAGGGTCCAAACCTGGAACATCATCTGTCCATTGCTTCCACAGATGCTGCCTGACCGGCTGAGTTCCTCCAGCACTTTGTTTTTTTAGCATATCACCCCAACCCTTTTACTTTTCACTGCCTTGCAGAATCTATGTGTAATTTATATTACTGTGGTTTGCCTGGGTCTCTGTGCCTATGATACTGCTGCAAGCAAGATTTTCATTGTACCTGTACCTCACCGCCCTTGTACACATGACAATAAACTCCACTTGACTTGGAAGAGAGACACTAAGTGCTGGAGGAACTCAACGGGTCAGGCGGCATCTCTGGAGAAAAGGAAAAGGCGACATTTCAGGTCGAGACCCTTCTTCCGACCTTACTAGGCTTGAGTGACAATGCAGGACTTCCTTGATCTAGTTCTGGAAATTGGACAGGTCCCTGGACACGTAGTTGCCCATTGAACTATGTCCCCTCTGCTTTAATCCCCTCCACTCCCTGATCTTTTCCAAAGTCACAACCGCACTCATGGCTGGCCAATGTCTCTGACAGTCCCTCACATACCAAGCCTCCAGGTGATTAGAAGACTAAAGGGACTTGGTACATTGATGAATACTATCTTGAACTTCGAGAAGTTCAGGAGAGTATTCATCGATGCACCAAGTGTATGGTACAGAGGATATTGATTAGCTGGCAACTCGAATGCCCAGGAACGAAGGAGATCACAGAGAGTGGTGGACACTGCCTGGTCCTGGTCCGTGTACTGACCTCCCCACTATCGAAGTGATCTACAGGAGTCGCTGCCTCAAAAAGGCAGCCAGCATCGTCAGAGACCCACACCACCTTGGCCACACTCTCATTCACTCCTATGGTACTGGAGCCTGAAAACCGTGACCTCCAGGTTCAGGAACGGCTTCTTCCCGAAAACCGTTGGGCTCTTGAACACCGCTCAACACTGACCCATGAACCACAAACTGTCTTGGTTGCACTAAATCGGTTGGGCTTTTTGCACTATCGTTAGTTTTACTTCATTTTATGTTTTTGTTTCATTTCTTATGTTACCTATAAGTACTGTGTTTACAGGCTTGTTATGCTGCAGAAACCAAAGAAGCTGCCTGACCCGCTAAGTTACTCCAGCACGTGGTGTCTATCTTTGGTATAAACCAGCATCCGCAGTTTTTTGTTTCTATACTAAGAATTTCATTGTTAAGTTGCCATACAAGTGACAATTAGACATTGTGTGTCGGATGGAACTGCAGATGCTGCTTTAAAAATGAGGATGGACACAATATACTGGAGTACCTCAGTGGGACAGGCAGCATCTCTGGAGAGAAGGAATGGGTGATGTTTTGGGTCGAGACCCTTCTTCAGTCTCTGAAGAAGAATCTCGACCCGAAATGCCACCCATTCCTTCACTCCAGAGATGCTGTCTGTCCCGCTGAGTTACTCCAGTATTTTGTGTCTATCTTCTGACAATTAGACATTCTTGACTGTCTTGAAGGTGGTACAGGAGCTTCAAAGCCATGACCAGCAGTTTCAAGACCAGCTTCTTCCCAGCAACAACCAGGCTCTTGAACCAGGCTCTTAACCTCAACTAGCTCAGATCAGAGATGCAAAATGGCAAAAAGGCCCTTTGGCCCATCGAGCCCATGCCAACCATGGATCACCCATTCACACTGGTTCTATGCTATCCCACTTTCTCATCCATTCCCTATAAATTAGGGGCAATTTACAGAGGGCTAATTAACCTACAAACCTGCATGTCTTTGGGATATGGGAGGAAACCAGAGCACCCGGAGGAAACCCACGCAGTCACAGGGAGAACGTGCAAACTCCGTACACAGACAGCACCTGAGGTTAAGATTAAACCTGGGTTTCTGACGCTGTGAGGCAGTGGCGCTAACAGCTGTGCTACTGGACTACCACCAATGGACTGTCTTTGACGACACTGAGGATGATGACTTTATTTTTGGCACTAGTATGAGGGTTATTAGTGTATTTCAGTTTATTGTCACGTGTCCTGAGGTACAGTGTAAAGCTTTTTTGTTGAATGCTATCCAGTCAGTGAAACGACTATACACGATTACAATCAAGCCGTCTACAGTGTACAGATGCAGGATAAAGGGAATAGCATTTAGTGCAGGATAAAGTCCAGTAAAGTCCGGTTAATGATAGTCCAAGGGTCTCCAATGGGGTAGATGGGAAGTCAGGACCGCTCTCTGGTTGGTGATGGGACGGCTCAGTTGCCTGACAACAGCTGGGAAGGAACTGTCCCTGAATCTATGGTATGCGTTTTCACACCACTGTGTCTCTTTGCCTGATGGGAGAAGGGATAAGAGGGAGTTATTGGGGTGAGACTGGTCCTTAATTATGCTGGTGGCCTTGCCGTGGCAACCGGATCAATTTATTTATTTATCCATTTATTTGTCTGTCTGTTTATTTATTTATCTGTCTGTTTATTTATTTGTCTGCTTGTTTATGTTAATTTATTGTTTTTTTAAATTATTATACATTATCTATGTGCATTCTGTTTACATGCCTGCTCTGCTGCTACAAGTAAGAGTTTGATTGCTCTGAAACATCCTTTACTCTTGATTCTTGACCCCCCCCCCCCCAGGTCTGGACATCCATACCTGTATGAAGAGATTGTAAGCAGCCAAGATCGCCAGCATGAAGCTGAAGTAGGAAAACACAAACGTTGCCACGTGTTGACATAAGTAATTCCCGTCCCAGTCGGATGGAGGTGAGGGCTCCAGGTCTGGATCCTCGCCCTCTTTACCCACGCTCTGAAAGATATGCATTGGTTCTATCACGGTCCTGGGTCAAACCAACCTAGGTGTGATGATTCACTGCCGTCCACTCCCGTCCGGCCGCCCCTGGGTGGGGACATGGGGCGACTGATACTGCTTGTTGCTTCACAGACCTCGGCTGATGACACGGGAGGGCAACAAGTCCCCCCCCCTTACCCCCCCACCCCCTAGGGCAACATCTGGCTGGCAAATGGTGACATGGGGCAAGGCTAACATCCCACGGGTTGACTTGGGAGGGGGTTTCATGGCACCGGTCTGGGATGATCGGGTGATGAGAGTGATTGGGAATGAGATGAGATGGTTAGGAATTGGGAAGGGACAATTGGGTCTGGAAAAGGGGGAATTTGGGAATAGCGTGTACCAATGGTGGAGGGCGAACAAATTGGAAATTGGGAAGGGAAATTGGCAGGGACTTGAGAGTGGAAGAATGGGAAATTGGCAATTGGAATGGATCAAATGGGGAAGAGGCAGGAAGATGGGGAATTACAGGGACCATTGGGATTGGAAAAGAGGGATTTGGGAACAGCAGGTACGTGGTGAAAGGCGGGCTAATTGGGAATGGGAAGGGACAATTGGGAATGGGAAACAGGGAAGGGGAGATGGTGGGGAATGGATTGTGACAAGTCGAGATAATCTTGAATGGGCTGGGACAAGTTATGGAGGTGTGAGCATAAAAGTCAGGAAGTCTTGCATATCTTTCAGAGCGTGGGTAAAGAGGGCGAGGAGCCAGGAAGGATGAGAGGAGATCTTATCGAAACGTATAAAGGATGAGAGGAGATCTTATCGAAACGTATAAGATTATTAAGGGGTTGGACACGTTAGAGGCAGGAAACATGTTCCCAATGTTGGGGAAGTCCTGAACAAAGGGCCATAGTTTAAGAATTAGGCCATTTAGAACTCAGATGAGGAAAAACTTTTTCACCCAGAGAGTTGTGAAGCTGTGGAATTCTCTGCCTCAGAAGGCAGTGGAGGCCAATTCTCTGAATGCATTTCTGGATAGAGCTCTTAAGGATAGCGGAGTCAGGGGGTATGGGGAGAAGGCAGGAACGGGGTACTGATTGAGAATGATCAGCCATGATCACATTGAATGGCGGTGCTGGCTTGAAGGGCCGAATGGCCTCCTCCTGTACCTATTGTCTATTGTCAAGTTGCAGCTTTATGGGGTTTTTCGGGAGCGGGTGATTTGAAACCGGCTGGGGCCAGCCTGCAACACACGCCTTCAAGGTCGGCCGAGGAGCGGCAGGTGAAGGAGTGAGGACGGGGATTGGCTGAGGAATTTAATTAGCAAATCAGTAAGATAGTGAATTAGTCAATTTATCAGCTAATATAATAAGCAAGGTTTGCTCGAGGGGAGCGGCCTTGTCGAGGGAAGTGCCTTGTGAGAAAAGTGCGAGTCTTTTGCTCGAGAGTCTTCGGCGAGGAGGCTGAGGGAGGAGACTACGCCAAAAGTTGGAGAGGGTGAGACGCAGTGAAGAAATGACAGGTAAGCTGATTCAGTGTGATGCTTGCAGGATGTGGGAGGTCAGGGACACCACTGGTGCCTCTGGCTGCTACAACTGTGGAAAGTGTGTCCCGGTTCAGCTCCTGAAGGACCGTGTTGGGGAACTGGAGAGGCAACTGGATGACCTCAGGTAAACAAGAGTTTCCTAGACAGGACCTACAGCAAGATCGTTGCACCGAAGGTACCGGAAGAGAGAAGGTGGGTGATGGTGAGGAAGGGAAGGAAGCTTGGAGTACAGGAGACCCCGGTGGTTGTACCTCTTGAAAACAGGTTCACCCTCTTGGAAGCTGTCGGGACAGAAGACACTGGCACTCTCAGCGGCGGACAGGTGTGCGAGTCAAAACGTGGCGCTGAAGCAAAGCCGAAGAGACAGACGTCAGGCAGAGGCATGGTAGGAGCCTCCATCGTGCACGATAGTGTACCTCCATCTGCGGCAACAAGCGTGATTCAAGGATGGTGTGTTGCCTCCCTGGTACCAGGATCCAGGACGTCACGGACCGATTGCAGAGCATCCTCAAGGGTGAAGTTGAGCAGCCGGAAGTGGTAGTGCATGTCGGCACAAACGACGTCGGGAAGAAGAGGAATGAGATTCTGCAGCGTGACTTTCCAGAGCTCGGAAGAAGGCTGAAAAGCAGGACCTCCAGGGTGGTTATCTCCGGTTTGCTTGCAGTTGCTCGTGCTGGTGACAGCAGGAACGGAGATAGGGGATCTGAATGTGTGGCTGAGGAGCTGGTGCAGGGGGCAGGGATTTAGATTCTTCGACCACTGGGATCTGTTTTGGGGTAAAGGTGAATTGTACAAAACGGACGGGTTGTACCTCAACAGGCGGGGGACCAGCATTCTGGCAGGCAGGTTTGTCACTGTTAGATGGGTGGGTTTAAACTAAATAGTGGGGGGGTGGAGACAAATTGGAAATAGAAGGATGGAGTTAAAGAGGAAAGAGAGTATAGGAAAAGTTAATGACACCAGAATTAACGGGGCAGAAAGCTCATGAAGGGATAGGAGAGAATGGCCAAGTGAAATAGGAATCGATGTGAAAGGTGAGGTGAATAATGGATTAAAAGTATTATATATGAATGCGTGAAGAAGTAAAGTGGATGAGCTTGAGGCTCAGAGATTGGTACATATGACATTGTGGGGATTACAGGGACGTGGCTGCAGGAGGATTGGGACTGAGTACTGAATATTCAGGGTTATACGTCCTATAGGAAGGGCAGGCAGAGGAGGTGGGGGAGCTCTGTTGGTGAGGGATGAAATTCAGTCCTTTGCAAGGGGCAACATAGGGACTGATAATTTAGAGTAGCTGTGGATAGAATTGAGGAATTGTAAAAGGTAAGAAGACACAAATGGGAGTTATCTACAGGCTCCAAAACAGTAGCCTGGATATAGGGTGCAAGTTGCAGCAGGAGTTAAGATTGCCATGTAACAAAGGTATTGCCACCATGGTTATGGGAGATTTCAATATGCAGGTGGACTGGGAAAATCAGGTTGGTTCTGGACCCCAAGAAAGGGAGTTTGTAGAGTGCCTCCGAGATGGATTCTTAGAACAGCTTGAACAGCCGAGATGGATTCTTAGAACAGCCTACCACAGAGAAGGTAATTCTGGATTCAGTGTTATCTAATGAACCAGATTTAATAAGGGAACTCAAGGTAAAGGAACCGCTCGGAGGTAGTTACCATAATATGATAAGTTTTAATCTGTAATTTGAGAGGGAGAAGGTTAAATCAGAAATATGAGTGTTGCGGTTGAACAAAGGGGACTATGAAGGCATGAGAGAGGAGCTGGCCAAGGTCGACTGCAAAAGGATCCTAGCAGGAATGATGGTGGAACAGCAATGGCAGGAATTTCTGGGCATAATCCGGAAGATGTAGGATCATTTCATTCCAAAGAGGAAGAAAGATTCTAAGGGGAATAAGAGGCAACCGCGGCTGACAAGGGAAGTTAGGGATGGAATAAAAATAAAAGAAAAAGTGTATAACATAACAAAGAGTAGCGGGAAGCCAGAGGATTGGGAAACATTCAAAGGACAACAGAAGATAACAAAAAGGGCAATACGGGCTGAAGTACGAGGGGAAGCTGGCCAAGAATATAAAGAAGGATAGTAAAAGGTTCTTTAGGTATGTTAAGAGAAAAAGATTAGTAAAGACAAATGTGGGTCCCTTGAAGGCAGAAACAGGTGTAATTATTATGGGGAACAAGGAAATGGCAGAAGAGTTAAACAGGTACTTTGTTTTTGTCCTCCTTATTGAAGACAGAACCAATCTCCCAGATGTACTAGAGGACAGAGGATCTAGGGAGGCAGAGGAACTGAAGGAAATTTGCATTAGGCGAGAAATTAGTATTAGGTAGACTGACGGAACTGAAGTGTGATCAACCCCCAGGGCCTGATCGTCCGCATTCCAGGGTACTCAAGGAGGTTGCTCTAGAAATCGTGGACGCATTGGTGATCATTTTCGAATCTTCTATAGATTCAGGATCAGTTCCTGTGGATTGGAGGGTAGCTAATGTTATCCCACTTTTCAAAAAAGGAGCTAGAGAGAAAAGGAGGAATTATAGACCAGTTAGCCTGACATCGGTGGTGGGGAAGATGCTGAAGTCAATTATTAAAGAAGTAATAATGGTGCATTTGGATAGCAGTAAAAGGATTGGTCCAAGTCAGCATGGATTTATGATGGGGAAATCTTGCTTGACTAATCTTCTAGAATTTTTTGAGGATGTGACAAATAAAATGGAAGAAGGGGAGCCAGTGGATGTGGTGTACCTGGACTTTCAGAAAGCCTTTGATGAGGTCCCACATGGGAGATTAGTGGGCAAAATAGACAATAGACAATAGGTGCAGGAGTAGGCCATTCGGCCCTTCGAGCCAGCACCGCCATTCAATGTGATCATGGCTGATCATTCTCAATCAGTACCCCGTTCCTGCTTTCTCCCCATACCCCCTGACTCCGCTATCCTTAAGAGCTCTCTCTTGAATGTATTCAGAGAATTGGTCTCCATTGCCCTCTGAGGCAGAGAATTCCACAGATTCACAACTCTTTGACTAAAAAAGGTTTTCCTCATCTCTGTTCTAAATGGCCTACCCCTTATTCTTAAACTGTGGCCCCTGGTTCTGGACTCCCCCAACATTGGGAACATGTTTCCTGCCTCTAACATGTCCAACCCCTTAATAATCTTATACGTTTCGATAAGATCCCCTCTCATCCTTCTAAATTCCAGTATATACAAACCTAGTCGCTCCAGTCTTTCAACATATGACAGTCCCGCCATTCCGGGAATTAACCTAGTAAACCTACGCTGCACGCCCTCAATAGCAAGAATATCCTTCCTCAAATTTGGAGACCAAAACTGCACACAGTACTCCAGGTGCGGTCTCACTATGGCCCTGTACAACTGCAGAAGGACCTCTTTGCTCCTATACTCAACTCCTCTTGTTATGAAGGCCATGGAGCACATGGTATTGGGGGTAGCGTATTGACATCGATAGAGAATTGGTTGGCAGACAGAAAACAAATAGGAATAAAAGGGTCCCTGTCAGAATGGCAGGCAGTGGTGAGTGGAGTGTCGCAAGGCTCGGTGCTGGGGCCGCAACCATTTACAATATATAGTAATGATTTAGATGATGGGATTGAAAGTAACACTAACAAATTTGCAGATGACACAAAGCTGGGTGGCAGTGTGAACTGCGAAGAAGGTGCAAGGAGGTTGCAGGGTGACTTGGACATTTTGCGTGAGTGAGCAGATGTTTGGCAGATGCAGTATAATGTAGATAAATGTGAGGTTATCCACTTTGACGGCAAGAACAAGGAGGCAGATTATTATCTCAATGGTGTCAGATTAGGAAAAAGGCAAGTACAACGAAACCTGGGTGTCCTTGTACACCAGTCATTGAAAGTAAACATGCAGGTACAGCAGGCAGTGAAGAAAGCTAATGGCATGTTGACCTTCATAACGAGAGGATTTAAGAATAGGGGTAAAGAGGTTCTTCTGCAGTTGTTTTAGGGCCCTGGCGACACCACATCTGGAGTATTGTGTGCAGTTTTGGTCTCCTAATTTGAGGAAGGACATCCTTGCTATGGAGGCAGTGCAGTGTAGGTTCACGAGGTTAATCCCCGGGATGGCGGAACTGTCATATGAGGAAAGATTGGAAAGACTGGGCTTGTATTCACTGGAATTTAGAAGGATGAGAGGGGATCTTATAGAAACATATAAAATTATAAAAGGACTGGACAATCTAGATACAGGAAAAATGTTCCCAATGTTGGGGGAGTCCAGAACCAGGGGCCGCAGTCTAAGAATAAAGGGGAGGCCATTTAAAACTGAAATGAGAAAAAAAAAATTCACCCAGAGAGTTGTGAATCTGTGGAATTCTTGGCCACAGAGGGCAGTGGAAGCCAAATCACTGGATGGATTTAAGAGAGAGTTAGATAGAGCTCTAGGGGCTAGCAGAATCAAGGGATATGGGGAGAAGGGTTACTGATTGTGGATAATCAGCCATGATCACAATGAATGGCGGTGCTGGCTCGAAGGGCCACATTACCTCCTCCTGCACCTATTTTCTATGTAACTTTGGTTCGACTACAGTTGGAGTGTTGTGTGCAGTTCTGATCGCACCATTACAGGAAGGATGTGGAGACTTTTCAGGGGTTGCAGAAGAGGTGTACCAGTATGCTAGAAACAAGGAGTAGGAAGGAACTGCAGGTGCTGGTTTATACCAAAGATAAACACTAAATGCTGGACTAACTAAGTGGTTTAGGCAGCATCTCTAGAGAAAAAAACGGCGACAGTTTCGGGTTGGAACCCGTCTTCAGACAAAGTAGAGTTGTGAGGGAGGGGAAATAAACTGGAGGCGAGAAAAGGCCAGAACAAATCAGGGCTAGCAACAGATGACCTCAGGAAGGGTGGAGCCCATTATTGGTTGGGGAAGGTGTGATAACAAGTGGGATACATGGATGTGAACAGTGAAACTAGTAGGATGACTGGGGTGGGGGAGAGGGCAGGGATGCTGCCTGACCGACTGAGTTACACCAGCATTTTGTGCCCATCCTGACAAGTGATAGGTGGATACAGGTGAGTGGGGTGATTGGCAGGTGGGTGGAGTAAGTGACAAGTGAAAAGGAGGCAAAAGGGTGTCGTCAGGTAAGGAGATAAGAGGAGGAGTGAAATGTGAATCCGGAGGGAGGGATATGGGTGGAAGGGGACGGGGTGACGGGGGGGGGGGGGGGGGAATGGGAAAGAGAGGGGAGATGGGGTCTTGGAAGAGTGAGGGGATGGGAAATGAGCCTGAGGAGGAGGGGAACGGAACAGGGTGATGGGGTGATGGAAGAAATGTGTGCGTACTGGGAAGGTGATGGGGGGTTTCTTGAGATTGGAGAATTCAATGTTCATATCACTGAGTTATCAGCTGCTCAAGTGGAATAAAGTCACAGAGTCATACAGAATGGAAGCAGACTCTTCATCTCAACTTGTCCAAGCAGACACAGATGCCCCATTCTCAGCTGGTCCCATTTGGCCCATATCCCTCAAAACCTATCCTCTCCATACACAAGGTCAACGGGTTTGATGAAGAATTTCAGGAAGACGTATCTTGTTTCAGGACTAGGTTTTTATTTTTCTCAGAATGCAGCGGATATACAATTTTTGAGACGAGGCATACGAATAAGCTAATGCGAGTTCTACTGCAAGCAGTAAGGTCACCTGAAGATGGCGAGGGCCTTCTCATTGGTGAGGGGGCTGCTGGATTCAACAGAGACGGGACTGGAGGAGGGAGCGAGCCTCTGGTCTACGTGTCCCATGACCCACGTGCGTGTTTGGTAGTCGGGGGCTCTTTCCCCGGTCTGCGTTCTCCCGGCGCGTATCCCTGCAGGTTTATGGTCCACTCTGCCCTGGTGAACTTGTGCGGGTCATAGTTGCAACAGAGGCGGCTCAGGATCTCCTGCTCGTCGGGCTCCAGGTAACGCACACGCTTCCGCTTGCAGTGGCTGTAGGACTTCTTATGCCTCCTGTGGCCCATGGTGCTGCAAGGCAAGGGCTCATGGGAGCAGGAGGGCCGCGTCTCGTTATAGATGGAAGATCTCCGCTTGAAAGACAACAGGCCACTCATGTAGTCCAACCAACCCTTGGCCTCGACTAGGAACTGCTCAAAGATGTTGCTGTAGTTATAGTCTTAAGGAAGGTAGAGAAAAGAAACATTGGTCATTAACCATCAATCTGCTTTTCTCATTGCCACATCAAGTCTTTTCTTAGACCATAGAACAATACAGCACAGGAACAGGCCCTTCGGCCCACAATATCTGTGCCAAGCATGATGCCAAGACCAACTCTTATCTGCTTGCACATGATCCATATCCCTCCATTCCCTGCATATCCAAATGAGAAATAGTGCAAAGCCCTTTGGCCCACAATGCCAAGCATGATGCCAAGACCAACTCTGCTTGGAAGAGTTCATAATCCTCCATTCCCCACATATCCACATGCCTATCTAAAAGCCTCCTAAATGCCACTATCACCTCTGTCTCCACCATCACTCCTGGCAGTGTGTTCCAGGTACCCACCACCCTCTGTGTAAAAAAAATCTGCCCTGTACATCTTCTTTAAAACTTTGCCCTTCTCACCTGAAGTGCATGCCCTTTGATATTTCCAGTTTGAGAATCTGCCTACCTTATCTATCTATGCCTCCCATAATTTTATATAACTGTAACAAGTCTCCCCGCAACCTCCGATGTTCCAGACAAAACAATCCAAGTCTGACCAATCTCTCCCTTGTGCCTGGATTTGTACCTGTGATACCTTCGACTTGTACCAGCATCTGCAGTTATTTTCCTACACAACTCTCCCTTCTACCTGATCCTCCTTACTCCTGGTAACATTCTGGTGAACCTCCTCTGCACTCTTTCCCACATCCTTCCCGCATCGGGGTGACCAGAACTCAAAGATTCAAAGGTTCCAAGGTCCGTTTATTGTCAAATGCACCAATTAAGGTACAGTGAAACTCGAATTACCTGCACGCAATACTCCAAATGCGGCCTGACCAAAGTCCTATAAAGTCGCATCATGACTGAGAGGATTGCCTGTGGAAAAATGCAGCCGGGAAACCAGGAACTGAAAGGAGCTGAAAGAAGAACAACTCTGGAAACGTACAATCCTACAGACAGGAGTTCCATGCTCTTTTTATCCCCCAATTCATCCAGAACTTTGTTCTCTTTACCTTCCATCTTTTAAACGTCATCCAGTCTCTGTTGTCCATATCCAAATATGTACCAAGCACTACAAACATCACCCTTTCTAACCACTAGAGCAGCCGATCCAAATATACATTTGGCATAGCCCTCCTCACCATCAAAAGCATCGACACCAGGTTCAGCCTCAAGAAGGTGGCGTCTATCATCAAGGATCCCCACCATCCGGGCTGAGCCTTCTTTTCACAGCTACCTTCGGGCAGGAGGTACAGAAGCCTCCAGGTTCAGGAACAGCTGCTTTCCTGCAACCATCAGGTTCTTGACTTGACCCGCACGTCCCTCATCCTACCTCGGCAACGGACCACCACGGACCACCTCTTGCTCTCCTGTGGAGTTATTTTCAAATTGTATTTTGCACTAATGTCTAATTTTTAGCACAGTCTCTTTCTTTTAAGTGCGGCACAGTGGTGTACAGCTGGTAAAGCTGCTGCACCACTGAGCCAGAGATCCGGGTTCGATCCTGACCTCAGGTGCTGTCTGTGTGGCGTTTGCAAGTTCTCCCTGTGACCGCATGGGTTTCCTCCGGGTGCTCCCATTCCCTACCACTTCTCAAAGACGTGCGAGTTTGTTGGTCAATTGGCCCTCGGTAAATTGCCCCTAGCATGTAGGGAGTGGATGAGAAAGTGAGATAACATGGAACTAGTGTGAATGGGTGATCGATGGTCAGCATGAACTCGGTGGACCGAGGGGCCTGTTTCCATGCTGTATCTCTAAACTAAACTTATATATATATTATGTTTTTGTGTACTGTCTGAGTTTACATGCCTATGATGCTATTTGCAAGCTAAGCTTTCATGTATCTAACTATATCTCACCGTCCTTTAGTTTAGTTTAGAGATACAGCATGGAAACAGGACCTTCGGCCCACTGAGTCCACACCGACCAATGATTCACATACACTAACACTATCCTATGCACTAGGGACAATTTACAATTTTCACTAAAGTCAAATTAACCTACAAACCTGTGCCTCGTTTGGATGCGGGAGGAAACCAGAGGGCCTGGAAGAAACCCACATGGAGAACACAGGGAGAATGTAAACAAATCCAAACAGACAGCACCCATAGTCAGGATCAAACCCGGGTCTCTGGCTCTGTGAGGCAGCAACAATACCGCTGCGCCACTGTGCTGCCTGATTTTATTCATGTATAGTTTTTTCTTTGACAGAATAGCACGCAAACAAAAGCTTTCCACTGTACCTCGGTACACGTGACAATAATAAACTGAAAAAACACCCCATCCCCACCTAACACCTCCACCTCCACCATGACTAGCTGCCTTGTACACCAGGGGATTAATGTTGGGGTACTTACACATGCAATACCTGTGGTAGGTGTAGAAAGCAATATTCAGCAATTTCTTGAAAATCTATGCAAACAGGAACAGATCAGGGTCAGTTTTAAACAGCAAGAGAAAATTTGTCATTTTTAATTGCGGGTAATTTGGTAAACTGGCCTGCATTGAATGGTCACATTAAATGGAGTTATGGAGTCACACAGCACGGATCACACATCGATACTAAGGATCCTCAGATGAAAGTTCATCAGGTGATAGAGCCATAAGAGTCCTACAGTACGGAAACAAACTCTTCAGCCCAACTTGTCCATGCCAATCAAGATGCACCCATTTGCCTGTGTTTAATCCATATCATATCATATCATATATATACAGCCAGAAACAGGCCTTTTCGGCCCTCCAAGTCCGTGCCGCCCAACGATCCCCGTACATTAACACTATCCTACACCTACTAGGGACAATTTTTACATTTACCCAGCCAATTAACCTACATACCTGTACGTCTTTGGAGTGTGGGAGGAAACCGAAGATCTCGGAGAAAACCCACGCAGGTCACGGGGAGAACGTACAAACTCCTTACAGTGCAGCACCCGTAGTCAGGATCGAACCTGAGTCTCCGGCGCTGCATTAGCTGTAAAGCAGCAACTCTACCGCTGCGCTACCGTGCCGCTATCCTTATCCTTATCCTTATCCTTCTAAACCGTTCCTATCCATTTACCTATCCAAGAGTCTTCTCATTTTGTTATGGTACCTGCCTCAACTACCTCCTCCATTTTCCATACAGCCACCACCCTCTGTGTTAAAACGTTGCCCCTTAGGTTCCTGTTAAAAAAATTCCTCTCTCACCTTAAACCTATGTCCTCTGGTTCTTGATACCCTCGGCTTAGGTAAAATACTGTGCTTTCACCCTGTCCCCCTCATGATTTTACACAGCTCCATAAGATCACCCCTCAGCCTTCTGCACTCCAAGGAATAAAGTTCTAGTCTGCGCAACCTCTCCCTTTAGTTCAGGCTCTCGAGTCCTGGAATTTATCAGTCAGAGTATTGAGTATAGAAGTAGGGAGGACATGTTACAGTTGTATGAGACATTGGTGAGGCCACGTGAGTATATGAAACGAGCTGCCAGAGAAGGTTGTTGAGGCAGGTACTATTATAACTTTTAAGAGACATTTGGACAGGTACATGGACAGGATGGGTTTAGAGGATTATGGGGCAGATGTAGACAGGTAGGACTAGTGTTGGTCGGTGTGGGCTAGTTGGGCCAAAGGGCCTGTTTCCAAGATGTATGACTCTTATGAATCTTATACTCTGTAACATCCTTGTCGATTTTCTTTTTCCAGCTTAATGGCATCCTTCCTATAGCAGGGTGACCAAAACGATGCACCTCGTCAATTTCCTACCCCACGTGGATTCAAGGCTGCCCTTATTAGATCATAAGCAGAAGATAAAATGGCCCTAACTAAATTAAAGCAAAGGGCCGCAGATGCTGGAAATCTGAAACAAAATGCTGGAATTGTTCAGCGGGTCAGGAAGTGTCTGGGGAGAGGGTCACGGAGAATCAAGTTGGCCAGCTTTGTCAATTCTGACAAGGAAAACGAGTTCTTACTATTCACCCACCTGGGATGCCCATTCATGTTGCAGGCCTTAATGAAAGCACACTCAGTGGGTGGAATGGCCTAATTCTCCTCCTATGTCTTCTGATCAAAGTTATCAACCTGATCCGGTCCACCGTTTCTTCCTTGAACAGAGATCCTCAGAGACCTCATCCTCAAACACCTTGACTCCATCCTATCCCCCCCCCCTTCTGAGCTATATCCGAGACACTTCACACACACCCCTTCTACTCTTCAATAACCTTCCATTTCTCGGCCCTTTAACAAAGACGTCCCTTTACACCTCCATCCCCCACCAGGAAGGTCTCAAAGTTCTCTGGTTCTTCCCTAAACCGAGAATCCAGCACTGTGCCTTTTTTTTTTGTTGTATTAACGAGCATCTGCCATTCCTTGTATCTCCTTTAGCCTGAGACTAATGATGAGTCTCGACCCGAAACGTCACCCTTTCCTTCTCTCCAGAGATGCTGCCTGTCCCGCTGTGTTACTCCAGCATTTTGTGTCTATCTGCTGAGCACTGTATTACTTTTAACATTCTTTATGTCAAAATGGACAAAGTGAAGAAGGTTGTTGAGGCTTTATCTTCTGATTAACATTGGTTCTCCTTCAACAGTATGCCTAGGGGCGCCACTGAGGTGCAGTGGTAGAGTTGCTGCCTTACAGCGCCAGAGACCCGGATTCGATCCTGCCTATGGGTGGGTGCTGTCTGTACGGGGCTTGCACGTTCACCCTGTGAATGCATGGGGTTCTTCCGGGTGCTCCGGTTTCCTCCCACACTCCAAAGACATACAGGTTTGTAGGTTATTTGGCTTCTGTAAATTGTCCCTAGTGTGTAGGGTTGTGCTAATCTACAGGGTGACCGCTGGTCGGCACGGACTTGGTGGGCCTAGGGCCTGTTTCTGTGCTGTATCTCTAAAGTATCTACATTGAATTCCCAATGAATACTCCATCAGATAACCAGTGTTGTGGAGGTACTTGAAACACAGGAAGTGAGTTGGCAAAGAAAACTAAAGTCGGTTTGAAGCTCCGTGTTGCAGTATAATGTTTTAGTTTTAGAGATACAGCGCAGAAACAGTCCCTTCGTCCCACCGAGTCTGCACCGACCGGCGATCCCCGCATATTAACACTATCCTACACACACAAGGGACAATTTACACTTATACCAAGCCAATTAACCTACAAACCTGTATGTCTTTGGAGTGTGGGAGGAAACCAAAGATCTCGGAGAAAACACGCGGGCACGGGGAGAACGTACAGAGAGCACCGGTCCTCAGGATGGAACCTGGGCCTCAGGCACTGCATGCGCTGTAAGGCAGCAACTCTACCGCTGTGTCACTGTGCCGCATGTCCTGAAAATGTGCAAGTTGTTTTATCTGTCCTTGCAACATCTGTGAGACAGAGAGTGCTACAGTATAGAAATAGACCCTTCAGCCCACCCTTACCATATGATCATCAGGGACCCATCTACACCAGCAGGGTGGCACAGTGGAGCAGCTGGTAGAGTCGCTGCTTCAGAGCGCAGGAGGCCTGGGTTCAATCCTGACCATTGGTGCTGTCTGTGTGTGGAATTTGCATGTTCTCCCTGTGAATGTGTGGGTTTTCTCCAGGGGCTCCGGTTTCCTCCCACATCCAAAAGACGTGCGGGTTTGTAGGTTAATTGGACTCTGTGAAATTGCCCCATAGTGTGTAGGGAGTGGATGATAAAGTGGGATAACTAAGAACTAGTGTGAACGGGTGATCGATGGTCAGTATGGACTCAATGGGCCGGAGGGCCTATTTCCATGCTCTTTCTCTAAACTAAACTAGCCTGATGTACGTAGATGCCAAGAACATAGCCTGGTGACTTTAGACTTTAGTGACACAGCGCTGAAACAGGCCCTTTGGCCTACCGAGTCCACACCGACCAGCGATCACACCGTTCACACTAGTTATTCCACTTTCTCATTTACTCCCTACACATTATAGGCAATTTACAGAGGGCCAATTAACCCATAACCCTGTACGTCTTCGTAGTGTGGTGGGAAACCAAAGCACCCGGAGGAAATCCACGTGGTCACAGGGAGAACGTGCAAACTCAACACAGACAGCACCCGTAGTTAGGTTCAAACCTGGGTCTCTGGCGCTGTGCGGCAACAACTCTACCGCTGCACCACCACGCCGCCCGCACAGGTGGGGAGGATTTTGTTCACAGAGACACAAGGGGTAGTGGAGGTAGATCTTGGAACTCATGGCCTGGGAAGATGGAGAGTCAGACATGCATGTCACATGAGCAAGGTAGTTAGTCGAGTTGAGTTTATTGTCATTTTCACAAGTACGGTTTTACAATGTGAAACTTGCTTGCAGCAGCAGCACAGGCACATAGACCCAGAAACACACAAAAACATGAATGATACATAAATTATATGTATCAGGAATTAATTATCGGCACCCATTCCTTCTCTCCAGAGATGCTGCTTGTCCCGCTGAGTTACTCCAGCTTTTAGTGTCTATCTTTGGTTTTAACCAGCATCTGCAGTTCCTTCCTACACATAAATTATATGTAAATTACACATAAATTACATGTGCATCCCATATTAATTTCATGTAAATTACATGTAAAATTACACATAGAATTAATCAAGACAATGAAAAACAAACTTCAAAAAAGGCATCACAGGCACAGACTCAGACAAACACAGAAACTTAAATTATACATGAATTATATGCAAATCACCCATTATTTACTTGTTAATTACATGTTAATTGCACATAAAATTAAGCAAGACAATAAAAAGCAAACTGCAGCAAACAAGATATTCGTTCAAAACACAATTGGGAAACAAGTCCATGGTGGTGCAAGAGGTGGTTCATAGTGTTCCCATGCCGACGTAGGCTTAGTGTTGTGCAGGCCGGTTCAAGTACCTGATGGTTGAGGTACCTGAGGGACACCTGAGATGTTTCTGAACTTCAGGGCTGTGGTATGAGAGCTGGGATGTGGGGGGGCATAAAATAGCATTCCCTCAGACCAGGATAGACGCGATGGGCCAAAAGGCCAGTGTTACTTAGAATATAGAACATTACAGCACAGGAACAGCACCTTTGGCCACAATGTCTGTTCCAAATATGATGCCAAGACCAACTCTTATCTATCTCCACATGATCCATCACCCTCAATGCCCTGCATATCCATGTGCCTATCCAAGAGTCTGAAACGCCACTATTGTATCTGCCATCCCCCACCACACCTGGTAGTTCGTTCCATGCACTCACCACCCTCAGTGTAAAAAGACTTGCCCCACACATCTCCTTTAAACTTTTCCCCTCTCTAGCTCAAAGAGATGGAAAGCTAGAGAAGGAATTGCAGGAGTCCTGATGGAGTTTATGAATCATCCTTAGATACGGGTCAGGTGCTGTTAGACTGGAGGGTGGTTCATGTTATGCCTCCATTTAAGAAGGGCTGCTAGAAAAAGCCTGAGAGCAATAGACTAGTGAGCATATAACCTCATAGAGTCATCGAGTCACACAGCATGGAAACAGGCCTTTCGGTCCCATTTGCCCATGCTGACCAAAATTCCCCATCTACACTAATCACACTTGTCTGCGTTTGACCCATGTCCCCCTAAACCTGCGGTAGATAGGTTATTAGAAAGGATTCTGAGGGATAAGATATAAGTGCATTTGGATGGCCCTTCAGCCCAACTTGCCTATGCTGACCAAGATGCCCCAATATCACCAGTCTCACTTGCCTGCATTTGACCCATATCCCTCTGAACCTGTGACAGATAGATTACTAGAGACAATTCTGATGAATAGGATATTTATGCATTTGGATGGACGCATCTCCTTTAAAGTTTGTCCTCTTGCTTTTGAAGCTATGCCCTCTGGATTTTGACATTCCCATGCTGGGAAGAAAGCTTCTGCCTGACTACCCTATCTATGCCTCTTGTAATTTTACACACTGCACCCCCGACGTATTGCGTACCTTAGGAAAAACATAGAAGGTCAGGACTGCCAGGAAAACGCACCCAAAGTAGCCGAGCAGAAAGAGGCAGACTTGGCGGCAAAATCCATTGTGCAGTGGAGGTGGAGGGGGCGGGTCCCAGTACCTCTTCACCCTCTTAATCAAATCCGTCTTTCAAGAGAGAGGGCGGGTGTAGCTGATGAGGAAATGAAGAAGATGTGCCCCGGAGAGATCACTCCCCCCTGTCAGGTGAACCAGAGACTGAGGCATTGTTGATGCCCTTGGCTGGGCATTGTGACATGGGCACCTCGTGGCCATCATTGTACCCCAAACACGGGCCATTGTGACATCGAGGCACCCGGAACAATGCACCAACCGGGGCACTGGGCCCGTCCTAGGCATGGAGTCACACAGCACGGAAACAGGCCCTTCAACTCAACTTGCCTGTGCCGATCATACAGCACGGAAGCAGGCCCTTCAGCCCAACTGGTCCATGCCGACCAAGATGCTCTCTCCAAACTTGTCCCATTTGCAGAGTCATAGAGCCGTAGAACACGGAGAAAGGCCCTTCAGACCAACGTCCATGCCGATCATACAGCACGGAAACAAGCCTCTCAGCCCAACGTGTCCATGCTGACCTAGATACCAATCTAAGCTTGTCCCATTTGTAGTCATACTGCATGGAAATAGGCCTTTCAGCCTACTTGTCTGTGCCGACCAAGGTGCCCGCCTAAACCTGTTCCATTAGTACAGTCATAGAGTCATACAGCATGGAACAGGCCCTTCAGCTCAACTTGTCCGTCCCGACCAAGATGCCCCATCGAAGCCTGTCCCATTTGTAGAGTCATACAGCACGGAAACAGGCCCTTCAGCCCATTTTGTTCATGCTGATCGAGACGTCCCATTTACACTTGTCCCGATTTTAACTGTCATGGTGATAGTGTCATACTGCATGGAATCAGGCCCTTCGTTCCAACTCGTCTATGCTGACCAAGGTGTCCCATCTATGTCCCTTCAAGGTTTCAATGTCAGTTTATTGTCACATGTACCAATTAAGGGACGGTGAAATTTGAGTTACCATACAGCCATACTAAGTGAAAAGCAACAAGACACACAACCACATAAAAGTTAACATAAACATCCACCACAGTGGATTCCACATTCCTCACTGTGATGGAAGGCAATAAAGTTCAATCTTCTTGCTCTTGTTCTCCCGCGGTCGGAACAGTCAAACCATCCGCAGTCGGGGTGATCAAAGCTCCCGCAGCCGACGATCGAAGCCCCCATCGGGGTGATCGAAACTCCCGCGTCGGGGCAGTTGAAACTCTCCGCGGCATGGAGCTCCCGAGTCAGCCTCTTCTTACCAGAGACCGTGGGCTTCACGATGTTAAAGTCCACAGGCCCCGCAGTTGGAACTTCCATCCCTGCCAAAGGGATCCGCGATGTTAAAGTCCCGCAGACCCCCGCGGCTTGGAGCGCCGGGTCGGTCTCCAGCAAAGGCCGCTAACTCCTCGATGTTAAGCCGCAGTGGGGACGGAGATACGATACGGAAAAAAAAATCGCATCTCCGTCGAGGTAAGAAATTGAAAAAAGTTTCCCCCAAACGCCCCCCCCCCCCCCCCCCAACTCCCCACCCCCCACATTAAAAAAATGAAAGAACACTAAAACATACTTTTTAACACACACTAAAAATAACAAAAAGTAGAAAGGACAGACAGACTGTTGGCGAAGCAGCCACTGCTGGTGGCGACACCCGCCATCTAAGGGTCCTGCGGTGCTGGCTTGAAGGGCTGAATGGCCTACTCCTGCACCTATTGTTTATTGAAACGTCACCAGGGATGCAACCTGACTTGTTGAGTTAATCCAGCACTTTGTGTCTATCTTTCATATAAACCAGCATCAGCAGTTCTTTGTTTCTACATTTTGGCTTGCCCCATCTAAGCTAGTCCCACATAGTTATAGAGTCATAGAGCACGACACTAGGCCTTACAGCCCAACTTGACTATGTCGACCAAGATGTACCATCTACGCTAGTCTCATTTGCCCACATTTGGCCCATAATCCTCTAAACCTATCCTATCCATGTCCGGGTCCAAAATCTTGCCTCAACTACCTCCTCTGGCAGCTTGTTCCATCTATCCACCACCCTTTGAGTGAAAAAGTAGCAACTCAAGTTTCTATTAAATCTTTCCCCTCGCACCATAAACGTATGTCTTCTGGTTCTTGGTCATAAGTCATAGGAGCAGTATTAGGCCATTTGCCCTATCAAGTCTACTTCGCCATTCAATCATGGCTGATCTATCTTTCCCTCTCAACCCCATTCCCCTGCCTTCTCCCCAAAACCTTTGACACCTTCTCCCCATAACCTTTGTCTAATCAACAATCTGTCAATCACTGTTTTAAAAATCCCCCTACCCTGGGTAAAAGAGGGGTGCATTCATCCTATCTATTCCCCTTATGAATTTATACACCTCCATGAGATCACCCTTTGGCCTCCCGAACACCAAGTAATAAGGACCTAGGCTGCTCGACCTCTCCCTCGGACCTGCTCAGTGTCTCGGCTTCTGGCAACATCCTCGTAAATCGTCTCTGCTCTCTTTCCAGTCTTTCCAGCTCATTGACACATTATTGGAAGAATCAGTTAGTCTGGGCACGAATAAATAAGATAAAATGAAGTTTCACAAAAGATGAACATTAAAGAAATAATGCAAAACCTTTATTTAATCAAATATTTTTCAATGAAATGGAAATCATATGTCAGTGTTTTTGTGTAAAGCTAAGTGGTGTCTTTGCTTTGTATTCGAAATAATTGACCAATCTGGATCCATAAGCAATCGTTGTAAAAGATTATAACAAACAATTTGTAGATTAATATTTAAACAGGGAGATATTTCAACAAATCGTAGGAAATGGCAAATATGTTAGTGTAGTTCTTTTCATCAAAAAATTGGGATTATTTAATCACTACCATTGACAATCATCAAAAATAGCATTGCTTGCTGAAATCTTGTAAACTCCTCTCATCCAGTAGATCTGTATTACCTGAGGGAGGAAAGAAATCGTAAATTCCCACGATGCCGTGACCACGGTACCGGCCTGGAAGGCTCGAAGGCTCTTCAGTCGTGCAGCGGATGGTGTAACCAGGAGGGAGCTGGAGACGTCAGATGTGAGGAGCAAAGGCCGGTAGGATGGTGAACTGGGGTTCACCCTCCAGCGCCTTCACGTCCAGCGCCTTCACGGTCGGCTGCCGGAGGCACCCCAGGGACACAAAGACGGCTGGGCGAGGAGAGGAGAGGAGAGGGACGTTGGTTCACGGGAACTGCTCCAGTACATCGGGCAGGCAGGCCGGCCGGACTTTGGACTTTGCATAATGGCACCAAAAATGGCGGTGCCCACGTGTGTAAAATATGCAAAAAGAATTTCACCGTACTGAATTAATAATGGACAGTGAATGAATAGAACATAAGGCCCAGTCAAGGTTATTTGATGTGGTAAACCTGTCTCTTTTTAGCTATAGTTTGCTGGTCTTACATGGAACAACTTCTCTTTCAACCCCACTCTTTCTCCAAATCATGGCTGTAGACATGCCCGTCTTGAAGTGGTCATGAAATAGTCTCCTGTCCTATTCAGCCACTACCCCCCCCCCCTAAACATTTCAGGGCATAACTGTGGTGCAGGTGGTAGAGTTGCTGCCTCAGAGCGCCAGAGGCCCGGGTTCGATCTTGACCTCGGGTGCTGTCTGTGTGGAGTTTGCACATTCTCCCTGTGACCGCGTGGGTTTCCCTCAGGTGCTCCAGTTCCGTCCCATATCCCACAGATATGCGGGGTTGCAGGTTAATTGGAGATAGACGCAAAATGCTGCAGTAACTTCGAAGGTCAGACAGCATCTCTGAAGAAAATGGATAGGTGAATTTTCGTGTCATGACCCTTCTTCAGACTCTTTTCAGACCTGCTGGGTTACTGCAGCATTTTGTGCCTATGGTATAAACCTGTATCTGCAGTTGCTGTTTATAACATTATAGGTTGATTGGAGGGGTTACAGAAAAGATTTACACGGATGTTGCCAGGACTCGAGGGTCTGAGCTACAGGAGAAGGTTGAGCAGGCTGGGACTCTATTCCTTGAAATTCTGGAGGATGAGGGGTGATCTTATAGAGGTGTATAAAATCGTGAGAGAAATAGATCAGGTAGACGTACAGAGTCTCTTGCCCTGAGAAGGGGAATCAAGAACCAGAGGACATAGGTTTAAGGTGAAGGACAAAAGATTTCAGAGGAATCTGAGGGTTATGGAACAAGCTGCCAGAGAAGGTAGTTGAGGCAGGGACACAACATTTAAGAAAAAATTAGATAAGTACATGGATAGGACAGGTTTGGAGGGGCGCAGGCAGATGGGACTAGTGCAGATGAGGCATGTTGGTCAGGGTGGGCAAGTTGGACCAAAGGACCTATTTCCAACTTTAGGATTCCATGGTCTCTGTAGATTTCCCCGAGTGTGTCGGGATTGGTTAACAGGACATTCAATGTAACTTTGTTTATGGATAAAAATGTTCGAAGCAGCTGCTGAGCTTCTAAAACAGGTTTTGTAGGAAAATAACTGCAGATACTGGTACAAATCGAAGGTATCACAAAATGCTGGAGTAACTCAGCAGGTCAGGCAGCATCTCGGAGAGAAGGAATGGGTGACGTTTCGGGTCGAGATCCTTCTTCAGACATCAGTCTGAAGACTGAAACGTCACCCATTCCTTCTCTCTGAGATGCTGCCTGATCTGCTGAGTTACTCCAGCATTTTGTGATACCTCTGAAACATGTTTGTTGCTTTGGAAGCACAAGGATTTTATCACCACAGTAAACCCTCACTACAACAGACCATGGGGGGGGGGGGGGGGGGGTGGGGGGGGAATGGGATCTGTTATTGCCGATTGTCTTCTATAACTGCGTAAGGGATTATCATTGTATAAGTAGAAGAAATAAACAAATGCTGGATAGCTGGGCATTTCTTCCATGGATCATAGATCACAGACCTTAGGCTTAAAGGTGAAGTTACGGAGGTTTATATAAAATCATTGACAAGGTGAACAGCCAGTCTTTCCCCACGGTAGCGAAGTCTAGATCACATTACCTTGCTTTAAATGAACAACATATGTCCTTTCATCAGAAACATCCTCTAGTATGATCAGCGATAGTACAAGTGGTGCCAGGAGCACAATGCAATCCCATGCAGTCCACGATCCCAGTATTAACACACTCACAAGCTTCGGAACAATCTTCAGTGATAAACTTTTCCCCGACCTATTCACAAGAAAAACACAAAGAATTACATTTCTTTGCCTCACGGTTACAATTACCACATGTAAAATTATTTAGTCTAGATCTTTTTGTAACTTTTCTAAATCTGCTAATGCTGAATTCAATTCAGCCACATGCTGGAGTAACTCAGTGTGACATGCAGCATCTCTGGAGAGAAGGATTAGGTGATGTTTTGGGTCGGAACCCTTCTTCAGACTGCATTCAATTTTTCAATTCTGACTGGACTGAATGCAATTTATCTTGATTGACTGCATTCAATTTTTCAATTCTGACTGGACTGAATTCAATTTATTTTGATTGAAAAAAAGACACAGGGTGAAAACAGGCCCTTCGGCCCACCGAGCCATCGCCAACCTTCGATCACCCATTCACACTCGTTCTATGTTTTCCACTTTCACATCCACTCCCTACGTACGAAGGGTAATTTACAGAGGGCCAATTAATCTACAAACCCGCACGTCTTTGGGACGTGTGTGGAAACTGGAGCACCCATAAACAAAACATGCAGTCACAATAAGAACATGCAAACACCACGCACTCAGCAGCTCTACTTTGTCTTTCGATAGAAGGGCTGGAGGGGGAAAAAGCTGGTGATTGATGGTGGTTGCAGGGATCAGAATATTCATTCTTCTTCCCAGAGAAATTTCATGTCTTTTTTCCCCCAGAGTCTGAGCCAAACCATATCCCACTCCATTGTCCAGTTGCTGCCTGATGTTAGAAAGTGCTCAAGAACACAAGTCGTGTGGCGGGAATATCCCGGCAAGCCCGACTCGCCCGCCACGGATGGAGAACCCACCCGGAAGGCCCGGCTCGCCCGTCTAGAGTGGAAGGAGTCGGACAGATGGCTGGTAAGCAGATCAACTGCAGAAGGGAGTGCAGTACCTCAACAGGCCAGTGGGCTGCTGGAGGCCCTGCAACAGGATGGGGTTTGGCTGGACTGGGCGCCGCACCACGAAGCCTAGCTCGCGTACCCGACGTGGCCTGTAGCGGTGGAGCAGCGGCAGAGACATCAACGGCTACGTTTGGCCAGGCTGACCTTGCAAAGCCGCCAGGACAACTGGCCTTCATGGTCTGGTCAAGAACCCTGTTCTTACAACCATCGGGAGTTGGAAATGGTGCCATAACTGACAACTCTGTATACCGTCTCAGTGTACTAATGCTCAACACTTGTACTCTATCTGATACACTTATCTAAGATGTTTCTGAGTGCTTATGCATAGTGGTACTTGTACTGAACTGTTATACAAAAAATGAATTTCCCTGTACTTCTGTACATGTTATCAGTAAAATTAAACCACTGAGAACTAAGTGGAAGTGGAACTGACAAGAAAACCTAATTGAATCCAAATTTCATGAACATGCCATCTTCTTAAAAGCTTCTATCAAAACAACATAGAGTGGTGTGTTTTTAAATAACCAATAAATCTCCCACTAGTTTTCTTGTTCTTAAGATCATTGATTCAATTGTACATTCAGATTGAGGCAGTGCTAAAGTTGGCAGGCACAAAAGCATAGCTTTAGTTTATGAAAGCAAAAGACAAAAATTGCTGTTATTTCTCCGACAGGTTCTGGAAAACCAGACAAATACTGCACGCTTGCTTTGGGCAGTTTCTCTTTCCAATTTATCTAACTGTCTGGACAACTGTGAAATGTGATTCAATTTTAGTTTTACTGATAAAATCATGCTGTCCTGGCCACAGTTATAAGGCAGTTATTCTCTGCTGTATGCTTGTTTTGGTCATCCTCCTGTTGGGAATATACCATTAAGTTGGAGAGAGCTCGACTTTACTTTAGACTTTTGAGCTACGGTGCAGAAACAGACCCATCGAGCAGAGCAGATTCACCAGGCTGTTGCCAGGACTCGACGGCCTGAGCTCGAGGGCGGCACAGTGGCACAGCGGTTGAGTTGCTGCCTTACAGCACAAGTGACTCAGGTTCAATCCTGTCTGTACGGAGTTTGCACATTCACCCTGTGACCATGTGGGGTTTTCCGGGTGCTCTGATTTCCTCCCACTCCAAGGGCATGCAGGTTTGTGGATCAATTGGTTTTGGTAAGTGTGTAGGATAGTGCTAGTGTACGGGCTGATCACTGGTCAGTGCGGATCGATGGGGCGATGGGCCTGTTTCTGCACCGTATCTCAAAAGTCTAAAGTAAAGTCTACAAGGAGAGGTTGGGCAGGCCAGGGCTTATTCCTTGAAGTCCAGGAGGCTGAGGGGTGAACTTATAGAAGTGTATAGAATCATGCGGGGAATAGATAGGTTGAATGCAAGGAGTCCTTTTCCCATGCACGGGGAATCAAGAACCCGAGGCCATAGGTTTATGGTGATGGGCAGAGATTTTCACAATGGGATTAGTGTAGATGGTGTAGATGGTGTAGATGGTGGTCGGCATGAACAAGTTGGGCCGAAGGATCAGCTTCCATGCTGTATCACTCTGTGACCATGACTATGTGCCTAATGGATCTTTAAAATTTTAGACAAAACTGATTTCTGAAAGCTTTGTCAACTCCTTGGAACAGTTGAATGCAATATAACATATTTGACCTTCACACTCACACACACATACAGAAAATGGTGTGATACAATAATCAAGAGGAATAACAAATCAACTGTGATTTAAATAATAGTATGGCACAATGGTGCAGTGGGTGGAGCAGCTGCCTCACAGCATCAGAGACCCGTCTGTGTGGAGTTTGCATGTTCTCCCTGTGACTGCGTGGGTTTCCTCCGGGTGCTCTGGTTTCCTCCCACATCCCAAAGACGTGCGGGTTGTAGGTTAATTGGATCTCTACAAATCGTCCCTAGTGTGTGGGGAGTGGATGCGAAAGTGGGATAACATCGAACTAGTGTGAATGGGTGGTTGATGGTCGGCGTGGTCTAGGTGGGCCGAAGGGCCTGTTTCCATGCTGTACCTTTCAATTATTTGCAAGCTTCAATGGACAATAGACAATAGGTGCAGGAGGAGGCCATTCGGCCCTTCGAGCCAGCACCGCCATTCAATGTGATCATGGCTGATCATTCTCAATCAGTACCTCGTTCCTGCCTTCTCCCCATACGCCCTGCCTCCGCTATCCTTAAGAGCTCTATCTAGCTCTCTCTTGAATGCATTCAGAGACTTGGCCTCCACTGCCTTCTGAGGCAGAGAATTCCACAGATACGTAACGTAATGTAAACTATTTCCCAGTAACGTAAACTATTGCAGTAAATGGGCACATACAGTGCACACCAACAAATACTAAATAATAAGTTTACCTCATAATACTTGGTTCGATAAGTGCATCCACATGTTTTGTAGGGGACACAGTGGAAGTCACTGAGTACAAAGCCTGGTAGACAGTCACAGCCCTCTACGGTGGGTGATTCACACTCTGAGGGGGCACCAAAGTTAGCACAGGAAGCAGGACAGGACGGCATCTGCATGTTGTATTGGCTGTTGTCTGGACACACCATCTCTGTGGGCGAATAACAGAGCAAAAGATCATTGCACATTAGTTAAATAAGCCAAGAGTCAAGAGTGTTTTAGTGTCATATGTCCCAGACAGAACAATGAAATTCTCACTTGCAGCAGCACAACAGAACAGGGAAACATAGCGCTCTGTAAACAATATAATTAATGAATAAAGGTTTTGCGGGTCCTGTCTGTAAGGAGTTTGTACATTCTCCCTGTGACTTATGTGGGTTTTCTCTGGGATCTCTGAGTTTCTTCCCGCACTCCAAAGACATACAGGTTTGTAGGTTAATTGGCTTCGGTAAAATTGTAATTTGTCCCTAGTGTGTAGGATACTGTTCGTGTGAAGGGATCGCTGGTCGGCACGGGCTCAGTGGGCCGAAGGGCCTGTATCTAAACTAAAAAAAGAATAGCAAGGCAGTCCATACCACAGCGGTTGTCTTTCCTCCATTCTCCCAGTGCAACGCCTTGTTCTTGGCAGTGTAGGGCATATTGTTCCAGGTTAATACAGAGCACCTCAGTGATATTCCGCACGGAACATAAACTGAAGATGCAGTTCCTACAATGAAAAACAGTAGTTTAGTTTGTTATTGCCACGTGGACCGAAGTACAGTGAAAAGCTTTTTGTTTGTTGTTGCGAGGGGTTTACGGCATAGGTTTAAGGTGAGAGGGGAAAGATTTAATAGGAACCTGAGGGGTAACGTTTTCACACAGTGGGTGGTAGATGTATGGAACGAGCTGCCGTCGAAGGTAGTTGAGGCAGGTACTATCACAACGTTTAAGAAGCATTTAGATAGATACATTGATAGGATAGGTTTGGAGGGATTTGTCTAAATGTGGGCGTGGAACTAGTGTAGATGGGACATGTTGGTCGGCATGGACAAGTTGGGGCCGAAAGCCTGTTTATATGCTGTATGACTCAATGATTCTATCTGCAACTCTATGTGTAGGGAACAAGCTGCTGGAGGAAATAGCTGAGGCAGTTACAATCACAATGTTTAAGAAACATTTGGACAGGTGCATGGATAAGAAAGGTTTAGAGGGAAATGGGCTAAACGCAGGCAGCTGTGACTAGATGGGACATGTTGCTCGGTGTGGGCTGGTTCAGCCAATGAGCCTGTTTAGCGCTGCATGACTCTACGACTACGTGAAGCAACTAATGTGGTGAGCTTATCAGACTGATAAATGATTATGACAACAATTTGCATCTTTAAAGCCTATTTAACATTTTAAATTATCCCTGGCATTTCCACTTGAGCAAATACAAATCAAAATCTGGCTGAATCTACAAAAGGTGACTGAAAGTATGGTTCTCAAGGTAGAGTTTGAGGAATATCTAAAAAGGTAGACACAAGGAACTACAGATGCTGGTTTACAAAATAAGACACAAAGTGCTGGTGCAACTTAGCCGGTCGGGCAACACGCTGGAGAACATGGACAGGTGATGATCCGGTTGGAACCCTTCTTTAGTCTTATTTGTAAACGAATATCTGCAGTTCCTCGTAACTCAGTGATAGGTGGATACAGATGAGGGGGAGAGGTTGATAGGCAGACGAGTGGACAAAGGTCAGAGATGAAAAGACAAAAAGTGTGAGATAAGGAGATAAGGATAGAAGAGGCGTGAATGTAGGGATTGGACAGGCTAGATGCAGGAAAAATGTTCCCCATGTTGGGGGTGTCCAGAACCAGGGGTCATGGTTTAAGAATAAGGGGTAGGCCATTTAGGACTGAGATGTGGAGATACCTTTTCACCCAGAGAGTTGTAAATCTGTGGAATTCTCTGCCACAGAAGGCAGTGGAGGCCAATTCACTGGATGTTTTCAAGAGAGAGTTAGATTTAGCTCTTAGGGCTAAAGGAATCAAGGGACATGGGGAAAAAGTAGGAAAGGGGTACTGATTTTGGATGATCGGCCATGATCATATTGTATGGCATTGCTGGCTCGAAGGGCCGAATGGCCTGCTCCTGTACCTATTTTCTAAGTTTCTCTGTTTCTCTGTAGTGTTACAGCTATGGAGAAAATGTAGATAAAAAGAAAGTGCAAGGCCACGATCAAGTAGTTTGTGAGATCAGAAATTCATCCTGCGCAGATGAGAGGTCTGTTCCAGAATCTGATCACAGTGGGGAAGAACCTGTGTCTTCTGCCTGAAGGGAAAGGAGAGAAGAGCGAATGACCAGCGTATGAGTGGTCCTTGATTAGATTGGAAACCATGGGAGGTGAATGTGGTTTGCGATGAAGGATGCAAAGTGCTGGAGTAACTCAGTGGCAGCATCTCTGGAGAACATGGATAGAAGGGCCAAAGAATGATTGCATGCTCTGTACACAATATAAATTATTCTCACAGTCGGTATTGTTCTGGAGAGATGATTCTGTGGCAGTTGCTGAATGGTCCATCAGGATCAGAAATGATTCCACAATAACTGTTGCTGTCTATAAGCCTCAGTTCCCTTTCGCTACATTGCAAGTCAAATCCAGATTCCACATTTTCATCGGTGGTGGGACGTTTCCTGCATTCAAATAATGCAAAATAAGTTACAAACAATAAAACTCCAAAGCTCTGGACTGGATTCAAGTTTGTTCTACTAGTTTGCTTTTTGTTTTATACAGCGGGGAAACAGGTCCTTCGTCCCCAGACGTGCGGGTTTGTAGGTTAATTGGTCCTCTAAAAATTGCCTCTCGTGTGTGGGGAGTGGATGAGAAAGTGGGATAACATGGCACTCGTGTGAACGAGTGATCGATGGTCGGCATAGATACAGTGGGCAGAGGGGCCTGTTGCCATGAGGTATCTCTAAACAAATTTAAACATAGTACTACTGTGAATGGGTGATCGATGGTCAGCATGGAATTAATGGGCTGAAGAACTTGTTTCCCTGCTGTATCTCTAAACTAAATTAAACATAGAACTAGTGTGAATGGATGATCAATGGTTGGCATGGACTCAATGGGCTGGGGGCGTTTCTATGCTGCATCTCTGAATACATTATCTTATAAGCTACTGCGTAGGTTTTTAGAAATCTATGAGCTGTTGCCAACATTTCATCCCATTCCACACACAACCCACACTCTAGCGCTCACCATGAGGACCCCTGTCGATCTGCCGCTTCTGGTCTCCCAGATAAAGGTCTACCTTTGACAACTCCTGAACTTTTACCAGAAGAATTTACTTACATATTTCCTGTTCCATCTGACTGCATGAGATTATTTTTACTCGTTCCATCAAAATTACTGCACAGTCCTCGAACCCACTTAATGTAGTTATTTGGCAGGGTGATATCTATGGAAAATGAAAATAAATATTTGTAAATTCAATGCAATAGTAAAAATTAAAGGTGCAGTTAGAGAAGGTCGCCACAGTGGTGCAGCAGTGGATCAAGCGCCAGAGAGCCGGATTCAATCCTAATTTCGGGTGCAGTCTGCAAGGGTCTTCTTGTGACCGCATGGATTTCTTCCAGGTGAACCAGTTTTCTGCCACATCCCAAAGACATGTGATCTTGGCATCATGTTCAGCACAGAGATTGTCCCCATCTACCTGTGTTTGGCCCTTTTCTATCCATGTACCTGTCCAAATGTCTTTTAAATACTGTTGTAGTACCTGCCTCAACTATCTCCTCTGGCAGCTCCTTCCACATACCCACCACCCTCTGTATGAAAAGGTTGTCCCTCAGGTTCCTATTAAATCTTTCTTTTCTCACCTTCAACTTATGTCCTCTGGTTCCTGATTACCCTACTCTGGGTAAAAGGCTGTGCATTCACCCAATCTATTCCTTTCATGGTTTTATACATCTCGATACGATCATCCCTCCAAGGAATAAAATCATAGCTTGCCTAACCTCTCCCTATCGCTCAGGCCCTCGAGTATCTATTCCCCTCATGATTTTATACACATTTAGTTTAGTTTAGAGATACAACACGGAACAGGTCCTTCGACCCACCGAGTCTGTGCCGACCAGCAATCCCCGTAGACTTGCACTATTCTACACACTAGGAAAACTTTACAATATTTACCAAAGCTAAATAACCTTCAAACCTGCTCGTCTTTAGTGAAACCGGAACACCCGGAGAAAATCCACACAGTCACAAGGAGAACGTACAAACTCCGCACAAACAGCACCTGTAGTCAGGATTGAACCCAGGTCTCTGGCGCTGTAAGGCAGCAACTCTACTGCTGCGCCACTGAGTCATAGAGTCAAACAGCATGGAAACAGGCCCTTCAGCCCAACCTGTCTATGCCTCATCTGAGCTAGTCCCATTTGCCCACATTTGGCCCACATCCCTCTAAACCTTTGAACCCGGGTCTCTGGCACTGTAAGGCAGCAACTCTACCGCTGCGCCACTGTGCCACCTCTCTAAGATTTTGCTTACTTGTTTGTGAATGTTCAGAACTAATTAACCGTAGCGAAGGCCACGAATGCCAACAGGATTAACAAGCTCATCAAGAAGGCTGCCTCCATTCAGGACGGAGTTGGATTCATGGGAGGTGGTCTTGAACGGAGTTGGATTCATGGGAGGTGGTCTTGAACGGAGTTGGATTCATGGGAGGTGGTCTTGGAGGTAAACTGCGGAGCATCTTGGACAATATTGCTCACCCCCTCCAAGACACACTGGTCAACCTTCAGCAACAGACTGGTTCCACCAAGATGCAGTACAGAACACCACAGGAGATCTTTTTTCCCTGTGGCTATCAAACTGTACAACTCCTCCCCCTTCTGTCGTAGGGTAGATTGATGCCCCTCCTCAATCTTTGCACATCCCCAATACTTTCTACTCATCACTTTAATTTCATGCTTCATGTATCTTGTGTTTTATAACTGTTGGCAGACCAATTTCCCTCCTGGGATAAATAAAGTTATATCGTATCGTATCGTATCTTAATTTACAGCTTTTGCATTGAGTTGAATTTCCGCCGCGCTCATCTGAAAATAACACAGTACCTGCGTGAGCATTCTCATCAAAACTGACAGTGAGCCCAAAGTCTGTCTCCAGGTGAAGCCTGTAGGATCTTTGGTATATCTGCAGACCATCGTGAAGCTGAATCGGAGGCTTTACCATTTCACCATCCACCTACAAGAAATCCATTTGATCCTCAGATGAAAAGATTACTGACTTTCATTTTTAGTTTTCATTACCACTAAATGTAGCAAGTCAAAGTTTCAATTCATGTAGAGTCAGAGTCATAATCATACACCATAAAAACAGGCCCTTCGGCCCAACTTGCCCATGCCGACTGTGATGCCCAATTTACACTAGTCCCACCAGCCCGCATTTGGTCCATATCCCTCTAAACCTTTCCAAACCTGTCCAAATGTCTTTTAAATGTTGTTATAGTACCTGCCTCAACTACCTCCTCTAGCAGCTCGTTTCATTTACCCACCACCCTATGTGTGAAAAGGTTATCTCTCAGGTTCCTATTAAATCATTCCCCTCGCACCTTAAACGTATGCCCCCTGTTTCTTGATTCCCCAATTCAGGGTAAAAGACTCTTTCATTTTAAATATGTTCTATTTAAAACATACCAAACTGGGTATGATGTAAAATTAACTGCTTCGGTGGCGCAGTTGGTAGAGTTGCTGCCTTACAGTGCCAGAGACCTGGGTTCGATCTTGACTGTGGGTTCTGTGTGCATGGAGTTTGCACATTCTCCCTGTAACCATGTGGGCTTTCTCTGGGTATCTGTCCAGAGTTTGTATATTCTCCCTGTGACCATGCGGGTTTTCTCAGGGTGCTCCCGTTTCCCCCCACACTCCAGGTTTAAAGTTTAATTGACTTTGATAAAATCGTAAATTGCTCCTAGTGTGTAGGATAGTGTTAGTGCATGGGGTGATCGCCGGTTGGCATGGACTCGGTGGGCCGAAGGTCCTGTTTCCGCGCCGTATCTCTAAAGTCTAAAGTAATATCTAGAGTACAGACTGTTCAACCCAAACCTTGCCCCGCCTTCTTCTCCCTTAATTATCTACTTTCTCACTTTCTCAGTTCCGATGAAAGTTGTTCAATCAGAAACCTTGCCTGTTTCTCTATCCTCACACTGCTAACTGTTACCAGTTTTTACTGTTTCCGTAAATCAGTTTTACTTGGTATCATGTTTAACCTAGCATCACGTTCGGCACAGACATTGTGGGCCAAAGGGCCTGTGCTGCAGTGTTCTGTGTTCTGTGTTCTATATTCTATATTGCAACTTACCACAAGTCTTCGCTTTTCTTTCAACTGAACAGTGTGGCCGTAGACTTCAATAATGATTTGCTTCTCCTTCTGAGGTGCATTTTTGCCAAGAATCCTGAACTCCTGCAGCCTGTCAGGAATGCCAGTTGTTTCCGCCAGAGTGTATTGATTCTCGCCAGCAAAGTGATGGAACCGACCGTCAAAAGCCAAATAGTACGGACTTCCCCCAACAGTGCACTTGCTGAACCCTAAGATAAACAAGTCTATTTAAAATCTTACAATGGCATTATTCCTGACCGACACAAATATATCTACTTGCGGTGAAAGATGTCACAAAACTAAAGCTGCAAGCATACCTTGAATTCTCAACGCAACCCGTTAAGCTCTGAAATTATGGTAATAATAGGGAGACACCAGGAACTGCAGATGCTGGAATCTTGAGCAAAACATAGTGCTGGAGGAACTCAGCGGGTCAGGCTACATCTGAGGAGGGAAATGGACAGGCAACATTTCGAGTCGGGACTAAAGGATGCGAGTCTGAGGAAGGGTCCTGAACCGAAAAGTTGTCTGTCCATTCCATACACAGACACCTGCCTGACCCATTGAGTTTCTCCAGCACTTGGTGTCTTAGTAATAGGGTCCTTAATGATGGCTTCTAGGGATACTGTGAATAAAATCTTGTCATCACATTGAGAGAGAAGAAAATGTTGAGAGCAGATGACACTGATGTGAAGACATTGCAATGGTCTGTAATGCAAAGAAACATCATAGGTGGGTGGTATATGACTCAATTGTTGTCCAACCCACAATTAAATAGGTTTCGTTTATCATCATCACATGTACCGAGGTACAGTGAAAAGCCTGGTTTTGTATGCTATTCAAAGAGATCAGATAATACTATACATAAATATAATCAAAAGTACACAAAGTAACTCTGCGGGTCAAGCAGCATTGCTGCAGAACATGGATAGGAGACTCCTGGCCGAAGTCTGAAGAAGGCTCTCCAGGCCAAAGTCCATTCTTCAGTCTGAGAAGGATTTTGAAGTGAAACGTTGTCTATCCATGTTCTCCAGAGATGTTGCTTGTCCTGCTGCTAATTGCAGCACTTTGTGTCCTTTTGTGTATTAACCAGCATCTGCACTTCTTTGTTTCTACATAAATACAATCAAGTAAAACTCAAGTACAGTAGGTAGAGCAAATGGGAAGATACAAAATGTAGAATATATTTCTCAGAATTGTAGTGCATCAGTTCCATAGACAATGTCCAATGACTGCAATGGGGTAGAGGTGAATCGGACAGTACCCTAGCTTATGGAAGGACCCTACCTAAAGCAAAGTACCAGAGGCTGTCTGCTCAATCATACAATGTAAAAGTATATCATATAAAAACCGTATATCGTATAACTCAGCGGGTCAGGCAGCATCTCCCTGCACTTTGTGTCCATCTTTGGTATCAACCAGCATCCACAGTTCTTTGTTTCAACATAAAATAAAGTGTTAGTGTTTTTTAAAAAGTAGGTAAGGAAAAGCTACCACACCATCAGGATGTGTGTAGAACAATGTGGACATCCCATAGCTGGTGAAAATGCGTAACAGAAAGGGGAGGTGTAGAAATGCATCCCTGGAATTACTCACTAATATTTTCACCTTTTGGTTATTTTGGGTAAAGATTTTGCAGGCTGGAGTTATTAAAACACTCAATTAAATACGAATACAAATCAGAAAATGCAGTGGATAAGCCATTGTTAGATACCGGTGGGTTTGCAGGCGTATTGTCCATCCCCCGTCAAACTGCAGACCTCGTTCAATCCACAGCCAGAGTCCGTGCAGGTTACTTCACCGCCTTTCTTGCAGACACATATTTGGGTGCAGTGTTTTGTCAGCCACCTCTCCCCGACCTGCAGAGGATGTGTACAAATGTTAGTCAAGGTGGACAACTATGCGACATGAGGGACCTTCACAAGACACATCTGCAGCAATGTCTCCATGAATCGCTGCAACACCTTTAACATTTTCACAGCACCTCGCCAAAGCTCAGGATGTTTCAAAATGCTTTATAGTCAACGATGTACTTCATTAGTCGTACATCATTATGAGAACTATGATGCACAAATTGATTCCAATACATCACTATTGATGAACTAGAATCAATTTGAATTGATATATTGATAATACAAACTATTATTTGTACAATTTAAAATACATTGTTGTATTTCAAATTACAATGTAATTACAATTGTATAATTGTGTAATATATTATATAATATATAATTGTAATATATAATTATTTCTATTATATATTGTATAATTATCCAATACATAATATAATATAATAACTATTGTACTGGAATCAATTTGTGCACAGCAAGCTTCCACAAACAATAATGAGGTGATCTCCAGACTCGCTATTGTAGATGTTAATTGAGAGATAAATAGTAGCTAAGTCACTGGGGATAGCTACTCTTCTCCGAGAATCTTTTGGGCCCATTTGAGAGTCTACATGTTGCCATGGTTTGTCACCACTTCCACGACCAAGGAACTTTGTTCATGCATTTCCTTCAGCCCTGCACTGAGTTGTTAGGATATACTTACAGGGTGGTAATGATTGTTAGTGTCTTTGCAGCCGCATTCACTGATTGGAACACAACGCTCATCGCTCTGTACAAAGCCGTCATCACACGCACATCCTTCCACACACACCGACGTCTTGCAGCTGGATCCTGCGTGTATGCTGTCGCATGTAGGAGGGCAGGCGGGAGCACAGGTCATATAGGAGCTCCTTGGTGGGCAATAGTGAGCTGCAAAGAGAAATATTAAACATTACCATCGCACCAGTGCCCTCCACTGTTAGAGTGAGGCCACACGCAAATTAGAGGAACAGCACCTGACATTTCACTTGGACAGCTTACATCCCAGTGGTATGAATGTTGATTCCTCAATTTTCAAGTAACCCCTGCAACCCCTCTCTCCCCTTTTCTCTCCCACCCTAGTCTTCCTATCAGGTCCACTGTTTGCATCCCTGTATCCCTCTCGTTATCACCTCTTCCTCAAGCAACAATGGGCCATTATGAGGTCCACCATTCCTTGGTCATCTGTTGCTGGCCTTGAGATGTTCTGGCCTTTTCCTTCTGCAATCCCCCACCCCCCCTTACTTTCGGTTTGAAGAAGAGTCCCATCGTTTTTCTAAAGAGATGCTGCCTGACCCGCTGAGTTACCCCACTTTGTGTCCATCACCATTTTCCCTGCCTGGTTGGAGGGTATTACAATGGAACGGCACAGTGGTGCAGCTGGTAGTGCCACTGCCTCACAGCGTCAGAGACCCTGTTTCAATCCTGAACTCAGGTGCTGTGGGTGTGTGGAGTTTGTACGTTCTCCCTGTGATCACGTGGGTGTCCTCCAGGTGCTCTGGTTTCCTCCCATATCACAAAGATGTGTGAGTTTGGAGATTAATTGACGCCTGTAAATTGTGTAGGGATTAGTTGCGAAAGTAGAATAAAATTGAATCAGTGTGAACGGACGATGGTCGGTTTGGATTTGGTGGGCCGAAGGGCCTGTATCTATAATGTATCTTTCACTCAATTATTAAATCTTTTGGTTTTATTCAACTGAGCAGGAAGACAGACAATTTTCGACCTCGAGAATAATGTTATAACGGGTCAAGCACACAAGCAGATGGAGCAGATAAAGCTGGGTGATGTTTCGGATCGAGACCCTTCTTCATTCCTTCTCTCCAGAGATGCTGCCTGACCCGCTGAGTTACTCCAGCATTTTGTATCTACCTTCGATTTAAACCAGCATCTGCAGTTTTCTTCCTAGAGCAGATAAAGCTTGTGGGGACATGTGGGCAGGTTTTTGGAATTGTTGTTTGTTCTTGTTGTGCTTGGTTTTTAGGTTTATTTGGCTTCTGTAACGTGCTCCCTCCTGCGTGGGATAGAACCAGTGTACAGATGATTGCTGGTCGACGCGGATTTGGTGCGCTGAAGGGCCTGTTTCCATGCTGTATCTCTAAATTAAACTAAACTAAATTAAAGTAAACTGAACTAAGTTAAAATAAAAACTTATTAGCATAATTACTCACGACAGAAAGTATTGTTCCTCCATACAAGTTCTGCTCCCTGTTTCTTGCAAGCATCAGCGTAATGTTGAATGTTATCACACAGTGCAGGGAGTAGACCATTGTATTTGCACATATCTTGCACACAGTTCCTGATGAAGAGATCTGGGTTCACGAGGGAATGGCAAGACTTGTATTTATTGGACAGCATCTCCTGGCACTGCGCCTCAATCGTCACCTTATCGCTTGGAGAGCAGAGGAAGTCCAATTGCCGTTGGCTTCTTGGCAGGCAGCTAGTGAACAGAAAGAGCAGCAGTTATATTACTCTTTGTCTTGTCATTCTTTGCTTTAACTAAATGGCTTGGTGTAGTATGCTTTTAGAATGCATAGAAAATACATTGTTTTGGTCACCATGTAATAGGAAAGGTGTTATCAAGTTGAAAAGGGTGCCGAGAGGATTTACGAGGATGTTGCCAGGACTCGAGCGCCTGAGCTACAGGAAAATGTTGAGCAGGCTAGGACTTTATTCCTCGGAGTGCAGGAGGATGATGGGTGACCTTATGGAGGTGTGTAAAATCATGACAGGAATAGATCGGGTAAATGCACGGAGTCTTTTGCTCAGAGTGGGGGAATCAAGAACCAGAGGACATCGGTATAAGATGAGGGGGGAAAGACTTAATAGGAACCTGAAGGGAAACCTTTTCCACACAGAGGGTGGTGGGTATATGGAACGAGCTGCCAGAGGAGGAAGGTACTATAACAACATTTAAAGGACAAGTTGATAGATAGGAAAGGTTGAGAGGGATTATGGGCCAAACGCGGGCAGGTGGGACTAGTGTAGATGGGGCCTCTTAGTCGGCATGGGCAAGTTGAACCAAAGGCCCTGTTCTCATGCTGTATGACTCTATTAAGATTGAAAGCTTACCTTTGAGTGCCAAATTCCCCTGATTTCCAACTGTTTCCAAATTGATCTGCGGTTTGTGCAATAAGTCCATTGGGCATCCGGAACTCGTCACTTTGCCGGCCATTGAAGTCCCCACACAAGCCACACACCTACATTAACAGGGGGAATGAAGTGCCAAAGGTCATTATGAAGAGGTGACGTGATCAAGATAGACTATAAGAAATATGACCTAACAGGGCAGGGATAAACTGCGATGACCTAACGAAACAGGAATAAACTGCGATTGGCCAAAGTCGGCTTTTCAATTTGATGTGTTGTGAAGTGGACTACTTCCTGATGTGGGGAGGTTGTCCATTGAGACTCTTTGCCTCTCGTATGTGTTCCCACAATTGGGTTTCACGATTTCTATAGACCTTCCAAATAAATGACATTATTAAGGCCATAATAAGATAAGGTGCAAGGATAAAAGAGGCGCAGAACGCTGGAGTAACTCAGCGGGCAGGCAGCACCTCTGGAAAAGTTCAGTTGAGTTTATTGTCACGTGTACCGAGGTACAGTGAAAAGCTTTTGCTGCGTGCTAACCAGTCAGCGGAAAGACAATGCATAATTACAATCGAGCCTTCCACAGTGTACAGGTACATGATAAAGGGAATTGGCGCAAACTCTTTGGGCTAAAAGGCCTCTTTCCACACTGTGTCTCCAAAACTAAAAATTATAATAAAGAATGTCACTGTACCTCGGCACATGTGACAATAAAGTGTCATTAATACATTGAACCATTGACCCATTCACTTCCAAATCATTAGTATGTATAAAATAAGTTGCATAAAATACATGCTTTACTTACCTTTGCATAATATGCTTTCGGCAAACTGATCTCCAAATTGCGATTGCCATCAAATTTCACCGACATGCCAAAGTCTGTCTCGACCATCGTGTAGATACCATTTGTTATAATATTTATACCTTTCATATGGCTCTGGATTGGTGAACGAGCCCTTATTCCATCCAGCTAGAAAACAAAATACATTGCATGATATAGACGCTGCTAACTGAAAAAAACAGAATCATTTTGCAGCATCAAAAACTGAAAATTAACTTGATGTCAACTAAGGTCAACTGAGATCCCCAGGTGCTATTTTACATTAGTTTGTAAAAAATAGATTGTGAAATAGCCGCCGATATAAAGCCAGTATTATGCATTAGCCTTCCCTTTAAAGAAAACACTTGGGTTTGACATTTTCATACATTAATGGAAATGAAAATGTTTTTTTAAATGGCCTGCTTATTTTCAATCATACTGTAAGTTGAAAACCTAATTCATATGTGGAGGGTATATGGAACGTGCTGCCAGAGGAGGTAGTTGAGGCAGGTACTACAACAACATTTAAAAGGTAATTGGGCAGGTACATGGTGAGGGAAGGTTGAGAAGCATATGGGCCAAATGCAGAGGGTGGTGGGTGCCTGGAAGCATTGCAGGACGTGGTGGTGAAGGCAGATACATTCGTGGCATTTGAGAGGCTTTAAGATTGGCAATAATTGAGCCCGAGAATGAGAAGAATGATCCTTCAGTGGTACTTACCCAAGTTTTATATCTCCTTTGAATCACAATACCAAAGAAACATAGAAAATAGGTGCAGGAGTAGGCCATTCGGCCCTTCGAGCCTGCCATTCAATATGATCATGGCTGATCATCCAGCTCAGTGACCTGTACCTGCCTTCTCTCCATACCCCCTGATCCCTTTAGCCATAAGGGCCACATCTAACTCCCTCTTAAATATAGCCAATGAACTGGCCTCAACTACCTTCTGCGGCATAGAATTCCACAGACTCACCACTCTCTGTGTGAAGAAATGTTTTCTCATCTCGGTCCTAAAAGACTTCCCCCTTATCCTTAAGCTGTGACCCCTGGTTCTGGACTTCCCCAACATCGGGAACAATCTTCCCGCATCTAGCTTCTCCAACCCCTTAAGAATTTTATATGTTTCAATAAGATCCCCCTCAGTCTTCTAAATTCCAGCGAGTATAAGCCCAGTCTATCCAGTCTTACTTCATATGAAAGTCCTGCCATCCCAGGGATCAATCTGGTGAACCTTCTCTGTACTCCCTCGAAAGCTAGAATGTCTTTCCTCAGATTAGGAGACCACAACTGTACACAATACTCCAGGTGCGGTCTCACCAAGGCCCTGTACAACTGATCAGTTGACCAATATAGATTAGTTTAAAAATAGACCAAAAGTGTTGGAGTAACTCTGTTGGAGTGTTGGAGTAGCATATCTGGAGAAAATGGACAGATGACGTTTTGAATCAGGACTGTTCCCCAAATCCGAAACGTCACCTATCCATTTTCTGCAGGGATGCTGCCTGATCCGCTGAGTTATTCCAGCATTTTGTGTCTATCTTTGGGATAAACCAGCATCTGTAGTTCCATTTTATTACATTTTAGTTTAGTTTGGTTTAGTTTATTATTATCACGTGTACCGAGGTAGTGTGCAAAGCTTTTGTTTGCGTGCTATCCAGTGAAAGCAAAGACTGTACATGAATATAATCAAGCCGTCCACAGTACACAGAGAAATGATATAGAATATGACATTGAGTGCAAGATACAACATTGATGTCCAATAAAGTCCTGTTAAAGATAGTTCAAAGGTCTCCACTTAGATAGATGGGGATGTCAATAAGGTAGATGGGAATGTTTCACTCACCAACAAAAGAATATTTCACTTAATGAGCCAAAAAGTTGACACAAATACAAATATCAAATTTGAAGCATTGGTACAAATAAAAGATTTTTGCCTTACCAAGGTCCTCCTGTTTCTTTGGAGAGTAATGCGAATACCATACACATCTATGTAGATCTCTTTCAAATAAGATGTAGAAAGTTGTTGTCCTTCATTTAGTACGCTGATGCTGAGAGGAGGTACATTGCTGGTGTCACACAATTTCACCAGCGTATATGCACAAGAGCCGGAGAATGAGTACATGATTTCATCAAAGGTATAATAGTGAGTATCACCAGCAATGTGGCAGGATGCACTTCCTAAACAACAACAACAATCCAAGAAAGTGCAAACAATGTTTATTATGCCAAAATAACTTTTTGTTACAACGGACAGTATGGTTAATAGAACAATATAAAACTATGAGAGACCCTAAAATTATAGGGTAGACTGTCAGAACCTTTTTCCCAGCATGGAAATGTCAAATACTAGAGGGCATAGTTTTAAGGTGAGAGGGGCAAAGTTTAAAGGACAGACTCTAAATGCTGGATTAACTCAGCGGGTCAGGCAGCATCTCTGGAGAAAAAGGATGTGTGATGTTTCAGGTCGGGACCCTTCTTCAGACAGACTGTTTTTTCTGCTTCTAAAGTTTAAAGGAGTTGTGCAGGGCAAGTTTTTTTTTACACAGAAGGTGGTGTTTGCCTGGAACATGCTGCCAAGGGTGGTGGTGGAGGCAGGTACAATAGGAGCATTTAGGAGGCTTTTACATAGGCACATGGGTACATGGCTATGCAGGGAATGGAGGGATATGTATAACAGGCAGGCGGAGGAAATTAGTTTAAGTTGGCATCATGAGAAACAAAGATATTGTGGGGCGAAAGGCCTGTTCCTGTATGAGGCAGATATGATGGTGGAGTTTAATAGACATATAGATACGGAAGACAATCAGAACCATTTTCCCAGCATGGAAATGTCAAATACTAGATGGCATTGTTTTAAGGTGAGAGAGACAAAATTTAAAGAAGACTAGCTGCTGTGCACCCGTTCGGTCCACACCTCTCCTGCATTGGTGTAACACCCTCCCTATCCCCACTCCCCCCAACACCCCCCCCCCACCCACTCCACCCCCCCTTAACATCAACAAGCCCCAACTGCGCAGGCGCGGGCCCGTTTGGTTCTGCACACGTGCGGATCCGGCGGCCATCTTACATAAGTATTAGATCAATGGGCCCCAACTGCGTAGGTGCGGACCTTTTGGGTTCCCATTGTGACGTGGAACACGGCGGTATTACTGCGCAGGCACGGCAGGGCAAGTGGAAAAGGAATTTATTAAAGTTTAAAAGGTAATTTAAAAAGTTTAAAAAGTGAAAAACATTTAAAATATAACAACCATTTGAACCACAGGCCAATGGTGAGTAAGGTGGGCCTCAAATTGTTGCCTTACTGTGTACTGTTTTGGCTGTTTTTCGGGAACAAATATATCCAAAAACAGACAAGACGAGGGTTTTAGTATATAGATAGATGTGCGAGGCATGTTTTTTTTACACAGAGGATGGAACGTGCTGCCAATGGTGGTGGTGGAGACAGATACAATAGTGGTGTTTAAGAGGCTATTACATAGGCACATGGATATGCAGGGAATAGAAGAGTGTGGATCATGAGTAGGCAGAGGAGATCAGTTCATCTTGGCATCATGTTCGACACAGATATTGTGGGCCGAAGGGCCTGTTCCTGTGCTCTACTGTTCCATGAAAACATTTACTTTCAATACTGACTTAATTAATCAGCTAGCAACAGTTTCCATCAATGGGAAATGGAATTAAAAAGCAGATTAGCTAGTATATTTTTACTAGAAATATAGAAAAACTGAACTCAAAGCAGTCTTGAGGATTCAATGTCTGAAACATCTTGACATTTCACAAATGCAATGACTCAGTGGGTCCCACGAACAATAATATTTATGCAGTCGTGGGTCTGTATTTTATTCTTTTCGTACAATCACTCACCTTGCATCTGGCAGCCCAGAACTCCATCCCATATCCCACATATCTCATGCAGTCCGCACGCCGTGGTGTTACAGAGAGTGACGTTGTTGCCCATGCATTTACAGCGCTCCGTGCAGTTTTCATTTGTGAGCCAGCTTTCATACCTCTGAAACAAATCCAACAAGATGACACTGTTAAAGCAAATGGTTCAACGTGAGAAATAGCTGAATGGTTATACATTTGAAGGTTGAAGTTTAATTCATTGTCACAGTGAAAAGCTTTTCTTTTGCGTGCTAACCAGTCAGTGGACTATCATTTCATTGGCACAGAATAAGGTGGCCATTGTTTACTCACAGATCAACCAAGCGCTATGAAAGGAATCGTGCTACTTCAAGCCCAAATAATTTATTTTTAAAATAACATTAAAAACAAATCTGTCTGAAAAGTATTTCTCCTTGCCATTTTATTGGGTGTGCTAACCGAAAGGCTGGCCAGAGGGAAATCAGATGTGCATTTATCCCACAGGACAATCTCGGGAATCAAATCAAGGTGGGGGGAGCAGGGATGGACACTGAGGCAGGTCTGTAGTGTTGAGTTTTGCTGCGCAGGTTGGTGGAAGCATGTTTTTCTGTCGTAGCAAACAACAAAGAAAAGTTGTAAAAGAGTAATTTAAACCAAAAACATTTAATGTTCATTTGGAGACTATGCGTGATGTGGATACGAGGGACCTCAAAGACTATCCCCATCTCTGGTCTTTGTCCACCCACCCATCAGCCAGCACTTTGTGTCTATCTGTGCTGCTCTAGGGTTGTTGGACAACGTTGGGCCACATTGCGTTATTGACCATCTCCATGTTTCTGGCGCAGAATCCATACCCAAGAAGCTTCACGAGCAGAAAATCCAGGCTTGGGAACCCAACAAAGGCCACAATGTGGAGTAGCAGAACGGGGAGCAACGGGAATCGTATCTACGTTTTACTTTTTAACCAGCCTCCAGTGTAACTGCCGTCTGTCTTTGATGCTGACAGAAGCACTAATATGTTCAGTTTCTCCAGAGATGCTACCTGACCTGCTGGGTGTCTCCAGCGCTTTGTGTGTCTTTCTTTTAAATGCATTTTGAATTCATTTATATTCAAGCAACTTGTGTGATTATTACAAGCAAAGGGATTTACCTGATAATATTTGTTGTTGTGCTCACAGCCACACTGACTGTTCGGAATACAGGTGTCTCCACTAAGAGTGTATCCAGGGTCACAGAAACATCCTTCAACAGATGGTAGAAGACAGCTGCCAGGTGCAGATGACTCCATGCAGGTAGTGGGACAACCTGTGCCACAAGTCTCATAGTGGCTACCACTAGGACAGGTTGGTGCTAAAGAAAGCATGCAGGTAATAAACAATCACTTCTCTTCACTTAGTGTAGCTTATTCAAAATAATTGTGGAGTCATCCAACATATTATGTCATGCACAGAATGTCATACATTATTCCTACAGTGTAGGAAGAAACTGCAGATGCTGGTTTACACCAAAGATACACACAATTGGTGGAGTAATTATGAGGGTCAGGCAGCAGCTCCGGAGAAAAGGAATGGGTGACATTTTCGGACCCTTCTTCAGACTGAGACTCTTCCTGAAGAAGGGTCTTGACCAGAAATGTCACCTATTCCTTTTCTCCAGAGTTGCTGCCTGACCGGCTGTAATACATTATCAGTCTGAAGAAAGATTCAGACACAAAACGTCAGCGATCCATGTTTTCCAGAGATGTAGCCTGGCTTGCTGAGTTACTCCAGCACTTTGTGTCCTTTTCGATTAGCATCATCTGTTTTTCCTTGTTTTCACATAAAACAGCACAGGAACAAGCCCTTTGGCCCACAATGTCTGTGTTGAACATGATGCTAATCTCCTCTTCCTGCACATGATCCATATCCCTCCATCCCCTGCATATCCATGTGCCTATCTAAAAGCCTCTGAATCGACACTATCAGATCTGTCTTCACCACCACGCTGGCCGAGTGTTCCAAGTTTAGTTTAGAGACCCAGCATGTCTTTAAATGGAAACAGGCCGTTTTGCCCACCGAGTCTATTGATAATCCATTTACACTAGTTCAATGTTATCCCACGTTCTCATCCACTTCCTATACACTAATAGTTCAATTAGATTAATTGACCTCAGTAAATTGCCCCAGGTGTGTACATGAACTACATACATCAAACAGTTCTATACATATATATAAATCTGCACATAGGCACAAATATATGGTATACACACATACATACATACATACATACATACATACATACATACATATATATATCTACACAGATAAACTGATGGATCCCGACCCAATACGTCACCTATTCCTTTTCTCCAGAGATGCTGCCTGACCAGCTGTTACTCCAGCATTTTGTATCTATCTATATGTGTATATATATATATACATATGCTCACACAGAAACACACGAATAAGAAAACTCTTTGCTATATAAAGCTGAAATCCTCCCATATAATATATGTGATTTTATATATCTATAAATGTATGCATGTGTGTATGTTTGTAGTGGAACTCCATGTTACCCCTTGGTAATGTTCTTCCATCGATAGCAAGGGTAGTCCCTTTCACGTTTTGGAACTTTGTGGAAAAACACAAACTTAGCATGGGTCAGCATGCTGTTGCTGAATATATCGCTTGATAACACTTCAATGATTTTACCCATTATTTCATTACTTTTCTGATGTTCCAAAATAGTCTGAGAGAATACTAAGCGACTAAAGATTTTTTTTGATTTTTGGACAGGGTAGAGATTGGCAATGTACTGCAGAGTATAACTTACAGCATGACGTGTTGTTTCTCCATTCTACACACACTCCTGCTTGTGTGCACAAGGCAGCATAGGTTTGCAGGGCTAAACAAAGTGTCGTCGACAGCCCTCCGTCAGTGCACACATCGTAGACACAGTTGTCAAAGTAATTCTTGGGAGGAACTATCGCGTGGCATTCTTTAAATAATCCTGAAAGAAAAATATATAAATTTAAATCGGAAATTTCCAATTCAGAATGTTATTCCCGACAACCAAATTTAGAAAAAAAGACACTAAGAGTTTAGTTTAGTTTAGTTTATCGTCATGCGTTCCGAGGTACAGTGAAAAGCTTTTATGTTGGAGTAATTCTGTGGGTCAGGCAGCAATTCTGGAGAACATGGATAGGTGATGTTTCAATCAGAACCCTTGTACAGAGTCTGAAGAATGGTCTTGACCTGAAATGTCACGGAATCTCTCGAGGTGTTGCCTGACACACTGAGTTACCCCAGCACTATGAGTCTTTCCTATCCCAGCAACTGTCCAAGTGTCTGTCTGTCTGTCTGTCTGTCTGTCTGTCTGTCTGTCTGTCTGTCTGTCTGTCTGTCTGTCTGTCTGTCTGTCTGTCTGTCTGTCTGTCTGTCTGTCTGTCTGTCTGTTTGTCTGTCTGTCTGTCTGTCTGTCTGTCTCCTACCACTATACATATATATCTATATTGAAAATATGGTGACATAATGGGTCAATGGTGTCATTAAAAAAATCTTTACCTTGTCCATATATATATATTTTTTTTAATTGTATTTTTATATATTTTATTCTGAATAAAGTTTATTAATAAATAATATCTTGTCCTCAGATATGACACTGTAACTTAAATTACTCAATCTCTCCGTTAGATTCCAACTACAACATATTTACGCACATTCATTATTCTGCTGAATTAGAATTCTTAACCAATGGCTTATTTTCCATTTTCCCCATGAAATCCCTTGTGCTTTCCGTAAATAAGGAGCGTGTCTTGTCATAGTGAGAATGTCTATCTTTTTCTCAGGGGTGCAAAATGTACTGAACGGCAGGTCGTGGACAGAAGAAATCGCTTCATTGAATTGCAACATTTGAGTTACATCCCACAATTATCAGCTTGAGATCATTGTGGGGATTGTCTGGTTATAGGTTTTATGTACGTTATCTGTGGTAACTAGTTGCTTCATTTTCTTATGCCTACCTGTTGGATCTGTAATCATCCCACAAGCAGTATCATTTTCTGCATTCTCCTTATCAGCTGGGTCACATTGAAAACCGCTCCCGCCATGATTACACCTAAATTTGCAAATAAAAGAAACAAATGCAATGAGAAATATGTGCAGGTCGAGGTGTCAGTGGTGGGCCGCTGGAGACCCTGCAACAGCCTGGGATTCTATTAGAGTGACTGCCGCTCCAAGATGCCGAGCTCGCGGACCAGACAGGCCTTCAGCGGCACGGAGCGTCGGAGCAGTTGTGGAGAACATCGACAGCATCGCCTGGCCTGTCCGACCCCTACAACTCCGACCCAGTGCCGCCACCAGGACCGCGTGCCTTTATGGCCAAGATAAGACTCTACATTTTTAACAACTTTGAAACTTCAAGGGTAAAAAATGGCGTTGAAAATGTGGTGATTCTTGTACATTGCCTCAGTGCAATCGACTATCTTAAACTCTTGTACTTAAATATGATTGTGCCTATGTCCGAAGAAGGGTCTTGACCCAAAACATCAATTGGTGGTAAACTTACTCAGTTTCTCCGTTATCGACTTGCCAACTCTCTCCAAGCATATTAGAGTCTGCTGCAAAACTGCCATTGGGCATAATAATGTCATCATCGGGGTTATCATTGGAGTTACCTAAATAATACAAACAAAAGTTTCCATTGATCGTTTGAAATTTGCTCAATTCTTGATGACAGTATGCTCTGACAATGTCTTTTCCATTCCTAATGTTTGCAATAATGCTGTTGGAAATGTGCTGCACAGTGGTGCAATGGTAGAGCTGCTGCCTCACAGCACCAGAGACCCAGGTTCGATCCTGATCTCGGGAGTTGTCGGCACGGAGTTTGTACGTTCTCCCTGTGACCGTGTGGGTTTCCTCTGGGTGCTCCAGTTTCCTCTCACATCCTCAAGATGTGCAGATTAGCAGGTTAATTGGCTTCTGTAAATTGTCCCTAGTGTGTGGGATAGAACAAGTGTGAATGGGGTGATCGTTGGTCGACGTGGACTCAGTGTGCCGAAGGGACTGTTTCCAAGCTGTATCTCTAAAACTAAAACGAAGTATTCTGGGACAATGAAGGGTTCCTCCCTGAAATGTCTTTTCCATTTCTAATGTTTTGCAATAATGCTGTTGAAAATGCTTTAATACATAAATTATCAACAGATTACGTCAAAATAGATTTCTCGGCACTGGTTGAAATATAACGGCATCTGGTGCAAAGTAAGTCTTTCAGCCATGGAATAATCCAGCTCTGAACCACTTCCTTTAGCCCACCGTGACCACGATTACGCATCCAATTACACTAATCGCACACTAATCCCATTTTATTTCTGCCACATTCTGATCAATAACTTTCTGACTCTACCACTCACCTATACACGAGGAATAATTTTAAATGGCCAATTAACCTACAAACCTTTCAGATGTGTGAAGAAACCCACACAGTCACAGGGAGATCGTGCAAACTCCACCAGGATGGAACCCTGGATTCTGGCTCTGTCAGGCAGCAGCTCTAGCTGTTGTGCCATTGCACCACTGGTTTGATAATTATTTAGTAATGAATATCCAACAAATGTCACCAGTAACATGTTAAGAGTAGAAGAGTCCAGTAAACATCATTCTTTAAAGAGATACACACAGGGTGACAGGCGGATTGGTAGCATATGGAATTTATTGTTTAGTGCTAAAAAAGGCATGTGGCCTACTTGTTTTTGTAGGTCGGGCATTCAGTATAAGAGTGAGGAAATCATGTTGCAGCTTTACAGGACTTTGGTCAGGCTGAATCTGGAGTATTGTGTGCAGTTCTGGTCGCCCCCAATACAGGAAGGATGCGGAGGCTTTAGAAAGGGTGCAGACGAAGTTTACCAGAATGATACCTGAATTTAGAAGTATTAGTTACAGGGAGAGGTTGGACAGACTTGGATTCTTTTCTCAAAACAGTTGTTTGGCAGTTAAAAATGAATACCACTCCTACATTTAAAGACATAAAAGGGCATGCATACACTCGGTGACCATCAAAGCATTATAAGAAAAGACACAAAGTGCTGGAGTAACCCAGTGGGTCAGGCAGCATCTCTGGGGAACATACAGAGGTGACATTTCGGGTCAGGACCCTTCTTCAGACTGATTGTGGCTGGAGGAGGGAAGAATGCTGGAAGAGAGGAGGGCAGGACTGGTGAGTGATTGGGAAATACAGATGGGAAGAAAGCTGGAGGAGAGGAGGGGCAGGACTGGTGAGTGATAGGTGCATACAGGTGAGGGAGGTTTTTGAATAATTACAAGTATGGGCTTACCACACAGACCACAAAGCAGTCCAGAATATATGGACGGCACAGACACGTCTACATGGTGGTAACCATCAAACCTCACCAACAAGCCAAAGTTAGTCTCCAGTAAAACGTAGCCACCGCTTATCCGTACCACCAGACGGTCCGTGATCGACACGGGCAGGTTTACCCATTCTCCATTCAGCTATCGAACAGAACAAAAATGCCACAATTTATTTAAGAGCAAGGGATCGCAATTAAATAATCCCAATCTACATCAACAATTTTCACCTGACCTTAAGAAATAAAACGCAGGGCAGCACAGCGACGCAGCAGTAGAGTTGCTGCCTTACAGGGTCAGAGACATGGGTTTGATCCTAACTGGGGGTGCTTTCTGTACGGAGTTTGTACATTCACCCCGTGACCGCGTGGTTTTTCTCTGGGTGCTCTGGTTTCCTCCCACACTGCAAAGACATGCAGGTTTGTAGGCTAATTGGCTTCTGTGAATTGTCTCTAGAGTGTAGGATAGAGCTGGTATACGGGGTGATCGATGGTCGGTGCAGATTCGGTGGGCCAAAGGGACTGCTTCCGCGTTGTATCTCTAAAGTCGAAAGTAAAGTCTAACATACCGTTACACAATGGTAATGCTCATGAACTTTCAAAGACCTTAATTGATTTTATTGACACACAAATTCAAATCCCCAATGTCAACCTAGGAATTTCTTTTCCATTAATTGTATAATAATTTATTTTTTAGTATGTGATTACGGAACCAACAGATCTCCGTAAGAATCCACCTGCTTTGGTAATGGTTTTCAAGGAAGAAAATCTGCTGTTGGCTGACAGTTTAGTTTAGTATAGTTTAGAGACACAGCGTGCAAAAAGGTCCACTGAGTTCACGCCGACCATTGATCACCCGTTCACACTAATTGTATGTTATCCCCACCTTCTCATCCATTCCCTACAACTGCTGGTAATTTACACCCATTTCTCCCATTACATCGCTCCCTCTTTCCACATCTCCCCATCCCCTTCCACCTATATCCTTTCCTCTGGTTTCACATTTTGCGCCCCTTCTCTCCTTTTCTCACATCCTTCTATCTTTTTCCCATCTCTCGCCTTTGTTGACCCACCTGCCAATCAAAGCCCCCTCTCCTCACGTATCCACCTATCACTTACTAGGTTTTGGCTTGCCCCCACCTCTCTTCCAGCTTTCTCCCCCCACCCTTTCTACGTCAAAGTCCCGACCTGAAATGTCACTTGCCCATTCCCTCCACTGATGCTGCCTGACCCACTGGGTTATTCCACCACTTTGTATCTTTTTTTGTGGATCAGCATCTGCAGTTACTTGTTTCTCTCTCTTAGATTAGTTAAGTTGTGTGTTAAGTCTAAATGCGTGCAAAGCAATGAAATGTCACGTGACAATAAAGTATTCATTCATTCATTCATTCATTCATTCAGTCTACATTGTCCCATCACATGTGCCCAGGGCATGGGCTCAACAAAGAGTGAAGAAGGGACTCAAAGAAGGGACAGAGGATCTAGGGGGGGGTAGAGGAACTGAAATAATTTTTCATAAGGCGAGAAATAGTATTGGGTAGACTAATGGGACTGAAGGATGATAAATCCCCTGGGCCTGATGGTCTGCATCCCAGGGTCCTCAGGGAGGTGGCTCTAGAAATAGTGGATGCATTGGTGATCATTTTCCAATGTTCAATAGATTCAGGATCAGTTCCTGTGGATGGGTGGACAGCTAATGTTATCCCACTTTTCAAGAAAGGAGCAAGAGAGAAAATGGGGAATTACAGACTAGTTAGCCTGACATCGGTGGTGGGGAAGATGCTGGAGTCAATTATTAAAGAGGTAATAACGGTGCATTTGGATAGCAGTAAAAGGAAAAGGCCAAGTCAGCATGGATTTATAAAAGGGAAATCATGCTTGGCTAATCTTCTGGAATTTTTTGAGGATGTGACAAGTAAAACGGATGAAGGGGAGCCAGTGGATGTAGTGTATCTAGACTTTCAGAAAGCCTTTGATAAGGTCCCGCACGGGAGATTGTTGACTAAAATTAGAGCACATGGTATTGGGGGTAGGGTGTTGACATGGATAGAAAATTGATTGATAGACAGGAAGCAAAGAGTAGGGGTAAACGGGTCCTTTTCAGAATGGCAGGCAGTGGCGAGTGGAGTGCCGCAAGGCTCGATGTTGGGGCCACAATTGTTTACCATAAATATTAATGATTTGGATGAGGGAATTAGAAGCAACACTAGCAAGTTTGCGGATGACACAAAGCTGGGTGGCAGTGTAAACTGTGAAGAGGATGTTGGGAGGTTGTAGGGTGACCCTGGACAGGTTGAGTGAGTGGGCAGATGCGTGGCTGATGCAGTATAATATAGATAAATGTGAGGTTATCCACTTTGCCGACAAAAACAAGGAGGCAGAATATTTTCTCAATGGAGTTAGGTTAGGTAAGGGGGAGGTGCAGCAAGACCTGTGTGTCCTTGTACACCAGTCACAGCAAGTTGGTGTGCAGGTACAGCAGGCAGTGAAGAAAGCTAATGGAATGTTGGCCTTGATAACAAGAGGATTTCAGTATAGGAATAAAGAGGTTCTTCTGCAGTTGTAGTGGGCCCTGGTAAGACCACATCTGGAGTATTGTGTACAGATTTGGTCTCCTAATTTGAGGAAGGACATCCTTGTAATTGAGGCAGTGCAGCATAGGTTCACGAGATTGATCCCTGGGATGGCGGGACTGTCATATGAGGAAAGATTGAAAAGACTAGGCTTGTATTCACTGGAATTTAGAAGGATGAGGGGGGATCTTATAGAAACATATAAAATTATAAAAGGACTGGACAAGCTAGATGCAGGAAAAATGTTCCAAATGTTGGGCAAGTCCAGAACCAGGGGACACAGTCTTAGAATAAAGGGGAGGCCATTTAAAACTGAGGTGAGAAAAAAAAATTCACCCAGAGAGTTGTGAATTTGTAGAATTCTCTGCCACAGAGGGCAGTGGAAGCCAAATCACTGGATGGATTTAAGAAAGAGTTAGATAGAGCTTTAGGGGCTAGTGGAATCGATGGATATGGGGAGAAGGCTGGCATGGGTTATTGATTGGGGACGATCAGCCATGATCACAATGAATGGCGGTGTTGGCTCGAAGGGCCGAATGGCCTCCTCCTGCACCTATTTTCTATGTTTCTATCAAAGCGTGTCCTGTCCATTCCCTACGCAGATGCTGCCTGACCCACTTGAGTTCCTCCAGCACTTTGTGTCTCTGTTTTACCCAATCTCCAGACTGATCATGAGTTTAAAAGCTGAGTGCTAAGGTATGTACTGTAATAGTTTTGAAAAAAAATAACCCTGAATAAAAATACTCACCTGGACTTTACGACCTTGCATGATTGAAACTGTGTTGTTGTGTACAGCCACGTGTACGGATTTAACGTAGGACACTTTGGTGTTGGCCCCTCTATGCTCATTTGTTGCTGACACATCAAAGTAAGGTAGGCTTGAAGAAGCAATGCACAGCTTAGAGAGCACGTACGTGCACGTTCCCATGAAGTGATGAACACGCGTGTCGAACGTGTTGTAGTGAGGATCTCCTGAGGCACTGCAAGTGGCACGAACTGTAGAGAAACATTTAACATGTGAAGTATTGTCATCTACCAACCTATCTCAGTCTTCCACCATAGAGCATCTATCTGAACATATCTGAGCATAAAGCCGTGCAGCACAGGAACGGGTCCCTTGGCCCACAATGTCCATATCGAACGATGCCAAGTTAAACTAATTGCCTCTGCCTCCACATGATCCATATCCCTCCATTTCCTGATATCCATGTGCTGACCTAAAAGCCTCTTAAACGCCACTATTGCATCTGCCTCCGCCACCACCCCAGCAGAGTATACCAGGCACTTACTATCCTCTGTGTAAAAAAAAACATGTGCCACACTTCTCCTTTAAACTTTGCTTCTTCTTCTTGCGTTTGAGGCAGCAGAAATTATGTAACGTCCTCCAGCCAGTGCAATGTGCTGTTGTCAAGGGCCGTGAGGTCTACCCCTCCACCAGGGGGACGGAGGACAGTCCAGTCGAAAATGACGTGCTGCGCTGTTTGCTAGTCTGCTCCACACACACAGGCTGCTGATGAACGCAACCCCCTCCTCTCACCTTAAAGTTATGCCCTCTAGTATTTGACATTTCCACCCTAGAAAAAAAGGTTCTGACTGCTACCCCATCTATGCCTTTCAGCATTTTACATACTTCTATCTAACCACTCCTCATAGGTATTATCCCTTAATCCAGGCAACATTCTGCTAAACCTTTTCTCTACCCTCTCCATGCTCAACATAATCCCAAGACTTGTTCCACCCAGTCATTCCTTCTTCTACCAGGTCCCGTCTGACAGATGATACCAAAAATTAAAAGGACGTATCACCTTTAAGTGCGGAGTAATTTCTTCTCCTCTGTTTTCAGGCTTCTGAATGGTCCTTCCATCAGCTAGGGTTCTACCTGATTCACCTGTTTCCCATTGCAGACATTGGACATTGTCCATGGTCCTGATGCGCTACAATGCTGAGAAGTATATTCTGCACTCTATATATCTTCCCCTTTGCTCTACCTATTGTAGTTGAGTTTGACTTGATTATAACTATGTATATGATTTGATTGCATCGCATGCAAAACAAAGCTTTTGCCTGTACCTCGGTACACGTAACAATGATAAATCTGAACCTCAACCTATAGGACTTTATTCCTTGAAGCGCAGGAGGCTCAGCGGTGAACGTTTAGTGGTGTATAAAACATGAGGGTGATGTTATTATGTGGTTATGATGTTTTTGGAAAGACGTCAAGGAAGAAGATTAAAGTTGAAGCTGAAAAGCCCCAACCTAGAAGGTGACACACTGAAAACTGGAACAAACAAGAAAACTGTAAAGTTCTTTGTCTGGCATGCTCACGATGGGCAGAATTGCCTCCTGCTATGCCAGGAATTCAACCATTCTGTTACACTCCAATAAAAAGCAGCACAATGAAGGTCCCAATTCACATGCACATTGCTTGCCTTTATCAGACTTCACAGTGCTGGTTATCATTGTGGTGGTGGTGGTGGTGGTGGTGGCAGTTGTTGTGTCACATCCCACTGTTGGCAAAAGATGGCACAGACTTAGAAGTTTATCACTGCCTTAACTTTCATACAGTAACACATTTGATCCCATTCCCAGCCCACTGATGAGAGGACAACAGAAAGTGTGTCCACAGTCATAGACTCATACAGCATGTTAACAGACTCTTCGACCCAACACATCCACACTAACCAAGATGTCCCACCTACCCACATGTGGTCCATATCCCTTTAAACCATTCATATCCATGTACCCATCCAAATGTCTTTTTAATGCTGTTATCTTACCTGCCTCAGCTACCTTCTCTGGCAGCTCCTTCCATAAACCCACCAAACCGCTCCGAGAAAAGGTTGCCCCTCAGGTTCCTATGAAATCTCTCCCCTCTCACCTTAAATCACTTTTACATCACTTTTGTTATCTTCCTGGGAGTTAAACAACTCTCCTGCTGTTTACAGTATTCTAATAACTTAGTTCATCTCCTCTCTCCACATCTCCACAGATGTTGCCCAAACAATTTGCTGCAGTTTCTATCTTTTTGATTAATTTCTTGATCATTTGCCCGAATATCATTTACGTCTCACAGTGTCACACATTTGTTTGATAACATTCTAGTAAAGCACATTTATGGCACCATTTATTGTAGTGTTTGAAGGCTATGTTCGCTGGAGTTTAGAAGGATGTGGTGGGGGGGGGGGGGGGGGGGGGGGGTGTCAGAGGGGGAAATTGAAACCTACCGGATAATGAAAGGACTAGACAGAGTGGATGTGGAGAAAATGTTTCCAGTAGTGGGAGAGTTTAGGACCAGTGGGCAAACCCTCAGAATAAAAGCGTACCTTCAGAATGGAGATGAGGAGGAATTTCTAGCCAGAGGGTGGTGTTTCTGAGGAATTCATTGCCACAGGCGACTGTGGAGGCCAAGTCAATTTATAAAGCGGAGATTGATAGGTTTTTGATTAGGAAGGGCATCAAAGGTTATGAGGAGAATGGGGTTGAGAGGGAAAAATAGATCAGCCATGGTCGAATGTCAGAGTAGACATAATGGGCTGAATGGCCTAATTCTGTTTCTATGTCCTATAGTCTTATGGTTACTGTCAACTGTGCATCAAGAAGGAGAATCAGTGCAACATTGATCGTCATCGCGGACACCAATGCTTGAATAAGTATTGTTCACATTTAAAACCAAAGGAGCTCCTATATACGTCAAACCAACCTCCACAACATCCGGCGTGGAAGGAAATGTCATCCACAGCAATATCACTCCGGTAGTCATTGCCACGAACTGCTTCAAGGATGATCTGTCAGAGAAAGGATCACAGTATCATAGTGCACTCTAGTTACTTTGTAGTCACATGTACCTCGACACAAGGTAAGGCTTTGTTTGCATACAATCCAATACAATTAGGTAGCGCAGTGGCACAGTGGTAGAGTTGCTGCCTTACAGTGCCAGAGACCAGGGTTCAATCCTGACTCGGGGTGCTGCCTCATGGAGTTCTGTACGTTCTCCTTGCGACCGCGTGGGTTTTCTCCGGGGGCTCTGGTTTCCTCCCACACTCTAAAGATGTGAAGGTTTGCGGAATAAATGGCCTCTGTAAATTGACTATAGTTGTAGGATAGAACTAGGGTACTGGATGATGGTTGGTCAGCTTGGTGGGCCAAAGAGCCTGTGTCCACACTGTATCTCCAAAGTGTCATGTGTACTGATGAATAGTCTGTAAATTGTAAATTGCCCCCAGTGTGTGGGAAGGACTAGTGTACAGAATGATTGCTGATTGGCGTGGTCTCGGTGGGCCGAAGGGTATGTTTCCGTGCTGTGTCGCTAAACTTAACTAGATCACAGTCACAATGCGCTAAATAGCTTCCACTTGATCGTTGATTTTCCCTGATTTCTCCCATCCAGAGGGACCTCATGTCTGATTCTTGCAGATTACCTGTGAATTTGGAGGGAGGTAGAAGTCTATTTCTCCCATTATCCACCTGTTGCCCATATTTCCAGTCACCGACCACTCCAGGTTCATCATTCCATGTTCAACCTGGTAAACGTTCAACATCATAGTTCGGGCCACTCCAAATATGTGGTACCAGAATCGCATGCAGTGAGCCCCTCCGTTTGCACATGGAGGGCTGACCAAGTGGGCTCGGTCTCCTGGTTTGCCATCGTTGCCTTCCAAGTAAATGTAGTGACCACCTGTGCACACAAGAAGCTTTGTCGGTCAGGAAGAAACCCACTGTGCAAAGACTCAGCACGGACCTTGTGCCACCTCACAAGGGCGGCACAGTGGTGCAGCAGTAGAGTTGCTGCCTCTTAGTGCCAGGGACCCGGGTTCGATCCTGACTACGGGTGCTGTCTGTGCAGAGTTTGTACTAATTTCACACCGGGGATGAATAAAGTTTTATCGTATCGTATGATACGTTCTCCCCTTTACCGTTTTCTCTGGATGCTCCAGTTTCCTTCCACACTCCAAAGATGTACAGATTTGTCGGTTAAGTTGCTTTGGTAAAAATTGTAAATTGGCCCGAGTGTGTGGGATAATGCTAGTGTACGGGGTGATTTCTGGCCCGCGCAGACTAGGTGGGCTGAAGGGCCTGCTTCCGCGCTGTATCTATAAACTAAACAAAATAAACTAAACCTACCTGCAGTGGTGTGGTCATAGGTGGGCCCTGTGTTAGGCGAGGGTGTCGGCCCACTGATGCGTTTCCAGTCCAACGTGTCGGCCTTGGATTGCGTCCATTGGCACAGGTCACTATCAAAGTTACAATCCCAGAAACAACCTGTGGGTTTCATACAGTCAGATCAGTCGATTGAATGTGCTCAGCAACAGGTAGAAGTAAAGATAGACATCAAATGCTGGAGTAACTGAGAGGTCAATCAGCATCTCTGGAAAAAACAGACGTGTCACGTTTTGGGTCAGGAGCCTTCTTCCGACTCTGGAGAAAAATGATGGGTGACGCTTCAGGTCAGGACCCCTTTTTAGAGTCTGGAGAAAAAGGATCTGTGATGTTTCAGGTTGGGTCCCTTCTTCAGACCAGCATCTGTAGTTCTCTGTTTCTCCAACAGGTAGAAATAACTCTATATGTTCAATATCACGCTATTCCAGGTGACTATCTTCTCTCAATGCTTTGAGAGGGTGCAGAGGGTGTTTGCCAGAATGATGCCTGAATTAGGCAGGTATTAGCTTCAGGGAGAGTTTGGACTGACTTGGATCAGAGGCTGCAGGGAGACCCGAGAGAAGTATATAAAATTATGAGGCATAGATGGGATAGACAGTCAGAACATTTCTCCTCGGGTAGAAATGTCAAAGAAAAGCAGCCATAGTTTTAAGGTGAGAGGGGCAAGGTTTAACAGAGATGTGCAGGAATAGTTTTGTTTTAAACAGAAGGTGGTGAGCACTTGGAATGCGCTGCAAAGGGTGGTGGTGGAGGCAGATACGATAACAGCGATTAAGAGACTTTTGGATAGGGACATAGATATGCAATGAATGGAGGGATATGGATTACATGCAGGCAGAGGCGGGTTGGCCTCAACGTTATTTTCAGCACATTGTGGGCCGAAGGGCCTATTCCTGTGCTATACTGCTTCACGTTCAATGTTGTCCTGCTTTCGAACTGGACTGACAGTTCATCACCATACCTTCAACCCCTCCCTCTGTTTCCAATGTTTCTCTGGGTCTCAGGTCCAACCTCCATCTCCACCACCTGACTCCAACCCGATCACATCTTCCAAACCAAACCCTCAGGGCGGCACAGTGGCTCAGTGGTAGATTTGCTGCCTCACAGTGTCAGAGACCTGGGTTCAATCCTGACAATGGGTGCTCCGCTCTAAACGGAGTTTGTACGAATCCTCCTTGTGACCGCGTGGGTTTTCTCTGGGTGCCCTGGTTTCCTCCCACATTCCAAAGACGTGCAGGTTTGTAGGCTAATTGGCATCAGTAAACTGTGAAAATTATCCCTAGTGTGTAGCTTAGTGCCAGTGATCCTTGTAACTTTGCTAGAGGTGATTGCTGGCTGCGCAGACCTGATGGGCCGAAAGGCCTATTTCCATGCTGCATCTCTAAACAAAGGTAACTACTAAAGTAAAGTAAATCAGTTTGAAGAAGGGTACCGACCCAAAATGCTGTCTGTCCATTCACACCCTAAATGCTGCCTGCTTCTGAGTTCCTCCTCCTTTGTGTTTAATTCCATAAAGACATTGAGGAGGAGTCCCGAGCTGAATGTACACTGTCTATTTTGAATGCACAACATTTTACCAAGGGTAGGAGAATCAAGAAACAGATCTGAAACAGATCTGAATTAAACAGAAACAGATCAAAAAATAGGTCTGAATGAATTTTGTACCATTTTTACCAGTTTTTTAAATCTTCGCCTGACATGGTGACAGAAAATCAATCAATGCATGCAAACGCAGCTTGTAATGAGAACTTGTAAACGTCAGAAATCTTGTAGACGTTACTCAAAAATATTGCTACGCCGCACAATTCATAAGTAGACAATAAAATGGAAATACCTAAACATCATTTGTGTAACCATATTCAAACAACTCATTAACAGCTGGAAAAAAAAGACACAAAAATGCTGGAGAAGTTGGATGGGTGACGTTTTGGATCCGGATCCTTCTTCAGACATCTCCAGTGGAGAACCCAGATGGCACCTATCCATGTTCTCCAGAGATGCTCCCTGACCTGCTGAGTTGCTCATATGCCATAGGAGTACAAGTAGGCTATTCAGCCCATCATTGTCCCATTAGGGCGGCACAGTGGCAGAGTGGTGGAGTTGCTGCCTTACTGCGCCAGGGACCCGAGTTCGATCCTGACTACAGCTGCTGTCTGTGAGAGTTTGTGCGTTCTCACTGTGACTGCGTGGGTCTCCTTCAGGTGCTCAGGTTTCCTCCCACACTCCGAGTACATTAATTTGCTTCGGTAAAAATTGTAAATTGCCCCTAGTGTATAGGATAGTGCTAGTGTACTGAATGGTCGTTGGTCAGTACAGACTCTGTGGGCTGAAGGGCCTGTTTCCATGCTGTACCTCTAAAGTAAATTAAAGAGTGTACTCCAGCACTTTGTGTCTTTTTGTAAGCCAGCATCTGCAGTTCCTTGTTGTTTCTTCGTGTGCAGCTGCGGTTTCTGAGGGAAAATGTGCTTTATTTAAATCCCGGATTTCTCCATTGATCAGATGCAGGGATAAAGCAGAAGATAGGCAACTTACTTTTGTCTGCACAGCCGCTCTGCTGCCTCCAATCGCCCAGCAGAACGCCAGCTGCTTCACAGGCTTCTTGCGTTTGAGGCAGCAGAAATTATGTAATGCCCTCCAGCCAGTGCAATGTGCTGTTGTCAAGGGCCGTGAGGTCTACCCCTCCACCAGGGGGACAGAGGACAGTGCAGTCGAAAATGATGTGCTGCGCTGTTTGCTGGTCTGTTCCACACATGCAGGCTGCTGATGAATGCAACCCCCTCCTCTCACCTTAAAGTTATGCCTACTAGTATTTGACATTTCCACCCTAGAAAAAAAGGTTCTGACTGTCTACCCCATCTATGCCTTTCATCATTTTACATACTTCTATCAGATCTCGCCCCAACCCCCGGCGTTATAGAGAACACAGTCCAAACTTTCCTAACCACTCCTCATAGGTATTATCCCTTAATCCAGGCAACATTCTGCTAAACCTTTTCTCTACCCTCTCCATGCTCAACATAATCCCAAGACTTGTTCCACCCAGTCATTCCTTCTTCTACCAGGTCCCGTCTGACAGATGATACCAAAACTTGAAAGGACGTACCACCTGTAAGTGCGGAGTAATTTCTTCTCTGTTTTCAGGCTTCTGAACGGTCCTTCCATAAGCTAGGGTGCTACCTGATTCACCTGTTTCCCATTGCAGACATAGGACATTGTCCATGGTCCTGAAGCGCTACAATGCTGAGAAGTATATTCTACACTCTATATATCTTCCCCTATGCTCTACCTATTGTAGTTGAGTTGGACTTGATTGTAACTATGTATATGACTTGATTGGATCGCATGCAAAACAAATCTTTTGCCTGTACCTCGGTACACGTGACAATGATAAATCTGAACCTCAACCTATAGGACTTTATTCCTTGAAGCGCAGGAGGCTCAGCGGTGAATTTATAGTGGTGTATAAAATCATGAGGGTGATGTTATTATGTGGTTATGATGTTACTGGAAGATGTAAAGGAAGAGGATTAAAGTTAAAGCTGAAAAACCCCAACCTAGAAGGTGACACACTGAAAACTGGAACAAACAAGAAAACTGCAAAGTTCTTTGTCTGGCATGCTCGCGATGGGCAGAATGGCCTCCTGCTATGCCAGGAATTCAACCATTCTGTTTCACTCCAATAAAAAGCAGCACAATGAAGGTCCCAATGAAGGTGTGTAGCTTCGTGCCAGTGACCCTTGTAACTTTGCAAGAGGTGATTGCTGGCTGCGCAGACATGATGGGCCGAAAGGCTTATTTCCATGCTGTATCCAAGGTAACTACTAAAGTAAAGTAAATCAGTTTGAAGAAGGGTGCCGACCCAAAATGTCAAAATAACCTTTTTGTTACAAATTACAGTACTGGGTATGGTTAATAGAACAATATAAAAGTATGAGAGACCCTAAAATTATAGGGTAGGCAGTCAGAACTTTTTTCCCAGCATGGAAATGTCAAATACTAGAGGGTATAGTTTCAAGGTACATAAGTATTAGATCAATGGGCCCCAACTGCGTAGGCGCGGACCCGTTGGGTTCCCATTGTGATGTGGAACACTCATTGACGTCATTGTGACGGAGGTATTACTGCGCAGGCGCGGCTGATGGGCAGGGCAAGCGGAAAAGGAACTTATTAAAGTTTAAAAAGTGATTACAAAATTTTTTAAAGTGAAAAACCTTTAAAATATAACAACCATTTGAACCGCAGGCCAATGGTGAGTAAGGTGGGCCTCAAATTGTTGCACTACTGTGTACCGTTTTGGCTGTATTTCGGGAACAAACGAGAGTTTTAGTATATAGATAGATGTGCGAGGCATGTTTTTTTTACACAGAGGGTGGTGGGTGCCTGGAACGTGCTGCCAATGGTGGTGGTGGAGACAGATACAATAGTGGTGTTTAAGAGGCTATTACATAGGCACATGGATATGCAGGGAATAGAAGAGTGTGGATCATGAGTAGGCAGAGGAGATCAGTTCATCTTGGCATCATGTTCGGCACAGATATTGTGGGCCGAAGGGCCTGTTCCTGTGCTCTACTGTTCCATGAAAACATTTACTTTCAATACTGACTTAATTAATCAGCTAGCAACAGTTTCCATCGATGGGAAATGGAATTAAAAAGCAGATTAGCTAGTATATTTTTACTAGAAATATAGAAAAACTGAACTCAAAGCAGTCTTGAGGATTCAATGTCTGAAACATCTTGACATTTCACAAATGCAATGACTCAGTGGGTCCCACGAACAATAACATTTATGCAGTCGTGGGTCTGTATTTTATTCTTTTCGTACAATCACTCACCTTGCATCTGGCAGCCCAGAACTCCATCCCATATCCCACATATCTCATGCAGTCCGCAAGCCGTGGTTTTACAGAGAGTGACGTTGTTGCCCATGCATTTACAGCGCTCCGTGCAGTTTTCATATGTGAGCCAGCTTTCATACCTCTGAAACAAATCCAACAAGATGACACTGTTAAAGCAAATGGTTCAACGTGAGAAATAGCTGAATGGTTATACATTTGAAGGTTGAAGTTTAGTTCATTGTCACGTGTACCGAGGCAGAGTGAAAAGCTTTTTTCTTTGCGTGCTCACCAGTCAGTGGAAAGACTGTACATGATTACAATCTAGCCATTCACAGTGTACAGACACAGAATAAAGGGAATGATGTTTCGTGCAAGATAAAATCCAGTAGAGTCCAATTAAAGATAGTCTGAGGGTCTCCAAGAAGGTAGATGGGAGGTCAGAACCACTCTCGAGTTGGGGATAGGATGCTTCAGATGCCTGATATTAGCTGGCAAGAAATTGTCCTTGAATCTGGAGGTGTGCGTTTTCACACTTCTGTACCTCTTGCCTGGTGGGAGAGGGGACAAGAGGGAGTGACCGGGGTGAGAGTGGTCCTTGATTATGCTGGTGGCCTTGCCGAAGCAGCCTTGTAGTTAAAAAGTCAAAGAGTCGTACAGCATGGAAACAGGATATCATTTCATTGGCACAGAATAAGGTGGCCATTGTTTACTCACAGATCAACCAAGCGCTACGAAAGGAATCGTGCTTCTTCAAGCCCAAATAATTTATTATTTAAATAACATTAAAAACAAATCTGTCTGAAAAGTATTTCTCCTTGCCATTTTATTGGATGTGCTAACCGAAAGGCTGGCCAGAGGGAAATCAGATGTGCGTTTATCCGACAGGACAATCTCGGGAATCAAATCAAGGTGGGGGGAGCAGGGATGGACACTGAGGCAGGTCTGTAGTGTTGAGTTTTGCTGCGCAGGTTGGTGGAAGCATGTTTTTCTGTCGTAGCAAACAACAAAGAAAAGTTCTAAAAGAGTCATTTAAACCCAAAACATTTTATGTTCATTTGGAGACTATGAGTGATCTGGATACGAGGGACCTCAAAGACTATCCCCATCTCTGGACTTTGTCCACCCACCCATCAGCCAGCACTTTGTGTCTATCTGTGCTGCTCTAGGGTTGTTGGACAACGTTGGGCCACATTGCGTTATTGACCATCTCCATGTTTCTGGCGCAGAGTCCATACCCAAGAAGCTTCACGAGCAGAAAATCCAGGCTTGGGAACCCACCAAAGGCCACAATGTGGAGTAGCAGAACGGGGAGCAACGGGAATCGTATCTACGTTTTACTTTTTAACCAGCCTCCAGTGTAACTGCTGTCTGTCTTTGATGCTGACAGAAGCACTAATATGTTCAGTTTCTCCAGAGATGCTACCTGACCTGCTGGGTGTCTCCAGCGCTTTGTGTGTCTTTCTTTTAAATGCATTTTGAATTCATTTATATTCAAGCAACTTGTGTGATTATTACAAGCAAATGGATTTACCTGATAATATTTGTTGTTGTGCTCACAGCCACACTGACTGTTCGGAATACAGGTGTCTCCACTAAGAGTGTATCCAGGGTCACAGAAACATCCTTCAACAGATGGTAGAAGACAGCTGTCAGGTGCAGATGACTCCATGCAGGTAGTGGGACAACCTGTGCCACAAGTCTCATAGTGGCTACCACTAGGACAGGTTGGTGCTAAAGAAAGCATGCAGGTAATAAACAATCACTTCTCTTCACTTAGTGTAGCTTATTCAAAATAATTGTGGAGTCATCCAACATATTATGTCATGCACAGAATGTCATACATTATTCCTACAGTGTAGGAAGAAACTGCAGATGCTGGTTTACACCAAAGATACACACAAATGGTGGAGTAACTATGAGGGTCAGGCTGCAGCTCCGGAGAAAAGGAATAGGTGACATTTTGGAACCCTTCTTCAAACTGAGACTCTTCCTGAAGAAGGGTCTTGACCAGAAATGTCACCTATTCCTTTTCTCCAGAGATGCTGCCTGACCGGCTGTAATACATTATCAGTCTGAAGAAAGGTTCTGACCCAAAACGTCAGTGATCCATGTTTTCCAGAGATGTAGCCTGGCTTGCTGAGTTACTCCAGCATTTTGTGTTCTTTTTGATTAGTAGCATCTGTTTTTCCTTGTTTTCACATAAAACAGCACAGGAACAAGCCCTTTGGCCCACAATGTCTGTGTTGAACATGATGCTAATCTCCTCTTCCTGCACATGATCCATATCCCTCCATCCCCTGCATATCCATGTGCCTATCTAAAAGCCTCTGAATCGACACTATCAGATCTGTCTTCACCACCACGCTGGCCGAGTGTTCCAAGTTTAGTTTAGAGACCCAGCATGTCTCTAAATGGAAACAGGCCCTTTTGCCCACCGAGTCTACTCTGACCATCGATAATCCATTTACACTAGTTCAATGTTATCCCACGTTCTCATCCACTTCCTACACACTAGGGACAATTTGCATGTGTGTATGTTTGTAGTGGAACTCCATGTTACCCCATGGTGATGTTCTTCCATCGATAGCAAGGGTAGTCCCTTTCACGTTTTGGAACTTTGTGGCCAAACACAAACTTAGCATGGGTCAGCATGCTGTTGCTGAATATATCCCTTGATAACACTTCAATGATTTTACCCATTACTTCATTACTTTTCTGATGTTCCAAAATAGTCTGAGAGAATATTAAGCGACTAAAGATTTTTTTTGATTTTTGGACAGGGTAGAGATTGGCAATGTACTGCAGAGTATAACTTACAGCATGACGTGTTGTTTCTCCATTCTACACACACTCCTGCTTGTGTGCACAAGGCAGCATAGGTTTGCAGGGCTAAACAAAGTGTCGTCGACAGCCCTCCGTCAGCGCACACATCGTAGACACAGTTGTCAAAGTAATTCTTGGGAGGAACTTTTGCGTGGCATTCTTTAAATAATCCTGAAAGAAAAATATTTAAATTTAAATCGGAAATTTCCAATTCAGAACGTTATTCCAGGCAACCAAATTTAGAAAAAAAGGCACAATGAGTTTAGTTTAGTTTATCGTCATGCGTTCCGAGGTACAGTGAAAAGCTTTTTTATTGGAGTAATTCTGTGGGTCAGGCAGCAACTCTGGAGAACATGGATAGGTGATGTTTCAATCGGAACCCTTGTACAGAGTCTGAAGAATGGTCTTGACCTGAAATGTCACGGAATCTCTAGAGATGTTGCCTGACACACTGAGTTACCCCAGCACTATGAGTCTTTTTTTGTAAACAGGCATCTGCAGTTCTTTGCTTCGACATTCAACATTTTTTAAAGTTAGAGCCACAAGGAACTGCAGATGCTGGTTTACAAAAATAGGCACAAAGTGCCGCAATAACCTTTGTCTAAAAAAAGTCCCGACCCGAAACTTTGCATATAAATGTACTCCAGAGATAGTACCTCACCCACTCCAGTACTTTGTGTCAATTATTGAAGTTAAATGTGTAAAACCGAGTGGGAAGCTTTGGAATTATGTTGCAGAATGATCCTGTGGTTTATTTGCATTTTGAACAAAGAAAGTATTTTAACAAGCAGAAAGCTTAATTGCTTTGACTGCATTAAACTAGGTAATCGTCCCATACACGCACAGTTATTTTGCACTTCCATATTTCATAACGCATTGATTAAACTGGGGTTAATTTGAGGCAAAATTCTGTTTTGTTAGATTTCATCAGGGGTGAGAGGATTTAATGATTTCAAAATGTTCTCTAAAGTGGGATAGAAGCAATGGTTCAATAGGAGTAATAGCCAAATTCATACACAGAAATATGATATGATAACAAATCCTCTTGCTCTCCCCTGCTAACTAATTCCAAGGAGGGGCATCCTGGCAGTCAAAGAGTCAAGGAGCACAGAAACAGGCCCTTTGGCACAACACATCCATGCTGACCCATCTAAAGTAATCCCTTTTGCCTGTATTTGCGACATATCCCTTGAAACCTTTCCTATCCATGTACCTCCTCTGGGAGCTCGTTCCATATTCCCACCACCCTCTCAGGTTCCGATTAAATCTTTACACTCACACCTTAAACCTATGTCCTCTGGTTCTCAATTTCCCCTACCCTGGGTAAAAGACTCTGCAATCATCCTTTCAATCCCCTTCATGACTTTATATACCTCTACAAAATTTAGTTTAGTTTAGTTTAATTTATGAATCATATAAACTGGGGTACAAATCTTATTTAGTTTTCTTTTGTAGAGTCATATTGCGTGGAAACAGGTCATTCGGCCCAACTTTCCCATGCCGACACGATCTACACGAATCCCGCCTGCCTGCAATTGGCCCATATCCCTCGAAACCTTTCCTATCCCAGCACCTGTCCAAGTGTCCAGGGGCTGAGTCCGGTGGGTCCCTTCAAACAAGGAAAAGGATGTCACCCCAGGGGGCCACATGAGTGGTAGGATATCTATCTATCTATCTATCTATCTATCTATCTATCTATCTATCTATCTATCTATCTATCTATCTATCTATCTATCTATCTATCTATCTATCTATCTATCTATCTATCTATCTATCTATCTATCTATCTATCTATCTATCTATCTATCTATCTATCTGTCTATCTGTCTATCTATCTGTCTGTCTATCTATCTATCTCCTACCACTATACATATATATAAAACCAAAAATGTGCAAAAATATTTCAGATAAACTCAATGTTTATGCATTCAATGGTGTCATTGAAAATATGGTGCCATAATGGGTCAATGATGACATTAAAAAAAATCTTTACCTTGTCCATATATATATATATATTTTTAAATATATTTTTATATATTTTATTCTGAATAAAGTTTATTAGTAAAAAATATCTTGTCCTCAGATATGATACTGTAACTTAAATTACTCAATCTCTCCGTTAGATTCCAACTACAACATATTTACGCACATTCATTATTCTGCTGAATTAGAATTCTTAACCAATGGCTTCTTTTCCATTTTCCCATGAAATCTCTTGTGCTTTCCATAAATAAGGAGCGTGTCTTGTCATAGTGAGAAAGTCTATCTTTTTCTCAGGGGTGAAAAATGTACTGAACGGCAGGTCGTGGACAGAAGAAATCGCTTCATTGAATTGCAAAAATTGAGTTACATCCCACAATTATCAGCTTGAGATCATTCTGGGGATTGTCTGGTTATAGGTTTTATGTACGTTATCTGTGGTAACTAGTTGCTTCATTTTTTTATGCCTACCTGTTGGATCTGTAATCATCCCACAAGCAGTATCATTTTCTGCATTCTCCTTATCAGCTGGGTCACATTGAAATCCGCTCCCGCCATGATTACACCTAAATTTGCAAATAAAAGAAACAAATGCAATGAGAAATATGTGCAGGTCGAGGTGTCAGTGGTGGGCCGCTGGAGACCCTGCAACAGCCTGGGTTTCCATTAGAGTGGCTGCCGCTCCAAGATGCCGAGCTCGCGGACCGGACACGGCCTTCAGCGGCACGGAACGTCAGAGCAGTTGTGGAGAACATCGACAGCATTGCCTGGCCTGTCCGACCCCTTCAACTCCGACCCAGTGCCGCCACCAGGACCGCGGGCCTTTATGGCCAAGATAAGACTCTACATTTTTAACAACTTTGAAACTTCAAGGGTACAAAATGGCATTGAAAATGTGGTGATTCTTGTATATTGCCTCAGTGCAATCGACTATCTTAAACTCTTGTACTTAAATATGATTGTGCCTATGTCCGAAGAAGGGTCTTGACCCAAAACATCAATTGGTGGTAAACTTACTCAGTTTCTCCGTTATCGACTTGCCAACTCTCTCCAAGCATATTAGAGTCTGCTGCAAAACTGCCATTGGGCATAATAATGTCATCATCAGGGTTATCGTTGGAGTTACCTAAATAATACAAAAAAAAGTTTCCATTGATCGTTTGAAATTTGCTCAATTCTTGATGACAGTATGCTCTGACAATGTCTTTTCCGTTTCTAATGTTTGCAATAATGCTGTTGGAAATGTGCTGCACAGTGGTGCAATGGTAGAGCTGCTGCCTCACAGCACCAGAGACCCAGGTTCGATCCTGATCTCGGGTGTTGTCGGCACGGAGTTTGTACGTTCTCCCTGTGACCGTGTGGGTTTCCTCTGGGTGCTCCAGTTTCCTCTCACATCCTCAAGATGTGCAGATTTGCAGGTTAATTGGCTTCTGTAAATTGTCCCTAGTGTGTGGGATAGAACAAGTGTGAATGGGGTGATCGTTGGTCGACGTGGACTCAGTGTGCCGAAGGGACTGTTTCCAAGCTGTATCTCTAAAACTAAAACAAAGTATTCTGTGACAATGAAGGGTTCCTCCCTGAAATGTCTTTTCCATTTCTAATGTTTTGCAATAATGCTGTTGAAAATGCTTTAATACATAAATTATCAACAGATTACGTCAAGATAGATTTCTCGGCACTGGTTGAAATATAACGGCATCTGGTGCAAAGTAAGTCTTTCAGCCATGGAATAATCCAGCTCTGAACCACATCCTTTAGCCCACCGTGACCACGATTATGCATCCAATTACACTAATCGCACACTAATGCCATTTTATTTCTGCCACATTCTGATCAATAACTTTCTGACTCTACCACTCACCTATACACGAGGAATAATTTTAAATGGCCAATTAACCTACAAACCTTTCAGATGTGTGAAGAAACCCACACAGTCACAGGGAGATCGTGCAAACTCCACCAGGATGGAACCCTGGATTCTGGCTCTGTCAGGCAGCAGCTCTAGCTGTTGTGCCATTGCACCACTGGTTTGATAATTATTTAGTAATGAATATCCAACAAATGTCACCAGTAACATGTTAAGAGTAGAAGAGTCCAGTAAACATCATTCTTTAAAGAGATACACACAGGGTGACAGGCGGATTGGTAGCATATGGAATTTATTATTTAGTGCTAAAAAAGGCATGTGGCCTACTTGTTTTTGTAGGTCGGGCATTCAGTATAAGAGTGAGGAAATCATGTTGCAGCTTTACAGGACTTTGGTCAGGCTGAATCTGGAGTATTGTGTGCAGTTCTGGTCGCCCCCAATACAGGAAGGATGCGGAGGCTTTAGAAAGGGTGCAGACGAAGTTTACCAGAATGATACCTGAATTTAGAAGTATTAGTTACAGGGAGAGGTTGGACAGACTTGGATTCTTTTCTCAAAACAGTTGTTTGGCAGTTAAAAATGAATACCACTCCTACATTTAAAGACATAAAAGGGTATGCATACACTCGGTGACCATCAAAGCATTATAAGAAAAGACACAAAGTGCTGGAGTAACCCAGTGGGTCAGGCAGCATCTCTGGGGAACATACAGAGGTGACATTTCGGGTCAGGACCCTTCTTCAGACTGATTGTGGCTGGAGGAGGGAAGAATGCTGGAAGAGAGGAGGGCAGGACTGGTGAGTGATTGGGAAATACAGATGGGAAGAAAGCTGGAGGAGAGGAGGGGCAGGACTGGTGAGTGATAGGTGCATACAGGTGAGGGAGGTTTTTGAATAATTACAAGTATGGGCTTACCACACAGACCACAAAGCAGTCCAGAATATATGGACGGCACAGACACGTCTACATGGTGGTAACCATCAAACCTCACCAACAAGCCAAAGTTAGTCTCCAGTAAAACGTAGCCACCGCTTATCCGTACCACCAGACGGTCCGTGATCGACACGGGCAGGTTTACCCATTCTCCATTCAGCTATCGAACAGAACAAAAATGCCACAATTTATTTAAGAGCAAGGGATCGCAATTAAATAATCCCAATCTACATCAACAATTTTCACCTGACCTTAAGAAATAAAACGCAGGGCAGCACAGCGACGCAGCAGTAGAGTTGCTGCCTTACAGGGTCAGAGACATGGGTTTGATCCTAACTGGGGGTGCTTTCTGTACGGAGTTTGTACATTCACCCCGTGACCGCGTGGTTTTTCTCTGGGTGCTCTGGTTTCCTCCCACATTGCAAAGACATGCAGGTTTGTAGGCTAATTGGCTTCTGTGAATTGTCTCTAGAGTGTAGGATAGAGCTGGTATACGGGGTGATCGATGGTCGGTGCAGATTCGGTGGGCCAAAGGGACTGCTTCCGCGTTGTATCTCTAAAGTCGAAAGTAAAGTCTAACATACCGTTACACAATGGTAATGCTCATGAACTTTCAAAGACCTTAATTGATTTTATTGACACACAAATTCAAATCCCCAATGTCAACCTAGGAATTTCTTTTCCATTAATTGTATAATAATTTATTTTTTAGTATGTGATTACGGAACCAACAGATCTCCGTAAGAATCCACCTGCTTTGGTAATGGTTTTCAAGGAAGAAAATCTGCTGTTGGCTGACAGTTTAGTTTAGTATAGTTTAGAGACACAGCGTGCAAAAAGGTCCACTGAGTTCACGCCGACCATTGATCACCCGTTCACACTAATTGTATGTTATCCCCACCTTCTCATCCATTCCCTACAACTGCTGGTAATTTACACCCATTTCTCCCATTACATCGCTCCCTCTTTCCACATCTCCCCATCCCCTTCCACCTATATCCTTTCCTCTGGTTTCACATTTCGCGCCCCTTCTCTCCTTTTCTCACATCCTTCTATCTTTTTCCCATCTCTCGCCTTTGTTGACCCACCTGCCAATCAAAGCCCCCTCTCCTCACGTATCCACCTATCACTTACTAGGTTTTGGCTTGCCCCCACCTCTCTTCCAGCTTTCTCCCCCCACCCTTTCTACGTCAAAGTCCCGACCTGAAATGTCACTTGCCCATTCCCTCCACTGATGCTGCCTGACCCACTGGGTTATTCCACCACTTTGTATCTTTTTTTGTGGATCAGCATCTGCAGTTACTTGTTTCTCTCTCTTAGATTAGTTAAGTTGTGTGTTAAGTCTAAATGCGTGCAAAGCAATGAAATGTCACGTGACAATAAAGTATTCATTCATTCATTCATTCATTCATTCAGTCTACATTGTCCCATCACATGTGCCCAGGGCATGGGCTCAACAAAGAGTGAAGAAGGGTCTCAAAGAAGGGACAGAGGATCTAGGGGGGTAGAGGAACTGAAATAATTTTTCATAAGGTGAGAAATAGTATTGGGTAGACTAATGGGACTGAAGGATGATAAATCCCCTGGGCCTGATGGTCTGCATCCCAGGGTCCTCAGGGAGGTGGCTCTAGAAATAGTGGATGCATTGGTGATCATTTTCCAATGTTCAATAGATTCAGGATCAGTTCCTGTGGATTGGAGGATAGCTAATGTTATCCCACTTTTCAAGAAAGGAGCAAGAGAGAAAATGGGGAATTACAGACTAGTTAGCCTGACATCGGTGGTGGGGAAGATGCTGGAGTCAATTATTAAAGAGGTAATAACGGTGCATTTGGATAGCAGTAAAAGGAAAAGGCCAAGTCAGCATGGATTTATAAAAGGGAAATCATGCTTGGCTAATCTTCTGGAATTTTTTGAGGATGTGACAAGTAAAACGGATGAAGGGGAGCCAGTGGATGTAGTGTATCTAGACTTTCAGAAAGCCTTTGATAAGGTCCCGCACGGGAGATTGTTGACTAAAATTAGAGCACATGGTATTGGGGGTAGGGTGTTGACATGGATAGAAAATTGATTGGTAGACAGGAAGCAAAGAGTAGGGGTAAACGGGTCCTTTTCAGAATGGCAGGCAGTGGCGAGTGGAGTGCCGCAAGGCTCGATGTTGGGGCCACAATTGTTTACCATAAATATTAATGATTTGGATGAGGGAATTAGAAGCAACACTAGCAAGTTTGCGGATGACACAAAGCTGGGTGGCAGTGTAAACTGTGAAGAGGATGTTGGGAGGTTGTAGGGTGACCCTGGACAGGTTGAGTGAGTGGGCAGATGCGTGGCTGATGCAGTATAATATAGATAAATGTGAGGTTATCCACTTTGCCGACAAAAACAAGGAGGCAGAATATTTTCTCAATGGAGTTAGGTTAGGTAAGGGGGAGGTGCAGCAAGACCTGTGTGTCCTTGTACACCAGTCACTGCAAGTTGGTGTGCAGGTACAGCAGGCAGTGAAGAAAGCTAATGGAATGTTGGCCTTGATAACAAGAGGATTTCAGTATAGGAATAAAGAGGTTCTTCTGCAGTTGTAGTGGGCCCTGGTAAGACCACATCTGGAGTATTGTGTACAGATTTGGTCTCCTAATTTGAGGAAGGACATCCTTGTAATTGAGGCAGTGCAGCATAGGTTCACGAGATTGATCCCTGGGATGGCGGGACTGTCATATGAGGAAAGATTGAAAAGACTAGGCTTGTATTCACTGGAATTTAGAAGGATGAGGGGGGATCTTATAGAAACATATAAAATTATAAAAGGACTGGACAAGCTAGATGCAGGAAAAATGTTCCAAATGTTGGGCAAGTCCAGAACCAGGGGACACAGTCTTAGAATAAAGGGGAGGCCATTTAAAACTGAGGTGAGAAAAGAAAATTCACCCAGAGAGTTGTGAATTTGTAGAATTCTCTGCCACAGAGGGCAGTGGAAGCCAAATCACTGGATGGATTTAAGAAAGAGTTAGATAGAGCTTTAGGGGCTAGTGGAATCGATGGATATGGGGAGAAGGCTGGCATGGGTTATTGATTGGGGACAATCAGCCATGATCACAATGAATGGCGGTGTTGGCTCGAAGGGCCGAATAGCCTCCTCCTGCACCTATTTTCTATGTTTCTATCAAAACGTGTCCTGTCCATTCCCTACGCAGATGCTGCCTGACCCACTTGAGTTCCTCCAGCACTTTGTGTCTCTGTTTTACCCAATCTCCAGACTGATCATGAGTTTAAAAGCTGAGTGCTAAGGTATGTACTGTAATAGTTTTGAAAAAAAATAACCCTGAATAAAAATACTCACCTGGACTTTACGACCTTGCATGATTGAAACTGTGTTGTTGTGTACAGCCACGTGTACGGATTTAACGTAGGACACTTTGGTGTTGGCCCCTCTATGCTCATTTGTTGCTGACACATCAAAGTAAGGTAGGCTTGAAGATGCAATGCACAGCTTAGAGAGCACGTACGTGCACGTTCCCATGAAGTGATGAACACGCGTGTCGAACGTGTTGTAGTGAGGATCTCCTGAGGCACTGCAAGTGGCACGAACTGTAGAGAAACATTTAACATGTGAAGTATTGTCATCTACCAACCTATCTCAGTCTTCCACCATAGAGCATCTATCTGAACATATCTGAGCATAAAGCCGTGCATCACAGGAACGGGTCCCTTGGCCCACAATGTCCATATCGAACGATGCCAAGTTAAACTAATTGCCTCTGCCTCCACATGATCCATATCCCTCCATTTCCTGATATCCATGTGCTGACCTAAAAGCCTCTTAAACGCCACTATTGCATCTGCCTCCGCCACCACCCCAGCAGAGTATACCAGGCACTTACTATCCTCTGTGTAAAAAAAAACATGTGCCACACTTCTCCTTTAAACTTTGCTTATTCTTCTTGCGTTTGAGGCAGCAGAAATTATGTAACGTCCTCCAGCCAGTGCAATGTGCTGTTGTCAAGGGCCGTGAGGTCTACCCCTCCACCAGGGGGACGGAGGACAGTCCAGTCGAAAATGACGTGCTGCGCTGTTTGCTAGTATGCTCCACACACACAGGCTGCTGATGAACGCAACCCCCTCCTCTCACCTTAACGTTATGCCCTCTAGTATTTGACATTTCCACCCCAGAAAAAAGGTTCTGACTGTCTACCCCATCTATGCCTTTCAGCATTTTACATACTTCTATCAGATCTCGCTCCAACCTCGGGCATTATAGAGAACACAGTCCAAACTTTCCTAACCACTCCTCATAGGTATTATCCCTTAATCCAGGCAACATTCTGCTAAACCTTTTCTCTACCCTCTCCATGCTCAACATAATCCCAAGACTTGTTCCACCCAGTCATTCCTTCTTCTACCAGGTCCCGTCTGACAGATGATACCAAAAATTAAAAGGACGTATCACCTTTAAGTGCGGAGTAATTTCTTCTCCTCTGTTTTCAGGCTTCTGAATGGTCCTTCCATCAGCTAGGGTTCTACCTGATTCACCTGTTTCCCATTGCAGACATTGGACATTGTCCATGGTCCTGATGCGCTACAATGCTGAGAAGTATATTCTGCACTCTATATATCTTCCCCTTTGCTCTACCTATTGTAGTTGAGTTTGACTTGGTTATAACTATGTATATGATTTGATTGCATCGCATGCAAAACAAAGCTTTTGCCTGTACCTCGGTACACGTAACAATGATAAATCTGAACCTCAACCTATAGGACTTTATTCCTTGAAGCGCAGGAGGCTCAGCGGTGAACGTTTAGTGGTGTATAAAACATGAGGGTGATGTTATTATGTGGTTATGATGTTTTTGGAAAGACGTCAAGGAAGAAGATTAAAGTTGAAGCTGAAAAGCCCCAACCTAGAAGGTGACACACTGAAAACTGGAACAAACAAGAAAACTGCAAAGTTCTTTGTCTGGCATGCTCACGATGGGCAGAATTGCCTCCTGCTATGCCAGGAATTCAACCATTCTGTTACACTCCAATAAAAAGCAGCACAATGAAGGTCCCAATTCACATGCACATTGCTTGCCTTTATCAGACTTCACAGTGCTGGTTATCATTGTGGTGGTGGTGGTGGTGGCAGTTGTTGTGTCACATCCCACTGTTGGCAAAAGATGGCACAGACTTAGAAGTTTATCACTGCCTTAACTTTCATACAGTAACACATTTGATCCCATTCCCAGCCCACTGATGAGAGGACAACAGAAAGTGTGTCCACAGTCATAGACTCATACAGCATGTTAACAGACTCTTCGACCCAACACATCCACACTAACCAAGATGTCCCACCTACCCACATGTGGTCCATATCCCTTTAAACCATTCATATCCATGTACCCATCCAAATGTCTTTTTAATGCTGTTATCTTACCTGCCTCAGCTACCTTCTCTGGCAGCTCCTTCCATAAACCCACCAAACCGCTCCGAGAAAAGGTTGCCCCTCAGGTTCCTATGAAATCTCTCCCCTCTCACCTTAAATCACTTTTACATCACTTTTGTTATCTTCCTGGGAGTTAAACAACTCTCCTGCTGTTTACAGTATTCTAATAACTTAGTTCATCTCCTCTCTCCACATCTCCACAGATGTTGCCCAAACTATTTGCTGCAGTTTCTATCTGTTTGATTAATTTCTTGATCATTTGCCCGAATATCATTTACGTCTCACAGTGTCACACATTTGTTTGATAACATTCTAGTAAAGCACATTTATGGCACCATTTATTGTAGTGTTTGAAAGCTATGTTCGCTAGAGTTTAGAAGGATGTGGTGGGGGGGGGGGCAGAGGGGGAAATTAAAACCTACCGGATAATGAAAGGACTAGACAGAGTGGATGTTTCTGTTTCTTGGAGAAAATGTTTCCAGTAGTGGGAGAGTTTAGGACCAGTGGGCAAACCCTCAGAATAAAAGCGTACCTTCAGAATGGAGATGAGGAGGAATTTCTAGCCAGAGGGTGGTGTTTCTGAGGAATTCATTGCCACAGGCGACTGTGGAGGCCAAGTCAATTTATAAAGCGGAGATTGATAGGTTTTTGATTAGGAAGGGCATCAAAGGTTATGAGGAAAATGGGGTTGAGAGGGAAAAATAGATCAGCCATGGTCGAATGTCAGAGTAGACATAATGGGCTGAATGGCCTAATTCTGTTTCTATGTCCTATAGTCTTATGGTTACTGTCAACTGTGCATCAAGAAGGAGAATCAGTGCAACATTGATCGTCATCGCGGACACCAATGCTTGAATAAGTATTGTTCACATTTAAAACCAAAGGAGCTCCTATATACGTCAAACCAACCTCCACAACATCCGGCGTGGAAGGAAATGTCATCCACAGCAATATCACTCCGGTAGTCATTGCCACGAACTGCTTCAAGGATGATCTGTCAGAGAAAGGATCACAGTATCATAGTGCACTCTAGTTACTTTGTAGTCACATGTACCTCGACACAAGGTAAGGCTTTGTTTGCATACAATCCAATACAATTAGGTAGCGCAGTGGCACAGTGGTAGAGTTGCTGCCTTACAGTGCCAGAGACCAGGGTTCAATCCTGACTCGGGGTGCTGCCTCATGGAGTTCTGTACGTTCTCCTTGCGACCGCGTGGGTTTTCTCCGGGGGCTCTGGTTTCCTCCCACACTCTAAAGATGTGAAGGTTTGCGGAATAAATGGCCTCTGTAAATTGACTATAGTTGTAGGATAGAACTAGGGTACTGGATGATGGTTGGTCAGCTTGGTGGGCCAAAGAGCCTGTGTCCACACTGTATCTCCAAAGTGTCATGTGTACTGATGAATAGTCTGTAAATTGTAAATTGCCCCCAGTGTGTGGGAAGGACTAGTGTACAGAATGATTGCTGATTGGCGTGGTCTCGGTGGGCCGAAGGGTATGTTTCCGTGCTGTGTCGCTAAACTTAACTAGATCACAGTCACAATGCGCTAAATAGCTTCCACTTGATCGTTGATTTTCCCTGATTTCTCCCATCCAGAGGGACCTCATGTCTGATTCTTGCAGATTACCTGTGAATTTGGAGGGAGGTAGAAGTCTATTTCTCCCATTATCCACCTGTTGCCCATATTTCCAGTCACCGACCACTCCAGGTTCATCATTCCATGTTCAACCTGGTAAACGTTCAACATCATAGTTCGGGCCACTCCAAATATGTGGTACCAGAATCGCATGCAGTGAGCCCCTCCGTTTGCACATGGAGGGCTGACCAAGTGGGCTCGGTCTCCTGGTTTGCCATCGTTGCCTTCCAAGTAAATGTAGTGACCACCTGTGCACACAAGAAGCTTTGTCGGTCAGGAAGAAACCCACTGTGCAAAGACTCAGCACGGACCTTGTGCCACCTCACAAGGGCGGCACAGTGGTGCAGCAGTAGAGTTGCTGCCTCTTAGTGCCAGGGACCCGGGTTCGATCCTGACTACGGGTGCTGTCTGTGCAGAGTTTGTACTAATTTCACACCGGGGATGAATAAAGTTTTATCGTATCGTATGATACGTTCTCCCCTTTACCGTTTTCTCTGGATGCTCCAGTTTCCTTCCACACTCCAAAGATGTACAGATTTGTCGGTTAAGTTGCTTTGGTAAAAATTGTAAATTGGCCCGAGTGTGTGGGATAATGCTAGTGTACGGGGTGATTTCTGGCCCGCGCAGACTAGGTGGGCTGAAGGGCCTGCTTCCGCGCTGTATCTATAAACTAAACAAAATAAACTAAACCTACCTGCAGTGGTGTGGTCATAGGTGGGCCCTGTGTTAGGCGAGGGTGTCGGCCCACTGATGCGTTTCCAGTCCAACGTGTCGGCCTTGGATTGCGTCCATTGGCACAGGTCACTATCAAAGTTACAATCCCAGAAACAACCTGTGGGTTTCATACAGTCAGATCAGTCGATTGAATGTGCTCAGCAACAGGTAGAAGTAAAGATAGACATCAAATGCTGGAGTAACTGAGAGGTCAATCAGCATCTCTGGAAAAAACAGACGTGTCACGTTTTGGGTCAGGAGCCTTCTTCCGACTCTGGAGAAAAATGATGGGTGACGCTTCAGGTCAGGACCCCTTTTTAGAGTCTGGAGAAAAAGGATCTGTGATGTTTCAGGTTGGGTCCCTTCTTCAGACCAGCATCTGTAGTTCTCTGTTTCTCCAACAGGTAGAAATAACTCTATATGTTCAATATCACGCTATTCCAGGTGACTATCTTCTCTCAATGCTTTGAGAGGGTGCAGAGGGTGTTTGCCAGAATGATGCCTGAATTAGGCAGGTATTAGCTTCAGGGAGAGTTTGGACTGACTTGGATCAGAGGCTGCAGGGAGACCCGAGAGAAGTATATAAAATTATGAGGCATAGATGGGATAGACAGTCAGAACATTTCTCCTCAGGTAGAAATGTCAAAGAAAAGCAGCCATAGTTTTAAGGTGAGAGGGGCAAGGTTTAACAGAGATGTGCAGGAATAGTTTTGTTTTAAACAGAAGGTGGTGAGCACTTGGAATGCGCTGCAAAGGGTGGTGGTGGAGGCAGATACGATAACAGCGATTAAGAGACTTTTGGATAGGGACATAGATATGCAATGAATGGAGGGATATGGATTACATGCAGGCAGAGGCGGGTTGGCCTCAACGTTATTTTCAGCACATTGTGGGCCGAAGGGCCTATTCCTGTGCTATACTGCTTCACGTTCAATGTTGTCCTGCTTTCGAACTGGACTGACAGTTCATCACCATACCTTCAACCCCTCCCTCTGTTTCCAATGTTTCTCTGGGTCTCAGGTCCAACCTCCATCTCCACCACCTGACTCCAACCCGATCACATCTTCCAAACCAAACCCTCAGGGCGGCACAGTGGCTCAGTGGTAGATTTGCTGCCTCACAGTGTCAGAGACCTGGGTTCAATCCTGACAATGGGTGCTCCGCTCTAAACGGAGTTTGTACGAATCCTCCTTGTGACCGCGTGGGTTTTCTCTGGGTGCCCTGGTTTCCTCCCACATTCCAAAGACGTGCAGGTTTGTAGGCTAATTGGCATCAGTAAACTGTGAAAATTATCCCTAGTGTGTAGCTTAGTGCCAGTGATCCTTGTAACTTTGCTAGAGGTGATTGCTGGCTGCGCAGACCTGATGGGCCGAAAGGCCTATTTCCATGCTGCATCTCTAAACAAAGGTAACTACTAAAGTAAAGTAAATCAGTTTGAAGAAGGGTACCGACCCAAAATGCTGTCTGTCCATTCACACCCTAAATGCTGCCTGCTTCTGAGTTCCTCCTCCTTTGTGTTTAATTCCATAAAGACATTGAGGAGGAGTCCCGAGCTGAATGTACACTGTCTATTTTGAATGCACAACATTTTACCAAGGGTAGGAGAATCAAGAAACAGATCTGAAACAGATCTGAATTAAACAGAAACAGATCAAAAAATAGGTCTGAATGAATTTTGTACCATTTTTACCAGTTTTTTAAATCTTCGCCTGACATGGTGACAGAAAATCAATCAATGCATGCAAACGCAGCTTGTAATGAGAACTTGTAAACGTCAGAAATCTTGTAGACGTTACTCAAAAATATTGCTACGCCGCACAATTCATAAGTAGACAATAAAATGGAAATACCTAAACATCATTTGTGTAACCATATTCAAACAACTCATTAACAGCTGGAAAAAAAAGACACAAAAATGCTGGAGAAGTTGGATGGGTGACGTTTTGGATCCGGATCCTTCTTCAGACATCTCCAGTGGAGAACCCAGATGGCACCTATCCATGTTCTCCAGAGATGCTCCCTGACCTGCTGAGTTGCTCATATGCCATAGGAGTACAAGTAGGCTATTCAGCCCATCATTGTCCCATTAGGGCGGCACAGTGGCAGAGTGGTGGAGTTGCTGCCTTACTGCGCCAGGGACCCGAGTTCGATCCTGACTACAGCTGCTGTCTGTGAGAGTTTGTGCGTTCTCACTGTGACTGCGTGGGTCTCCTTCAGGTGCTCAGGTTTCCTCCCACACTCCCAGTACATTAATTTGCTTCGGTAAAAATTGTAAATTGCCCCTAGTGTATAGGATAGTGCTAGTGTACTGAATGGTCGTTGGTCAGTACAGACTCTGTGGGCTGAAGGGCCTGTTTCCATGCTGTACCTCTAAAGTAAACTAAAGAGTGTACTCCAGCACTTTGTGTCTTTTTGTAAGCCAGCATCTGCAGTTCCTTGTTGTTTCTTCGTGTGCAGCTGCGGTTTCTGAGGGAAAATGTGCTTTATTTAAATCCCGGATTTCTCCATTGATCAGATGCAGGGATAAAGCAGAAGATAGGCAACTTACTTTTGTCTGCACAGCCGCTCTGCTGCCTCCAATCGCCCAGCAGAACGCCAGCTGCTTCACAGGCTTCTTGCGTTTGAGGCAGCAGAAATTATGTAATGCCCTCCAGCCAGTGCAATGTGCTGTTGTCAAGGGCCGTGAGGTCTACCCCTCCACCAGGGGGACAGGACAGTGCAGTCGAAAATGATGTGCTGCGCTGTTTGCTGGTCTGTTCCACACATGCAGGCTGCTGATGAATGCAACCCCCTCCTCTCACCTTAAAGTTATGCCTACTAGTATTTGACATTTCCACCCTAGAAAAAAAGGTTCTGACTGTCTACCCCATCTATGCCTTTCATCATTTTACATACTTCTATCAGATCTCGCCCCAACCCCCGGCGTTATAGAGAACACAGTCCAAACTTTCCTAACCACTCCTCATAGGTATTATCCCTTAATCCAGGCAACATTCTGCTAAACCTTTTCTCTACCCTCTCCATGCTCAACATAATCCCAAGACTTGTTCCACCCAGTCATTCCTTCTTCTACCAGGTCCCGTCTGACAGATGATACCAAAACTTGAAAGGACGTACCACCTGTAAGTGCGGAGTAATTTCTTCTCTGTTTTCAGGCTTCTGAACGGTCCTTCCATAAGCTAGGGTGCTACCTGATTCACCTGTTTCCCATTGCAGACATAGGACATTGTCCATGGTCCTGAAGCGCTACAATGCTGAGAAGTATATTCTGCACTCTATATATCTTCCCCTATGCTCTACCTATTGTAGTTGAGTTGGACTTGATTGTAACTATGTATATGACTTGATTGGATCGCATGCAAAACAAATCTTTTGCCTGTACCTCGGTACACGTGACAATGATAAATCTGAACCTCAACCTATAGGACTTTATTCCTTGAAGCGCAGGAGGCTCAGCGGTGAATTTATAGTGGTGTATAAAATCATGAGGGTGATGTTATTATGTGGTTATGATGTTACTGGAAGATGTAAAGGAAGAGGATTAAAGTTAAAGCTGAAAAACCCCAACCTAGAAGGTGACACACTGAAAACTGGAACAAACAAGAAAACTGCAAAGTTCTTTGTCTGGCATGCTCGCGATGGGCAGAATGGCCTCCTGCTATGCCAGGAATTCAACCATTCTGTTTCACTCCAATAAAAAGCAGCACAATGAAGGTCCCAATGAAGGTGTGTAGCTTCGTGCCAGTGACCCTTGTAACTTTGCAAGAGGTGATTGCTGGCTGCGCAGACATGATGGGCCGAAAGGCTTATTTCCATGCTGTATCCAAGGTAACTACTAAAGTAAAGTAAATCAGTTTGAAGAAGGGTGCCGACCCAAAATGTCAAAATAACCTTTTTGTTACAAATTACAGTACTGGGTATGGTTAATAGAACAATATAAAAGTATGAGAGACCCTAAAATTATAGGGTAGGCAGTCAGAACTTTTTTCCCAGCATGGAAATGTCAAATACTAGAGGGTATAGTTTCAAGGTACATAAGTATTAGATCAATGGGCCCCAACTGCGTAGGCGCGGACCCGTTGGGTTCCCATTGTGATGTGGAACACTCATTGACGTCATTGTGACGGAGGTATTACTGCGCAGGCGCGGCTGATGGGCAGGGCAAGCGGAAAAGGAACTTATTAAAGTTTAAAAAGTGATTACAAAATTTTTTAAAGTGAAAAACCTTTAAAATATAACAACCATTTGAACCGCAGGCCAATGGTGAGTAAGGTGGGCCTCAAATTGTTGCACTACTGTGTACCGTTTTGGCTGTATTTCGGGAACAAACGAGAGTTTTAGTATATAGATAGATGTGCGAGGCATGTTTTTTTTACACAGAGGGTGGTGGGTGCCTGGAACGTGCTGCCAATGGTGGTGGTGGAGACAGATACAATAGTGGTGTTTAAGAGGCTATTACATAGGCACATGGATATGCAGGGAATAGAAGAGTGTGGATCATGAGTAGGCAGAGGAGATCAGTTCATCTTGGCATCATGTTCGGCACAGATATTGTGGGCCGAAGGGCCTGTTCCTGTGCTCTACTGTTCCATGAAAACATTTACTTTCAATACTGACTTAATTAATCAGCTAGCAACAGTTTCCATCGATGGGAAATGGAATTAAAAAGCAGATTAGCTAGTATATTTTTACTAGAAATATAGAAAAACTGAACTCAAAGCAGTCTTGAGGATTCAATGTCTGAAACATCTTGACATTTCACAAATGCAATGACTCAGTGGGTCCCACGAACAATAACATTTATGCAGTCGTGGGTCTGTATTTTATTCTTTTCGTACAATCACTCACCTTGCATCTGGCAGCCCAGAACTCCATCCCATATCCCACATATCTCATGCAGTCCGCAAGCCGTGGTTTTACAGAGAGTGACGTTGTTGCCCATGCATTTACAGCGCTCCGTGCAGTTTTCATATGTGAGCCAGCTTTCATACCTCTGAAACAAATCCAACAAGATGACACTGTTAAAGCAAATGGTTCAACGTGAGAAATAGCTGAATGGTTATACATTTGAAGGTTGAAGTTTAGTTCATTGTCACGTGTACCGAGGCAGAGTGAAAAGCTTTTTTCTTTGCGTGCTCACCAGTCAGTGGAAAGACTGTACATGATTACAATCTAGCCATTCACAGTGTACAGACACAGAATAAAGGGAATGATGTTTCGTGCAAGATAAAATCCAGTAGAGTCCAATTAAAGATAGTCTGAGGGTCTCCAAGACGGTAGATGGGAGGTCAGAACCACTCTCGAGTTGGGGATAGGATGCTTCAGATGCCTGATATTAGCTGGCAAGAAATTGTCCTTGAATCTGGAGGTGTGCGTTTTCACACTTCTGTACCTCTTGCCTGGTGGGAGAGGGGACAAGAGGGAGTGACCGGGGTGAGAGTGGTCCTTGATTATGCTGGTGGCCTTGCCGAAGCAGCCTTGTAGTTAAAAAGTCAAAGAGTCGTACAGCATGGAAACAGGATATCATTTCATTGGCACAGAATAAGGTGGCCATTGTTTACTCACAGATCAACCAAGCGCTACGAAAGGAATCGTGCTTCTTCAAGCCCAAATAATTTATTATTTAAATAACATTAAAAACAAATCTGTCTGAAAAGTATTTCTCCTTGCCATTTTATTGGATGTGCTAACCGAAAGGCTGGCCAGAGGGAAATCAGATGTGCGTTTATCCGACAGGACAATCTCGGGAATCAAATCAAGGTGGGGGGAGCAGGGATGGACACTGAGGCAGGTCTGTAGTGTTGAGTTTTGCTGCGCAGGTTGGTGGAAGCATGTTTTTCTGTCGTAGCAAACAACAAAGAAAAGTTCTAAAAGAGTCATTTAAACCCAAAACATTTTATGTTCATTTGGAGACTATGAGTGATCTGGATACGAGGGACCTCAAAGACTATCCCCATCTCTGGACTTTGTCCACCCACCCATCAGCCAGCACTTTGTGTCTATCTGTGCTGCTCTAGGGTTGTTGGACAACGTTGGGCCACATTGCGTTATTGACCATCTCCATGTTTCTGGCGCAGAGTCCATACCCAAGAAGCTTCACGAGCAGAAAATCCAGGCTTGGGAACCCACCAAAGGCCACAATGTGGAGTAGCAGAACGGGGAGCAACGGGAATCGTATCTACGTTTTACTTTTTAACCAGCCTCCAGTGTAACTGCTGTCTGTCTTTGATGCTGACAGAAGCACTAATATGTTCAGTTTCTCCAGAGATGCTACCTGACCTGCTGGGTGTCTCCAGCGCTTTGTGTGTCTTTCTTTTAAATGCATTTTGAATTCATTTATATTCAAGCAACTTGTGTGATTATTACAAGCAAATGGATTTACCTGATAATATTTGTTGTTGTGCTCACAGCCACACTGACTGTTCGGAATACAGGTGTCTCCACTAAGAGTGTATCCAGGGTCACAGAAACATCCTTCAACAGATGGTAGAAGACAGCTGTCAGGTGCAGATGACTCCATGCAGGTAGTGGGACAACCTGTGCCACAAGTCTCATAGTGGCTACCACTAGGACAGGTTGGTGCTAAAGAAAGCATGCAGGTAATAAACAATCACTTCTCTTCACTTAGTGTAGCTTATTCAAAATAATTGTGGAGTCATCCAACATATTATGTCATGCACAGAATGTCATACATTATTCCTACAGTGTAGGAAGGAACTGCAGATGCTGGTTTACACCAAAGATACACACAAATGGTGGAGTAACTATGAGGGTCAGGCAGCATCTCCGGAGAAAAGGAATAGGTGACATTTTGGAACCCTTCTTCAAACTGAGACTCTTCCTGAAGAAGGGTCTTGACCAGAAATGTCACCTATTCCTTTTCTCCAGAGATGCTGCCTGACCGGCTGTAATACATTATCAGTCTGAAGAAAGGTTCTGACCCAAAACGTCAGTGATCCATGTTTTCCAGAGATGTAGCCTGGCTTGCTGAGTTACTCCAGCATTTTGTGTTCTTTTTGATTAGTAGCATCTGTTTTTCCTTGTTTTCACATAAAACAGCACAGGAACAAGCCCTTTGGCCCACAATGTCTGTGTTGAACATGATGCTAATCTCCTCTTCCTGCACATGATCCATATCCCTCCATCCCCTGCATATCCATGTGCCTATCTAAAAGCCTCTGAATCGACACTATCAGATCTGTCTTCACCACCACGCTGGCCGAGTGTTCCAAGTTTAGTTTAGAGACCCAGCATGTCTCTAAATGGAAACAGGCCCTTTTGCCCACCGAGTCTACTCTGACCATCGATAATCCATTTACACTAGTTCAATGTTATCCCACGTTCTCATCCACTTCCTACACACTAGGGACAATTTGCATGTGTGTATGTTTGTAGTGGAACTCCATGTTACCCCATGGTGATGTTCTTCCATCGATAGCAAGGGTAGTCCCTTTCACGTTTTGGAACTTTGTGGCCAAACACAAACTTAGCATGGGTCAGCATGCTGTTGCTGAATATATCCCTTGATAACACTTCAATGATTTTACCCATTACTTCATTACTTTTCTGATGTTCCAAAATAGTCTGAGAGAATATTAAGCAACTAAAGATTTTTTTTGATTTTTGGACAGGGTAGAGATTGGCAATGTACTGCAGAGTATAACTTACAGCATGACGTGTTGTTTCTCCATTCTACACACACTCCTGCTTGTGTGCACAAGGCAGCATAGGTTTGCAGGGCTAAACAAAGTGTCGTCGACAGCCCTCCGTCAGCGCACACATCGTAGACACAGTTGTCAAAGTAATTCTTGGGAGGAACTTTTGCGTGGCATTCTTTAAATAATCCTGAAAGAAAAATATTTAAATTTAAATCGGAAATTTCCAATTCAGAACGTTATTCCAGGCAACCAAATTTAGAAAAAAAGGCACAATGAGTTTAGTTTAGTTTATCGTCATGCGTTCCGAGGTACAGTGAAAAGCTTTTTTATTGGAGTAATTCTGTGGGTCAGGCAGCAACTCTGGAGAACATGGATAGGTGATGTTTCAATCGGAACCCTTGTACAGAGTCTGAAGAATGGTCTTGACCTGAAATGTCACGGAATCTCTAGAGATGTTGCCTGACACACTGAGTTACCCCAGCACTATGAGTCTTTTTTTGTAAACAGGCATCTGCAGTTCTTTGCTTCGACATTCAACATTTTTTAAAGTTAGAGCCACAAGGAACTGCAGATGCTGGTTTACAAAAATAGGCACAAAGTGCCGCAATAACCTTTGTCTAAAAAAAGTCCCGACCCGAAACTTTGCATATAAATGTACTCCAGAGATAGTACCTCACCCACTCCAGTACTTTGTGTCAATTATTGAAGTTAAATGTGTAAAACCGAGTGGGAAGCTTTGGAATTATGTTGCAGAATGATCCTGTGGTTTATTTGCATTTTGAACAAAGAAAGTATTTTAACAAGCAGAAAGCTTAATTGCTTTGACTGCATTAAACTAGGTAATCGTCCCATACACGCACAGTTATTTTGCACTTCCATATTTCATAACGCATTGATTAAACTGGGGTTAATTTGAGGCAAAATTCTGTTTTGTTAGATTTCATCAGGGGTGAGAGGATTTAATGATTTCAAAATGTTCTCTAAAGTGGGATAGAAGCAATGGTTCAATAGGAGTAATAGCCAAATTCATACACAGAAATATGATATGATAACAAATCCTCTTGCTCTCCCCTGCTAACTAATTCCAAGGAGGGGCATCCTGGCAGTCAAAGAGTCAAGGAGCACAGAAACAGGCCCTTTGGCACAACACATCCATGCTGACCCATCTAAAGTAATCCCTTTTGCCTGTATTTGCGACATATCCCTTGAAACCTTTCCTATCCATGTACCTCCTCTGGGAGCTCGTTCCATATTCCCACCACCCTCTCAGGTTCCGATTAAATCTTTACACTCACACCTTAAACCTATGTCCTCTGGTTCTCAATTTCCCCTACCCTGGGTAAAAGACTCTGCAATCATCCTTTCAATCCCCTTCATGACTTTATATACCTCTACAAAATTTAGTTTAGTTTAGTTTAATTTATGAATCATATAAACTGGGGTACAAATCTTATTTAGTTTTCTTTTGTAGAGTCATATTGCGTGGAAACAGGTCATTCGGCCCAACTTTCCCATGCCGACCCGATCTACACGAATCCCGCCTGCCTGCAATTGGCCCATATCCCTCGAAACCTTTCCTATCCCAGCACCTGTCCAAGTGTCCAGGGGCTGAGTCCGGTGGGTCCCTTCAAACAAGGAAAAGGATGTCACCCCAGGGGCCACATGAGTGGTAGGATATCTATCTATCTATCTATCTATCTATCTATCTATCTATCTATCTATCTATCTATCTATCTATCTATCTATCTATCTATCTATCTATCTATCTATCTATCTATCTATCTATCTATCTATCTATCTATCTATCTATCTATCTGTCTGTCTGTCTGTCTGTCTGTCTGTCTATCTATCTATCTATCTATCTATCTATCTATCTATCTATCTATCTGTCTATCTGTCTATCTATCTCCTACCACTATACATATATATAAAACCAAAAATGTGCAAACATATTTCAGATAAACTCAATGTTTATGCATTCAATGGTGTCATTGAAAATATGGTACCATAATGGGTCAATGATGACATTAAAAAAAATCTTTACCTTGTCCATATATATATATATATTTTTAAATATATTTTTATATATTTTATTCTGAATAAAGTTTATTAGTAAAAAATATCTTGTCCTCAGATATGATACTGTAACTTAAATTACTCAATCTCTCCGTTAGATTCCAACTACAACATATTTACGCACATTCATTATTCTGCTGAATTAGAATTCTTAACCAATGGCTTATTTTCCATTTTCCCATGAAATCTCTTGTGCTTTCCATAAATAAGGAGCGTGTCTTGTCATAGTGAGAATGTCTATCTTTTTCTCAGGGGTGAAAAATGTACTGAACGGCAGGTCGTGGACAGAAGAAATCGCTTCATTGAATTGCAACAATTGAGTTACATCCCACAATTATCAGCTTGAGATCATTCTGGGGATTGTCTGGTTATAGGTTTTATGTACGTTATCTGTGGTAACTAGTTGCTTCATTTTTTTATGCCTACCTGTTGGATCTGTAATCATCCCACAAGCAGTATCATTTTCTGCATTCTCCTTATCAGCTGGGTCACATTGAAATCCGCTCCCGCCATGATTACACCTAAATTTGCAAATAAAAGAAACAAATGCAATGAGAAATATGTGCAGGTCGAGGTGTCAGTGGTGGGCCGCTGGAGACCCTGCAACAGCCTGGGATTCCATTAGAGTGGCTGCCGCTCCAAGATGCCGAGCTCGCGGACCGGACACGGCCTTCAGCGGCACGGAACGTCAGAGCAGTTGTGGAGAACATCGACAGCATTGCCTGGCCTGTCCGACCCCTTCAACTCCGACCCAGTGCCGCCACCAGGAACGCGGGCCTTTATGGCCAAGATAAGACTCTACATTTTTAACAACTTTGAAACTTCAAGGGTACAAAATGGCATTGAAAATGTGGTGATTCTTGTATATTGCCTCAGTGCAATCGACTATCTTAAACTCTTGTACTTAAATATGATTGTGCCTATGTCCGAAGAAGGGTCTTGACCCAAAACATCAATTGGTGGTAAACTTACTCAGTTTCTCCGTTATCGACTTGCCAACTCTCTCCAAGCATATTAGAGTCTGCTGCAAAACTGCCATTGGGCATAATAATGTCATCATCAGGGTTATCGTTGGAGTTACCTAAATAATACAAAAAAAAGTTTCCATTGATCGTTTGAAATTTGCTCAATTCTTGATGACAGTATGCTCTGACAATGTCTTTTCCGTTTCTAATGTTTGCAATAATGCTGTTGGAAATGTGCTGCACAGTGGTGCAATGGTAGAGCTGCTGCCTCACAGCACCAGAGACCCAGGTTCGATCCTGATCTCGGGTGTTGTCGGCACGGAGTTTGTACGTTCTCCCTGTGACCGTGTGGGTTTCCTCTGGGTGCTCCAGTTTCCTCTCACATCCTCAAGATGTGCAGATTTGCAGGTTAATTGGCTTCTGTAAATTGTCCCTAGTGTGTGGGATAGAACAAGTGTGAATGGGGTGATCGTTGGTCGACGTGGACTCAGTGTGCCGAAGGGACTGTTTCCAAGCTGTATCTCTAAAACTAAAACAAAGTATTCTGTGACAATGAAGGGTTCCTCCCTGAAATATCTTTTCCATTTCTAATGTTTTGCAATAATGCTGTTGAAAATGCTTTAATACATAAATTATCAACAGATTACGTCAAAATAGATTTCTCGGCACTGGTTGAAATATAACGGCATCTGGTGCAAAGTAAGTCTTTCAGCCATGGAATAATCCAGCTCTGAACCACATCCTTTAGCCCACCGTGACCACGATTATGCATCCAATTACACTAATCGCACACTAATGCCATTTTATTTCTGCCACATTATGATCAATAACTTTCTGACTCTACCACTCACCTATACACGAGGAATAATTTTAAATGGCCAATTAACCTACAAACCTTTCAGATGTGTGAAGAAACCCACACAGTCACAGGGAGATCGTGCAAACTCCACCAGGATGGAACCCTGGATTCTGGCTCTGTCAGGCAGCAGCTCTAGCTGTTGTGCCATTGCACCACTGGTTTGATAATTATTTAGTAATGAATATCCAACAAATGTCACCAGTAACATGTTAAGAGTAGAAGAGTCCAGTAAACATCATTCTTTAAAGAGATACACACAGGGTGACAGGCGGATTGGTAGCATATGGAATTTATTATTTAGTGCTAAAAAAGGCATGTGGCCTACTTGTTTTTGTAGGTCGGGCATTCAGTATAAGAGTGAGGAAATCATGTTGCAGCTTTACAGGACTTTGGTCAGGCTGAATCTGGAGTATTGTGTGCAGTTCTGGTCGCCCCCAATACAGGAAGGATGCGGAGGCTTTAGAAAGGGTGCAGACGAAGTTTACCAGAATGATACCTGAATTTAGAAGTATTAGTTACAGGGAGAGGTTGGACAGACTTGGATTCTTTTCTCAAAACAGTTGTTTGGCAGTTAAAAATGAATACCACTCCTACATTTAAAGACATAAAAGGGTATGCATACACTCGGTGACCATCAAAGCATTATAAGAAAAGACACAAAGTGCTGGAGTAACCCAGTGGGTCAGGCAGCATCTCTGGGGAACATACAGAGGTGACATTTCGGGTCAGGACCCTTCTTCAGACTGATTGTGGCTGGAGGAGGGAAGAATGCTGGAAGAGAGGAGGGCAGGACTGGTGAGTGATTGGGAAATACAGATGGGAAGAAAGCTGGAGGAGAGGAGGGGCAGGACTGGTGAGTGATAGGTGCATACAGGTGAGGGAGGTTTTTGAATAATTACAAGTATGGGCTTACCACACAGACCACAAAGCAGTCCAGAATATATGGACGGCACAGACACGTCTACATGGTGGTAACCATCAAACCTCACCAACAAGCCAAAGTTAGTCTCCAGTAAAACGTAGCCACCGCTTATCCGTACCACCAGAAGGTCCGTGATCGACACGGGCAGGTTTACCCATTCTCCATTCAGCTATCGAACAGAACAAAAATGCCACAATTTATTTAAGAGCAAGGGATCGCAATTAAATAATCCCAATCTACATCAACAATTTTCACCTGACCTTAAGAAATAAAACGCAGGGCAGCACAGCGACGCAGCAGTAGAGTTGCTGCCTTACAGGGTCAGAGACACGGGTTTGATCCTAACTGGGGGTGCTTTCTGTACGGAGTTTGTACATTCACCCCGTGACCGCGTGGTTTTTCTCTGGGTGCTCTGGTTTCCTCCCACACTGCAAAGACATGCAGGTTTGTAGGCTAATTGGCTTCTGTGAATTGTCTCTCGTGTGTAGGATAGAGCTGGTATACGGGGTGATCGATGGTCGGTGCAGACTCGGTGGGCCAAAGGGACTGCTTCTGCGTTGTATCTCTAAAGTCGAAAGTAAAGTCTAACATAGTCTAACAGTGGATGTAGTGTATCTAGACTTTCAGAAAGCCTTTGATAAGGTCCCGCACGGGAGATTGTTGACTAAAATTAGAGCACATGGTATTGGGGGTAGGGTGTTGACATGGATAGAAAATTGGTTGGTAGACAGGAAGCAAAGAGTAGGGGTAAACGGGTCCTTTTCAGAATGGCAGGCAGTGGCGAGTGGAGTGCCGCAAGGCTCGATGTTGGGGCCACAATTGTTTACCATAAATATTAATGATTTGGATGAGGGAATTAGAAGCAACACTAGCAAGTTTGCGGATGACACAAAGCTGGGTGGCAGTGTAAACTGTGAAGAGGATGTTGGGAGGTTGTAGGGTGACCCTGGACAGGTTGAGTGAGTGGGCAGATGCGTGGCTGATGCAGTATAATATAGATAAATGTAAGGTTATCCACTTTGCCGACAAAAACAAGGAGGCAGAATATTTTCTCAATGGAGTTAGGTTAGGTAAGGGGGAGGTGCAGCAAGACCTGTGTGTCCTTGTACACCAGTCACTGCAAGTTGGTGTGCAGGTACAGCAGGCAGTGAAGAAAGCTAATGGAATGTTGGCCTTGATAACAAGAGGATTTCAGTATAGGAATAAAGAGGTTCTTCTGCAGTTGTAGTGGGCCCTGGTAAGACCACATCTGGAGTATTGTGTACAGATTTGGTCTCCTAATTTGAGGAAGGACATCCTTGTAATTGAGGCAGTGCAGCATAGGTTCACGAGATTGATCCCTGGGATGGCGGGACTGTCATATGAGGAAAGATTGAAAAGACTAGGCTTGTATTCACTGGAATTTAGAAGGATGAGGGGGGATCTTATAGAAACATATAAAATTATAAAAGGACTGGACAAGCTAGATGCAGGAAAAATGTTCCAAATGTTGGGCAAGTCCAGAACCAGGGGACACAGTCTTAGAATAAAGGGGAGGCCATTTAAAACTGAGGTGAGAAAAAAAAAATTCACCCAGAGAGTTGTGAATTTGTAGAATTCTCTGCCACAGAGGGCAGTGGAAGCCAAATCACTGGATGGATTTAAGAAAGAGTTAGATAGAGCTTTAGGGGCTAGTGGAATCGATGGATATGGGGAGAAGGCTGGCATGGGTTATTGATTGGGGACGATCAGCCATGATCACAATGAATGGCGGTGTTGGCTCGAAGGGCCGAATGGCCTCCTCCTGCACCTATTTTCTATGTTTCTATCAAAACGTGTCCTGTCCATTCCCTACGCAGATGCTGCCTGACCCACTTGAGTTCCTCCAGCACTTTGTGTCTCTGTTTTACCCAATCTCCAGACTGATCATGAGTTTAAAAGCTGAGTGCTAAGGTATGTACTGTAATAGTTTTGAAAAAAAATAACCCTGAATAAAAATACTCACCTGGACTTTACGACCTTGCATGATTGAAACTGTGTTGTTGTGTACAGCCACGTGTACGGATTTAACGTAGGACACTTTGGTGTTGGCCCCTCTATGCTCATTTGTTGCTGACACATCAAAGTAAGGTAGGCTTGAAGATGCAATGCACAGCTTAGAGAGCACGTACGTGCACGTTCCCATGAAGTGATGAACACGCGTGTCGAACGTGTTGTAGTGAGGATCTCCTGAGGCACTGCAAGTGGCACGAACTGTAGAGAAACATTTAACATGTGAAGTATTGTCATCTACCAACCTATCTCAGTCTTCCACCATAGAGCATCTATCTGAACATATCTGAGCATAAAGCCGTGCAGCACAGGAACGGGTCCCTTGGCCCACAATGTCCATATCGAACGATGCCAAGTTAAACTAATTGCCTCTGCCTCCACATGATCCATATCCCTCCATTTCCTGATATCCATGTGCTGACCTAAAAGCCTCTTAAACGCCACTATTGCATCTGCCTCCGCCACCACCCCAGCAGAGTATACCAGGCACTTACTATCCTCTGTGTAAAAAAAAACATGTGCCACACTTCTCCTTTAAACTTTGCTTCTTCTTCTTGCGTTTGAGGCAGCAGAAATTATGTAACGTCCTCCAGCCAGTGCAATGTGCTGTTGTCAAGGGCCGTGAGGTCTACCCCTCCACCAGGGGGACGGAGGACAGTCCAGTCGAAAATGACGTGCTGCGCTGTTTGCTAGTCTGCTCCACACACACAGGCTGCTGATGAACGCAACCCCCTCCTCTCACCTTAAAGTTATGCCCTCTAGTATTTGACATTTCCACCCTAGAAAAAAAGGTTCTGACTGTCTACCCCATCTATGCCTTTCATCATTTTACATACTTCTATCAGATCTCGCCCCAACCTCCGGCGTTATAGAGAACACAGTCCAAATTTTCCTAACCACTCCTCATAGGTATTATCCCTTAATCCAGGCAACATTCTGCTAAACCTTTTCTCTACCCTCTCCATGCTCAACATAATCCCAAGACTTGTTCCACCCAGTCATTCCTTCTTCTACCAGGTCCCGTCTGACAGATGATACCAAAACTTGAAAGGACGTACCACCTGCAAGTGCGGAGTAATTTCTTCTCCTCTGTTTTCAGGCTTCTGAACGGTCCTTCCATAAGCTAGGGTGCTACCTGATTCACCTGTTTCCCATTGCAGACATAGGACATTGTCCGTGGTCCTGAAGCGCTACAATGCTGAGAAGTATATTCTGCACTCTATATATCTTCCCCTATGCTCTACCTATTGTAGTTGAGTTTGACTTGATTGTAACTATGTATATGACTTGATTGGATCGCATGCAAAACAAATCTTTTGCCTGTACCTCGGTACACGTGACAATGATAAATCTGAACCTCAACCTATAGGACTTTATTCCTTGAAGCGCAGGAGGCTCAGCGGTGAATTTATAGTGGTGTATAAAACATGAGGGTGATGTTATTATGTGGTTATGATGATATTGGAAAGATGTAAAGGAAGAAGATTAAAGTTAAAGCTGAAAAACCCCAACCTAGAAGGTGACACACTGAAAACTGGAACAAACAAGAAAACTGCAAAGTACTTTGTCTGGCATGCTCGCAATGGGCAGAATGGCCTCCTGCTATGCCAGGAATTCAACCATTCTGTTTCACTCCAATAAAAAGCAGCACAATGAAGGTCCCAATGAAGGTGTGTAGCTTCGTGCCAGTGACCCTTGTAACTTTGCAAGAGGTGATTGCTGGCTGCGCAGACATGATGGGCCGAAAGGCTTATTTCCATGCTGTATCCAAGGTAACTACTAAAGTAAAGTAAATCAGTTTGAAGAAGGGTGCCGACCCAAAATGTCAAAATAACCTTTTTGTTACAAATTACAGTACTGGGTATGGTTAATAGAACAATATAAAAGTATGAGAGACCCTAAAATTATAGGGTAGGCAGTCAGAACTTTTTTCCCAGCATGGAAATGTCAAATACTAGAGGGCATAGTTTCAAGGTACATAAGTATTAGATCAATGGGCCCCAACTGCGTAGGCGCGGACCCGTTGGGTTCCCATTGTGACGTGGAACACTCATTGGCGTCATTGTGACGGAGGTATTACTGCACAGGCCCGGCTGATGGGCAGGGCAAGCGGAAAAGGAACTTATTAAAGTTTAAAAAGTGATTATAAAATTTTTTAAAGTGAAAAACCTTTAAAATATAACAACCATTTGAACCGCAGGCCAATGGTGAGTTAGGTGGGCCTCAAATTGTTGCACTACTGTGTGCCGTTTTGGCTGTATTTCGGGAACAAACGAGAGTTTTAGTATATAGATAGATGTGCGAGGCATGTTTTTTTTACACAGAGGGTGGTGGGTGCCTGGAACGTGCTGCCAATGGTGGTGGTGGAGACAGATACAATAGTGGTGTTTAAGAGGCTATTACATAGGCACATGGATATGCAGGGAATAGAAGAGTGTGGATCATGAGTAGGCAGAGGAGATCAGTTCATCTTGGCATCATGTTCGACACAGATATTGTGGGCCGAAGGGCCTGTTCCTGTGCTCTACTGTTCCATGAAAACATTTACTTTCAATACTGACTTAATTAATCAGCTAGCAACAGTTTCCATCAATGGGAAATGGAATTAAAAAGCAGATTAGCTAGTATATTTTTACTAGAAATATAGAAAAACTGAACTCAAAGCAGTCTTGAGGATTCAATGTCTGAAACATCTTGACATTTCACAAATGCAATGACTCAGTGGGTCCCACGAACAATAACATTTATGCAGTCGTGGGTCTGTATTTTATTCTTTTCGTACAATCACTCACCTTGCATCTGGCAGCCCAGAACTCCATCCCATATCCCACATATCTCATGCAGTCCGCAAGCCGTGGTTTTACAGAGAGTGACGTTGTTGCCCATGCATTTACAGCGCTCCGTGCAGTTTTCATATGTGAGCCAGCTTTCATACCTCTGAAACAAATCCAACAAGATGACACTGTTAAAGCAAATGGTTCAACGTGAGAAATAGCTGAATGGTTATACATTTGAAGGTTGAAGTTTAGTTCATTGTCACGTGTACCGAGGCAGAGTGAAAAGCTTTTTTCTTTGCGTGCTCACCAGTCAATGGAAAGACTGTACATGATTACAATCTAGCCATTCACAGTGTACAGACACAGAATAAAGGGAATGATGTTTCGTGCAAGATAAAATCCAGTAGAGTCCAATTAAAGATAGTCTGAGGGTCTCCAAGAAGGTAGATGGGAGGTCAGAACCACTCTCGAGTTGGGGATAGGATGCTTCAGATGCCTGATATTAGCTGGCAAGAAATTGTCCTTGAATCTGGAGGTGTGCGTTTTCACACTTCTGTACCTCTTGCCTGGTGGGAGAGGGGACAAGAGGGAGTGACCGGGGTGAGAGTGGTCCTTGATTATGCTGGTGGCCTTGCCGAAGCAGCCTTGTAGTTAAAAAGTCAAAGAGTCGTACAGCATGGAAACAGGATATCATTTCATTGGCACAGAATAAGGTGGCCATTGTTTACTCACAGATCAACCAAGCGCTACGAAAGGAATCGTGCTACTTCAAGCCCAAATAATTTATTATTTAAATAACATTAAAAACAAATCTGTCTGAAAAGTATTTCTCCTTGCCATTTTATTGGATGTGCTAACCGAAAGGCTGGCCAGAGGGAAATCAGATGTGCGTTTATCCGACAGGACAATCTCGGGAATCAAATCAAGGTGGGGGGAGCAGGGATGGACACTGAGGCAGGTCTGTAGTGTTGAGTTTTGCTGCGCAGGTTGGTGGAAGCATGTTTTTCTGTCGTAGCAAACAACAAAGAAAAGTTCTAAAAGAGTCATTTAAACCCAAAACATTTTATGTTCATTTGGAGACTATGAGTGATCTGGATACGAGGGACCTCAAAGACTATCCCCATCTCTGGACTTTGTCCACCCACCCATCAGCCAGCACTTTGTGTCTATCTGTGCTGCTCTAGGGTTGTTGGACAACGTTGGGCCACATTGCGTTATTGACCATCTCCATGTTTCTGGCGCAGAGTCCATACCCAAGAAGCTTCACGAGCAGAAAATCCAGGCTTGGGAACCCACCAAAGGCCACAATGTGGAGTAGCAGAACGGGGAGCAACGGGAATCGTATCTACGTTTTACTTTTTAACCAGCCTCCAGTGTAACTGCTGTCTGTCTTTGATGCTGACAGAAGCACTAATATGTTCAGTTTCTCCAGAGATGCTACCTGACCTGCTGGGTGTCTCCAGCGCTTTGTGTGTCTTTCTTTTAAATGCATTTTGAATTCATTTATATTCAAGCAACTTGTGTGATTATTACAAGCAAATGGATTTACCTGATAATATTTGTTGTTGTGCTCACAGCCACACTGACTGTTCGGAATACAGGTGTCTCCACTAAGAGTGTATCCAGGGTCACAGAAACATCCTTCAACAGATGGTAGAAGACAGCTGTCAGGTGCAGATGACTCCATGCAGGTAGTGGGACAACCTGTGCCACAAGTCTCATAGTGGCTACCACTAGGACAGGTTGGTGCTAAAGAAAGCATGCAGGTAATAAACAATCACTTCTCTTCACTTAGTGTAGCTTATTCAAAATAATTGTGGGGTCATCCAACATATTATGTCATGCACAGAATGTCATACATTATTCCTACAGTGTAGGAAGGAACTGCAGATGCTGGTTTACACCAAAGATACACACAAATGGTGGAGTAACTATGAGGGTCAGGCTGCAGCTCCGGAGAAAAGGAATAGGTGACATTTTGGAACCCTTCTTCAAACTGAGACTCTTCCTGAAGAAGGGTCTTGACCAGAAATGTCACCTATTCCTTTTCTCCAGAGATGCTGCCTGACCGGCTGTAATACATTATCAGTCTGAAGAAAGGTTCCGACCCAAAACGTCAGTGATCCATGTTTTCCAGAGATGTAGCCTGGCTTGCTGAGTTACTCCAGCATTTTGTGTTCTTTTTGATTAGTAGCATCTGTTTTTCCTTGTTTTCACATAAAACAGCACAGGAACAAGCCCTTTGGCCCACAATGTCTGTGTTGAACATGATGCTAATCTCCTCTTCCTGCACATGATCCATATCCCTCCATCCCCTGCATATCCATGTGCCTATCTAAAAGCCTCTGAATCGACACTATCAGATCTGTCTTCACCACCACGCTGGCCGAGTGTTCCAAGTTTAGTTTAGAGACCCAGCATGTCTCTAAATGGAAACAGGCCCTTTTGCCCACCGAGTCTACTCTGACCATCGATAATCCATTTACACTAGTTCAATGTTATCCCACGTTCTCATCCACTTCCTACACACTAGGGACAATTTGCATGTGTGTATGTTTGTAGTGGAACTCCATGTTACCCCATGGTGATGTTCTTCCATCGATAGCAAGGGTAGTCCCTTTCACGTTTTGGAACTTTGTGGCCGAACACAAACTTAGCATGGGTCAGCATGCTGTTGCTGAATATATCGCTTGATAACACTTCAATGATTTTACCCATTACTTCATTACTTTTCTGATGTTCCAAAATAGTCTGAGAGAATATTAAGCGACTAAAGATTTTTTTTGCCTTTTGGACAGGGTAGAGATTGGCAATGTACTGCAGAGTATAACTTACAGCATGACGTGTTGTTTCTCCATTCTACACACACTCCTGCTTGTGTGCACAAGGCAGCATAGGTTTGCAGGGCTAAACAAAGTGTCGTCGACAGCCCTCCGTCAGCGCACACATCGTAGACACAGTTGTCAAAGTAATTCTTGGGAGGAACTTTTGCGTGGCATTCTTTAAATAATCCTGAAAGAAAAATATTTAAATTTAAATCGGAAATTTCCAATTCAGAACGTTATTCCAGGCAACCAAATTTAGAAAAAAAGGCACAATGAGTTTAGTTTAGTTTATCGTCATGCGTTCCGAGGTACAGTGAAAAGCTTTATTATTGGAGTAATTCTGTGGGTCAGGCAGCAACTCTGGAGAACATGGATAGGTGATGTTTCAATCGGAACCCTTGTACAGAGTCTGAAGAATGGTCTTGACCTGAAATGTCACGGAATCTCTAGAGATGTTGCCTGACACACTGAGTTACCCCAACTTTCCCATGCCGACCCGATCTACACGAATCCCGCCTGCCTGCAATTGGCCCATATCCCTCGAAACCTTTCCTATCCCAGCACCTGTCCAAGTGTCCAGGGGCTGAGTCCGGTGGGTCCCTTCAAACAAGGAAAAGGATGTCACCCCAGGGGGCCACATGAGTGGTAGGATATCTATCTATCTATCTATCTGTCTATCTATCTATCTATCTATCTGTCTCTCTGTCTATCTATCTATCTATCTATCTATCTATCTATCTATCTATCTATCTATCTATCTATCTATCTATCTATCTATCTATCTATCTATCTATCTATCTATCTATCTATCTATCTATCTGTCTATCTGTCTATCTGTCTCTCTATCTGTCTATCTATCTATCTATCTATCTCCTACCACTATACATATATCTAAAACCAAAAATGTGCAAAAATGTCAGATAAACTCAATGTTTATACATTCAATGGTGTCATTGAAAATATGGTGCCATAATGGGTCAATGATGACATTAAAAAAAATCTTTACCTTGTCCATATATATATATTTTTAAATATATTTTTATATATTTTATTCTGAATAAAGTTTATTAGTAAAAAATATCTTGTCCTCAGATATGATACTGTAACTTAAATTACTCAATCTCTCCGTTAGATTCCAACTACAACATATTTACGCACATTCATTATTCTGCTGAATTAGAATTCTTAACCAATGGCTTATTTTCCATTTTCCCATGAAATCTCTTGTGCTTTCCATAAATAAGGAGCGTGTCTTGTCATAGTGAGAATGTCTATCTTTTTCTCAGGGGTGAAAAATGTACTGAACGGCAGGTCGTGGACAGAAGAAATCGCTTCATTGAATTGCAACAATTGAGTTACATCCCACAATTATCAGCTTGAGATCATTCTGGGGATTGTCTGGTTATAGGTTTTATGTACGTTATCTGTGGTAACTAGTTGCTTCATTTTTTTATGCCTACCTGTTGGATCTGTAATCATCCCACAAGCAGTATCATTTTCTGCATTCTCCTTATCAGCTGGGTCACATTGAAATCCGCTCCCGCCATGATTACACCTAAATTTGCAAATAAAAGAAACAAATGCAATGAGAAATATGTGCAGGTCGAGGTGTCAGTGGTGGGCCGCTGGAGACCCTGCAACAGCCTGGGATTCCATTAGAGTGGCTGCCGCTCCAAGATGCCGAGCTCGCGGACCGGACACGGCCTTCAGCGGCACGGAACGTCAGAGCAGTTGTGGAGAACATCGACAGCATTGCCTGGCCTGTCCGACCCCTTCAACTCCGACCCAGTGCCGCCACCAGGACCGCGGGCCTTTATGGCCAAGATAAGACTCTACATTTTTAACAACTTTGAAACTTCAAGGGTACAAAATGGCATTGAAAATGTGGTGATTCTTGTATATTGCCTCAGTGCAATCGACTATCTTAAACTCTTGTACTTAAATATGATTGTGCCTATGTCCGAAGAAGGGTCTTGACCCAAAACATCAATTGGTGGTAAACTTACTCAGTTTCTCCGTTATCGACTTGCCAACTCTCTCCAAGCATATTAGAGTCTGCTGCAAAACTGCCATTGGGCATAATAATGTCATCATCAGGGTTATCGTTGGAGTTACCTAAATAATACAAAAAAAAGTTTCCATTGATCGTTTGAAATTTGCTCAATTCTTGATGACAGTATGCTCTGACAATGTCTTTTCCGTTTCTAATGTTTGCAATAATGCTGTTGGAAATGTGCTGCACAGTGGTGCAATGGTAGAGCTGCTGCCTCACAGCACCAGAGACCCAGGTTCGATCCTGATCTCGGGTGTTGTCGGCACGGAGTTTGTACGTTCTCCCTGTGACCGTGTGGGTTTCCTCTGGGTGCTCCAGTTTCCTCTCACATCCTCAAGATGTGCAGATTTGCAGGTTAATTGGCTTCTGTAAATTGTCCCTAGTGTGTGGGATAGAACAAGTGTGAATGGGGTGATCGTTGGTCGACGTGGACTCAGTGTGCCGAAGGGACTGTTTCCAAGCTGTATCTCTAAAACTAAAACAAAGTATTCTGTGACAATGAAGGGTTCCTCCCTGAAATGTCTTTTCCATTTCTAATGTTTTGCAATAATGCTGTTGAAAATGCTTTAATACATAAATTATCAACAGATTACGTCAAAATAGATTTCTCGGCACTGGTTGAAATATAACGGCATCTGGTGCAAAGTAAGTCTTTCAGCCATGGAATAATCCAGCTCTGAACCACATCCTTTAGCCCACCGTGACCACGATTATGCATCCAATTACACTAATCGCACACTAATGCCATTTTATTTCTGCCACATTCTGATCAATAACTTTCTGACTCTACCACTCACCTATACACGAGGAATAATTTTAAATGGCCAATTAACCTACAAACCTTTCAGATGTGTGAAGAAACCCACACAGTCACAGGGAGATCGTGCAAACTCCACCAGGATGGAACCCTGGATTCTGGCTCTGTCAGGCAGCAGCTCTAGCTGTTGTGCCATTGCACCACTGGTTTGATAATTATTTAGTAATGAATATCCAACAAATGTCACCAGTAACATGTTAAGAGTAGAAGAGTCCAGTAAACATCATTCTTTAAAGAGATACACACAGGGTGACAGGCGGATTGGTAGCATATGGAATTTATTATTTAGTGCTAAAAAAGGCATGTGGCCTACTTGTTTTTGTAGGTCGGGCATTCAGTATAAGAGTGAGGAAATCATGTTGCAGCTTTACAGGACTTTGGTCAGGCTGAATCTGGAGTATTGTGTGCAGTTCTGGTCGCCCCCAATACAGGAAGGATGCGGAGGCTTTAGAAAGGGTGCAGACGAAGTTTACCAGAATGATACCTGAATTTAGAAGTATTAGTTACAGGGAGAGGTTGGACAGACTTGGATTCTTTTCTCAAAACAGTTGTTTGGCAGTTAAAAATGAATACCACTCCTACATTTAAAGACATAAAAGGGTATGCATACACTCGGTGACCATCAAAGCATTATAAGAAAAGACACAAAGTGCTGGAGTAACCCAGTGGGTCAGGCAGCATCTCTGGGGAACATACAGAGGTGACATTTCGGGTCAGGACCCTTCTTCAGACTGATTGTGGCTGGAGGAGGGAAGAATGCTGGAAGAGAGGAGGGCAGGACTGGTGAGTGATTGGGAAATACAGATGGGAAGAAAGCTGGAGGAGAGGAGGGGCAGGACTGGTGAGTGATAGGTGCATACAGGTGAGGGAGGTTTTTGAATAATTACAAGTATGGGCTTACCACACAGACCACAAAGCAGTCCAGAATATATGGACGGCACAGACACGTCTACATGGTGGTAACCATCAAACCTCACCAACAAGCCAAAGTTAGTCTCCAGTAAAACGTAGCCACCGCTTATCCGTACCACCAGACGGTCCGTGATCGACACGGGCAGGTTTACCCATTCTCCATTCAGCTATCGAACAGAACAAAAATGCCACAATTTATTTAAGAGCAAGGGATCGCAATTAAATAATCCCAATCTACATCAACAATTTTCACCTGACCTTAAGAAATAAAACGCAGGGCAGCACAGCGACGCAGCAGTAGAGTTGCTGCCTTACAGGGTCAGAGACATGGGTTTGATCCTAACTGGGGGTGCTTTCTGTACGGAGTTTGTACATTCACCCCGTGACCGCGTGGTTTTTCTCTGGGTGCTCTGGTTTCCTCCCACACTGCAAAGACATGCAGGTTTGTAGGCTAATTGGCTTCTGTGAATTGTCTCTAGAGTGATGGATAGAGCTGGTATACGGGGTGATCGATGGTCGGTGCAGATTCGGTGGGCCAAAGGGACTGCTTCCGCGTTGTATCTCTAAAGTCGAAAGTAAAGTCTAACATACCGTTACACAATGGTAATGCTCATGAACTTTCAAAGACCTTAATTGATTTTATTGACACACAAATTCAAATCCCCAATGTCAACCTAGGAATTTCTTTTCCATTAATTGTATAATAATTTATTTTTTAGTATGTGATTACGGAACCAACAGATCTCCGTAAGAATCCACCTGCTTTGGTAATGGTTTTCAAGGAAGAAAATCTGCTGTTGGCTGACAGTTTAGTTTAGTATAGTTTAGAGACACAGCGTGCAAAAAGGTCCACTGAGTTCACGCCGACCATTGATCACCCGTTCACACTAATTGTATGTTATCCCCACCTTCTCATCCATTCCCTACAACTGCTGGTAATTTACACCCATTTCTCCCATTACATCGCTCCCTCTTTCCACATCTCCCCATCCCCTTCCACCTATATCCTTTCCTCTGGTTTCACATTTCGCGCCCCTTCTCTCCTTTTCTCACATCCTTCTATCTTTTTCCCATCTCTCGCCTTTGTTGACCCACCTGCCAATCAAAGCCCCCTCTCCTCACGTATCCACCTATCACTTACTAGGTTTTGGCTTGCCCCCACCTCTCTTCCAGCTTTCTCCCCCCACCCTTTCTACGTCAAAGTCCCGACCTGAAATGTCACTTGCCCATTCCCTCCACTGATGCTGCCTGACCCACTGGGTTATTCCACCACTTTGTATCTTTTTTTGTGGATCAGCATCTGCAGTTACTTGTTTCTCTCTCTTAGATTAGTTAAGTTGTGTGTTAAGTCTAAATGCGTGCAAAGCAATGAAATGTCACGTGACAATAAAGTATTCATTCATTCATTCATTCATTCATTCAGTCTACATTGTCCCATCACATGTGCCCAGGGCATGGGCTCAACAAAGAGTGAAGAAGGGTCTCAAAGAAGGGACAGAGGATCTAGGGGGGTAGAGGAACTGAAATAATTTTTCATAAGGTGAGAAATAGTATTGGGTAGACTAATGGGACTGAAGGATGATAAATCCCCTGGGCCTGATGGTCTGCATCCCAGGGTCCTCAGGGAGGTGGCTCTAGAAATAGTGGATGCATTGGTGATCATTTTCCAATGTTCAATAGATTCAGGATCAGTTCCTGTGGATTGGAGGATAGCTAATGTTATCCCACTTTTCAAGAAAGGAGCAAGAGAGAAAATGGGGAATTACAGACTAGTTAGCCTGACATCGGTGGTGGGGAAGATGCTGGAGTCAATTATTAAAGAGGTAATAACGGTGCATTTGGATAGCAGTAAAAGGAAAAGGCCAAGTCAGCATGGATTTATAAAAGGGAAATCATGCTTGGCTAATCTTCTGGAATTTTTTGAGGATGTGACAAGTAAAACGGATGAAGGGGAGCCAGTGGATGTAGTGTATCTAGACTTTCAGAAAGCCTTTGATAAGGTCCCGCACGGGAGATTGTTGACTAAAATTAGAGCACATGGTATTGGGGGTAGGGTGTTGACATGGATAGAAAATTGGTTGGTAGACAGGAAGCAAAGAGTAGGGGTAAACGGGTCCTTTTCAGAATGGCAGGCAGTGGCGAGTGGAGTGCCGCAAGGCTCGATGTTGGGGCCACAATTGTTTACCATAAATATTAATGATTTGGATGAGGGAATTAGAAGCAACACTAGCAAGTTTGCGGATGACACAAAGCTGGGTGGCAGTGTAAACTGTGAAGAGGATGTTGGGAGGTTGTAGGGTGACCCTGGACAGGTTGAGTGAGTGGGCAGATGCGTGGCTGATGCAGTATAATATAGATAAATGTGAGGTTATCCACTTTGCCGACAAAAACAAGGAGGCAGAATATTTTCTCAATGGAGTTAGGTTAGGTAAGGGGGAGGTGCAGCAAGACCTGTGTGTCCTTGTACACCAGTCACTGCAAGTTGGTGTGCAGGTACAGCAGGCAGTGAAGAAAGCTAATGGAATGTTGGCCTTGATAACAAGAGGATTTCAGTATAGGAATAAAGAGGTTCTTCTGCAGTTGTAGTGGGCCCTGGTAAGACCACATCTGGAGTATTGTGTACAGATTTGGTCTCCTAATTTGAGGAAGGACATCCTTGTAATTGAGGCAGTGCAGCATAGGTTCACGAGATTGATCCCTGGGATGGCGGGACTGTCATATGAGGAAAGATTGAAAAGACTAGGCTTGTATTCACTGGAATTTAGAAGGATGAGGGGGGATCTTATAGAAACATATAAAATTATAAAAGGACTGGACAAGCTAGATGCAGGAAAAATGTTCCAAATGTTGGGCAAGTCCAGAACCAGGGGACACAGTCTTAGAATAAAGGGGAGGCCATTTAAAACTGAGGTGAGAAAAAAAAATTCACCCAGAGAGTTGTGAATTTGTAGAATTCTCTGCCACAGAGGGCAGTGGAAGCCAAATCACTGGATGGATTTAAGAAAGAGTTAGATAGAGCTTTAGGGGCTAGTGGAATCGATGGATATGGGGAGAAGGCTGGCATGGGTTATTGATTGGGGACGATCAGCCATGATCACAATGAATGGCGGTGTTGGCTCGAAGGGCCGAATGGCCTCCTCCTGCACCTATTTTCTATGTTTCTATCAAAACGTGTCCTGTCCATTCCCTACGCAGATGCTGCCTGACCCACTTGAGTTCCTCCAGCACTTTGTGTCTCTGTTTTACCCAATCTCCAGACTGATCATGAGTTTAAAAGCTGAGTGCTAAGGTATGTACTGTAATAGTTTTGAAAAAAAATAACCCTGAATAAAAATACTCACCTGGACTTTACGACCTTGCATGATTGAAACTGTGTTGTTGTGTACAGCCACGTGTACGGATTTAACGTAGGACACTTTGGTGTTGGCCCCTCTATGCTCATTTGTTGCTGACACATCAAAGTAAGGTAGGCTTGAAGATGCAATGCACAGCTTAGAGAGCACGTACGTGCACGTTCCCATGAAGTGATGAACACGCGTGTCGAACGTGTTGTAGTGAGGATCTCCTGAGGCACTGCAAGTGGCACGAACTGTAGAGAAACATTTAACATGTGAAGTATTGTCATCTACCAACCTATCTCAGTCTTCCACCATAGAGCATCTATCTGAACATATCTGAGCATAAAGCCGTGCAGCACAGGAACGGGTCCCTTGGCCCACAATGTCCATATCGAACGATGCCAAGTTAAACTAATTGCCTCTGCCTCCACATGATCCATATCCCTCCATTTCCTGATATCCATGTGCTGACCTAAAAGCCTCTTAAACGCCACTATTGCATCTGCCTCCGCCACCACCCCAGCAGAGTATACCAGGCACTTACTATCCTCTGTGTAAAAAAAAACATGTGCCACACTTCTCCTTTAAACTTTGCTTATTCTTCTTGCGTTTGAGGCAGCAGAAATTATGTAACGTCCTCCAGCCAGTGCAATGTGCTGTTGTCAAGGGCCGTGAGGTCTACCCCTCCACCAGGGGGACGGAGGACAGTCCAGTCGAAAATGACGTGCTGCGCTGTTTGCTAGTCTGCTCCACACACACAGGCTGCTGATGAACGCAACCCCCTCCTCTCACCTTAACGTTATGCCCTCTAGTATTTGACATTTCCACCCCAGAAAAAAGGTTCTGACTGTCTACCCCATCTATGCCTTTCAGCATTTTACATACTTCTATCAGATCTCGCTCCAACCTCGGGCATTATAGAGAACACAGTCCAAACTTTCCTAACCACTCCTCATAGGTATTATCCCTTAATCCAGGCAACATTCTGCTAAACCTCTCCATGCTCAACATAATCCCAAGACCTGTTCCACCCAGTCATTCCTTCTTCTACCAGGTCCCGTCTGACAGATGATACCAAAAATTAAAAGGACGTATCACCTTTAAGTGCGGAGTAATTTCTTCTCCTCTGTTTTCAGGCTTCTGAATGGTCCTTCCATCAGCTAGGGTTCTACCTGATTCACCTGTTTCCCATTGCAGACATTGGACATTGTCCATGGTCCTGATGCGCTACAATGCTGAGAAGTATATTCTGCACTCTATATATCTTCCCCTTTGCTCTACCTATTGTAGTTGAGTTTGACTTGATTATAACTATGTATATGATTTGATTGCATCGCATGCAAAACAAAGCTTTTGCCTGTACCTCGGTACACGTAACAATGATAAATCTGAACCTCAACCTATAGGACTTTATTCCTTGAAGCGCAGGAGGCTCAGCGGTGAACGTTTAGTGGTGTATAAAACATGAGGGTGATGTTATTATGTGGTTATGATGTTTTTGGAAAGACGTCAAGGAAGAAGATTAAAGTTGAAGCTGAAAAGCCCCAACCTAGAAGGTGACACACTGAAAACTGGAACAAACAAGAAAACTGCAAAGTTCTTTGTCTGGCATGCTCACGATGGGCAGAATTGCCTCCTGCTATGCCAGGAATTCAACCATTCTGTTACACTCCAATAAAAAGCAGCACAATGAAGGTCCCAATTCACATGCACATTGCTTGCCTTTATCAGACTTCACAGTGCTGGTTATCATTGTGGTGGTGGTGGTGGTGGTGGCAGTTGTTGTGTCACATCCCACTGTTGGCAAAAGATGGCACAGACTTAGAAGTTTATCACTGCCTTAACTTTCATACAGTAACACATTTGATCCCATTCCCAGCCCACTGATGAGAGGACAACAGAAAGTGTGTCCACAGTCATAGACTCATACAGCATGTTAACAGACTCTTCGACCCAACACATCCACACTAACCAAGATGTCCCACCTACCCACATGTGGTCCATATCCCTTTAAACCATTCATATCCATGTACCCATCCAAATGTCTTTTTAATGCTGTTATCTTACCTGCCTCAGCTACCTTCTCTGGCAGCTCCTTCCATAAACCCACCAAACCGATCCGAGAAAAGGTTGCCCCTCAGGTTCCTATGAAATCTCTCCCCTCTCACCTTAAATCACTTTTACATCACTTTTGTTATCTTCCTGGGAGTTAAACAACTCTCCTGCTGTTTACAGTATTCTAATAACTTAGTTCATCTCCTCTCTCCACATCTCCACAGATGTTGCCCAAACTATTTGCTGCAGTTTCTATCTGTTTGATTAATTTCTTGATCATTTGCCCGAATATCATTTACGTCTCACAGTGTCACACATTTGTTTGATAACATTCTAGTAAAGCACATTTATGGCACCATTTATTGTAGTGTTTGAAAGCTATGTTCGCTGGAGTTTAGAAGGATGTGGTGGGGGGGGGGGCAGAGGGGGAAATTAAAACCTACCGGATAATGAAAGGACTAGACAGAGTGGATGTTTCTGTTTCTTGGAGAAAATGTTTCCAGTAGTGGGAGAGTTTAGGACCAGTGGGCAAACCCTCAGAATAAAAGCGTACCTTCAGAATGGAGATGAGGAGGAATTTCTAGCCAGAGGGTGGTGTTTCTGAGGAATTCATTGCCACAGGCGACTGTGGAGGCCAAGTCAATTTATAAAGCGGAGATTGATAGGTTTTTGATTAGGAAGGGCATCAAAGGTTATGAGGAGAATGGGGTTGAGAGGGAAAAATAGATCAGCCATGGTCGAATGTCAGAGTAGACATAATGGGCTGAATGGCCTAATTCTGTTTCTATGTCCTATAGTCTTATGGTTACTGTCAACTGTGCATCAAGAAGGAGAATCAGTGCAACATTGATCGTCATCGCGGACACCAATGCTTGAATAAGTATTGTTCACATTTAAAACCAAAGGAGCTCCTATATACGTCAAACCAACCTCCACAACATCCGGCGTGGAAGGAAATGTCATCCACAGCAATATCACTCCGGTAGTCATTGCCACGAACTGCTTCAAGGATGATCTGTCAGAGAAAGGATCACAGTATCATAGTGCACTCTAGTTACTTTGTAGTCACATGTACCTCGACACAAGGTAAGGCTTTGTTTGCATACAATCCAATACAATTAGGTAGCGCAGTGGCACAGTGGTAGAGTTGCTGCCTTACAGTGCCAGAGACCAGGGTTCAATCCTGACTCGGGGTGCTGCCTCATGGAGTTCTGTACGTTCTCCTTGCGACCGCGTGGGTTTTCTCCGGGGGCTCTGGTTTCCTCCCACACTCTAAAGATGTGAAGGTTTGCGGAATAAATGGCCTCTGTAAATTGACTATAGTTGTAGGATAGAACTAGGGTACTGGATGATGGTTGGTCAGCTTGGTGGGCCAAAGAGCCTGTGTCCACACTGTATCTCCAAAGTGTCATGTGTACTGATGAATAGTCTGTAAATTGTAAATTGCCCCCAGTGTGTGGGAAGGACTAGTGTACAGAATGATTGCTGATTGGCGTGGTCTCGGTGGGCCGAAGGGTATGTTTCCGTGCTGTGTCGCTAAACTTAACTAGATCACAGTCACAATGCGCTAAATAGCTTCCACTTGATCGTTGATTTTCCCTGATTTCTCCCATCCAGAGGGACCTCATGTCTGATTCTTGCAGATTACCTGTGAATTTGGAGGGAGGTAGAAGTCTATTTCTCCCATTATCCACCTGTTGCCCATATTTCCAGTCACCGACCACTCCAGGTTCATCATTCCATGTTCAACCTGGTAAACGTTCAACATCATAGTTCGGGCCACTCCAAATATGTGGTACCAGAATCGCATGCAGTGAGCCCCTCCGTTTGCACATGGAGGGCTGACCAAGTGGGCTCGGTCTCCTGGTTTGCCATCGTTGCCTTCCAAGTAAATGTAGTGACCACCTGTGCACACAAGAAGCTTTGTCGGTCAGGAAGAAACCCACTGTGCAAAGACTCAGCACGGACCTTGTGCCACCTCACAAGGGCGGCACAGTGGTGCAGCAGTAGAGTTGCTGCCTCTTAGTGCCAGGGACCCGGGTTCGATCCTGACTACGGGTGCTGTCTGTGCAGAGTTTGTACTAATTTCACACCGGGGATGAATAAAGTTTTATCGTATCGTATGATACGTTCTCCCCTTTACCGTTTTCTCTGGATGCTCCAGTTTCCTTCCACACTCCAAAGATGTACAGATTTGTCGGTTAAGTTGCTTTGGTAAAAATTGTAAATTGGCCCGAGTGTGTGGGATAATGCTAGTGTACGGGGTGATTTCTGGCCCGCGCAGACTAGGTGGGCTGAAGGGCCTGCTTCCGCGCTGTATCTATAAACTAAACAAAATAAACTAAACCTACCTGCAGTGGTGTGGTCATAGGTGGGCCCTGTGTTAGGCGAGGGTGTCGGCCCACTGATGCGTTTCCAGTCCAACGTGTCGGCCTTGGATTGCGTCCATTGGCACAGGTCACTATCAAAGTTACAATCCCAGAAACAACCTGTGGGTTTCATACAGTCAGATCAGTCGATTGAATGTGCTCAGCAACAGGTAGAAGTAAAGATAGACATCAAATGCTGGAGTAACTGAGAGGTCAATCAGCATCTCTGGAAAAAACAGACGTGTCACGTTTTGGGTCAGGAGCCTTCTTCCGACTCTGGAGAAAAATGATGGGTGACGCTTCAGGTCAGGACCCCTTTTTAGAGTCTGGAGAAAAAGGATCTGTGATGTTTCAGGTTGGGTCCCTTCTTCAGACCAGCATCTGTAGTTCTCAGTTTCTCCAACAGGTAGAAATAACTCTATATGTTCAATATCACGCTATTCCAGGTGACTATCTTCTCTCAATGCTTTGAGAGGGTGCAGAGGGTGTTTGCCAGAATGATGCCTGAATTAGGCAGGTATTAGCTTCAGGGAGAGTTTGGACTGACTTGGATCAGAGGCTGCAGGGAGACCCGAGAGAAGTATATAAAATTATGAGGCATAGATGGGATAGACAGTCAGAACATTTCTCCTCGGGTAGAAATGTCAAAGAAAAGCAGCCATAGTTTTAAGGTGAGAGGGGCAAGGTTTAACAGAGATGTGCAGGAATAGTTTTGTTTTAAACAGAAGGTGGTGAGCACTTGGAATGCGCTGCAAAGGGTGGTGGTGGAGGCAGATACGATAACAGCGATTAAGAGACTTTTGGATAGGGACATAGATATGCAATGAATGGAGGGATATGGATTACATGCAGGCAGAGGCGGGTTGGCCTCAACGTTATTTTCAGCACATTGTGGGCCGAAGGGCCTATTCCTGTGCTATACTGCTTCACGTTCAATGTTGTCCTGCTTTCGAACTGGACTGACAGTTCATCACCATACCTTCAACCCCTCCCTCTGTTTCCAATGTTTCTCTGGGTCTCAGGTCCAACCTCCATCTCCACCACCTGACTCCAACCCGATCACATCTTCCAAACCAAACCCTCAGGGCGGCACAGTGGCTCAGTGGTAGATTTGCTGCCTCACAGTGTCAGAGACCTGGGTTCAATCCTGACAATGGGTGCTCCGCTCTAAACGGAGTTTGTACGAATCCTCCTTGTGACCGCGTGGGTTTTCTCTGGGTGCCCTGGTTTCCTCCCACATTCCAAAGACGTGCAGGTTTGTAGGCTAATTGGCATCAGTAAACTGTGAAAATTATCCCTAGTGTGTAGCTTAGTGCCAGTGATCCTTGTAACTTTGCTAGAGGTGATTGCTGGCTGCGCAGACCTGATGGGCCGAAAGGCCTATTTCCATGCTGCATCTCTAAACAAAGGTAACTACTAAAGTAAAGTAAATCAGTTTGAAGAAGGGTACCGACCCAAAATGCTGTCTGTCCATTCACACCCTAAATGCTGCCTGCTTCTGAGTTCCTCCTCCTTTGTGTTTAATTCCATAAAGACATTGAGGAGGAGTCCCGAGCTGAATGTACACTGTCTATTTTGAATGCACAACATTTTACCAAGGGTAGGAGAATCAAGAAACAGATCTGAAACAGATCTGAATTAAACAGAAACAGATCAAAAAATAGGTCTGAATGAATTTTGTACCATTTTTACCAGTTTTTTAAATCTTCGCCTGACATGGTGACAGAAAATCAATCAATGCATGCAAACGCAGCTTGTAATGAGAACTTGTAAACGTCAGAAATCTTGTAGACGTTACTCAAAAATATTGCTACGCCGCACAATTCATAAGTAGACAATGAAATGGAAATACCTAAACATCATTTGTGTAACCATATTCAAACAACTCATTAACAGCTGGAAAAAAAGCAAAAATGCTGGAGAAGTTGGATGGGTGACGTTTTGGATCCGGATCCTTCTTCAGACATCTCCAGTGGAGAACCCAGATGGCACCTATCCATGTTCTCCAGAGATGCTCCCTGACCTGCTGAGTTGCTCATATGCCATAGTACAAGTAGGCTATTCAGCCCATCATTGTCCCATTAGGGCGGCACAGTGGCAGAGTGGTGGAGTTGCTGCCTTACTGCGCCAGGGACCCGAGTTCGATCCTGACTACAGCTGCTGTCTGTGAGAGTTTGTGCGTTCTCACTGTGACTGCGTGGGTCTCCTTCAGGTGCTCAGGTTTCCTCCCACACTCCCAGTACATTAATTTGCTTCGGTAAAAATTGTAAATTGCCCCTAGTGTATAGGATAGTGCTAGTGTACTGAATGGTCGTTGGTCAGTACAGACTCTGTGGGCTGAAGGGCCTGTTTCCATGCTGTACCTCTAAAGTAAACTAAAGAGTGTACTCCAGCACTTTGTGTCTTTTTGTAAGCCAGCATCTGCAGTTCCTTGTTGTTTCTTCGTGTGCAGCTGCGGTTTCTGAGGGAAAATGTGCTTTATTTAAATCCCGGATTTCTCCATTGATCAGATGCAGGGATAAAGCAGAAGATAGGCAACTTACTTTTGTCTGCACAGCCGCTCTGCTGCCTCCAATCGCCCAGCAGAACGCCAGCTGCTTCACAGGCTTCTTGCGTTTGAGGCAGCAGAAATTATGTAATGCCCTCCAGCCAGTGCAATGTGCTGTTGTCAAGGGCCGTGAGGTCTACCCCTCCACCAGGGGGACAGAGGACAGTGCAGTCGAAAATGATGTGCTGCGCTGTTTGCTGGTCTGTTCCACACATGCAGGCTGCTGATGAATGCAACCCCCTCCTCTCACCTTAAAGTTATGCCTACTAGTATTTGACATTTCCACCCTAGAAAAAAAGGTTCTGACTGTCTACCCCATCTATGCCTTTCATCATTTTACATACTTCTATCAGATCTCGCCCCAACCCCCGGCGTTATAGAGAACACAGTCCAAACTTTCCTAACCACTCCTCATAGGTATTATCCCTTAATCCAGGCAACATTCTGCTAAACCTTTTCTCTACCATCTCCATGCTCAACATAATCCCAAGACTTGTTCCACCCAGTCATTCCTTCTTCTACCAGGTCCCGTCTGACAGATGATACCAAAACTTGAAAGGACGTACCACCTGTAAGTGCGGAGTAATTTCTTCTCTGTTTTCAGGCTTCTGAACGGTCCTTCCATAAGCTAGGGTGCTACCTGATTCACCTGTTTCCCATTGCAGACATAGGACATTGTCCATGGTCCTGAAGCGCTACAATGCTGAGAAGTATATTCTGCACTCTATATATCTTCCCCTATGCTCTACCTATTGTAGTTGAGTTGGACTTGATTGTAACTATGTATATGACTTGATTGGATCGCATGCAAAACAAATCTTTTGCCTGTACCTCGGTTCACGTGACAATGATAAATCTGAACCTCAACCTATAGGACTTTATTCCTTGAAGCGCAGGAGGCTCAGCGGTGAATTTATAGTGGTGTATAAAATCATGAGGGTGATGTTATTATGTGGTTATGATGTTACTGGAAGATGTAAAGGAAGAGGATTAAAGTTAAAGCTGAAAAACCCCAACCTAGAAGGTGACACACTGAAAACTGGAACAAACAAGAAAACTGCAAAGTTCTTTGTCTGGTATGCTCGCGATGGGCAGAATGGCCTCCTGCTATGCCAGGAATTCAACCATTCTGTTTCACTCCAATAAAAAGCAGCACAATGAAGGTCCCAATGAAGGTGTGTAGCTTCGTGCCAGTGACCCTTGTAACTTTGCAAGAGGTGATTGCTGGCTGCGCAGTCATGATGGGCCGAAAGGCTTATTTCCATGCTGTATCCAAGGTAACTACTAAAGTAAAGTAAATCAGTTTGAAGAAGGGTGCCGACCCAAAATGTCAAAATAACCTTTTTGTTACAAATTACAGTACTGGGTATGGTTAATAGAACAATATAAAAGTATGAGAGACCCTAAAATTATAGGGTAGGCAGTCAGAACTTTTTTCCCAGCATGGAAATGTCAAATACTAGAGGGTATAGTTTCAAGGTACATAAGTATTAGATCAATGGGCCCCAACTGCGTAGGCGCGGACCCGTTGGGTTCCCATTGTGATGTGGAACACTCATTGACGTCATTGTGACGGAGGTATTACTGCGCAGGCGCGGCTGATGGGCAGGGCAAGCGGAAAAGGAACTTATTAAAGTTTAAAAAGTGATTACAAAATTTTTTTAAGTGAAAAACCTTTAAAATATAACAACCATTTGAACCGCAGGCCAATGGTGAGTAAGGTGGGCCTCAAATTGTTGCACTACTGTGTACCGTTTTGGCTGTATTTCGGGAACAAACGAGAGTTTTAGTATATAGATAGATGTGCGAGGCATGTTTTTTTTACACAGAGGGTGGTGGGTGCCTGGAACGTGCTGCCAATGGTGGTGGTGGAGACAGATACAATAGTGGTGTTTAAGAGGCTATTACATAGGCACATGGATATGCAGGGAATAGAAGAGTGTGGATCATGAGTAGGCAGAGGAGATCAGTTCATCTTGGCATCATGTTCGGCACAGATATTGTGGGCCGAAGGGCCTGTTCCTGTGCTCTACTGTTCCATGAAAACATTTACTTTCAATACTGACTTAATTAATCAGCTAGCAACAGTTTCCATCGATGGGAAATGGAATTAAAAAGCAGATTAGCTAGTATATTTTTACTAGAAATATAGAAAAACTGAACTCAAAGCAGTCTTGAGGATTCAATGTCTGAAACATCTTGACATTTCACAAATGCAATGACTCAGTGGGTCCCACGAACAATAACATTTATGCAGTCGTGGGTCTGTATTTTATTCTTTTCGTACAATCACTCACCTTGCATCTGGCAGCCCAGAACTCCATCCCATATCCCACATATCTCATGCAGTCCGCACGCCGTGGTTTTACAGAGAGTGACGTTGTTGCCCATGCATGTACAGCGCTCTGTGCAGTTTTCATATGTGAGCCAGCTTTCATACCTCTGAAACAAATCCAACAAGATGACACTGTTAAAGCAAATGGTTCAAATGGAGAAATAGCTGAATGGTTATACATTTGAAGGTTGAAGTTTAGTTCATTGTCACGTGTGAAAAGCAGAGTGAAAAGCTTTTTTCTTTGCGTGCTCACCAGTCAGTGGAAAGACTGTACATGATTACAATCAAGCCATTCACAGTATACAGACACAGAATAAAGGGAATGATGTTTCGTGCAAGATAAAATCCAGTAGAGTCCAATTAAAGATAGTCTGAGGGTCTCCAAGAAGGTAGATGGGAGGTCAGAACCACTCTCGAGTTGGGGATAGGATGCTTCAGATGCCTGATATTAGCTGGCAAGAAATTGTCCTTGAATCTGGAGGTGTGCGTTTTCACACTTCTGTACCTCTTGCCTGGTGGGAGAGGGGACAAGAGGGAGTGACCGGGGTGAGAGTGGTCCTTGATTATGCTGGTGGCCTTGCCGAAGCAGCCTTGTAGTTAAAAAGTCAAAGAGTCGTACAGCATGGAAACAGGATATCATTTCATTGGCACAGAATAAGGTGGCCATTGTTTACTCACAGATCAACCAAGCGCTACGAAAGGAATCGTGCTACTTCAAGCCCAAATAATTTATTATTTAAATAACATTAAAAACAAATCTGTCTGAAAAATATTTCTCCTTGCCATTTTATTGGGTGTGCTAACCGAAAGGCTGGCCAGAGGGAAATCAGATGTGCGTTTATCCCACAGGACAATCTCGGGAATCAAATCAAGGTGGGGGGAGCAGGGATGGACACTGAGGCAGGTCTGTAGTGTTGAGTTTTGCTGCGCAGGTTGGTGGAAGCATGTTTTTCTGTCGTAGCAAACAACAAAGAAAAGTTCTAAAAGAGTCATTTAAACCCAAAACATTTTATGTTCATTTGGAGACTATGAGTGATCTGGATACGAGGGACCTCAAAGACTATCCCCATCTCTGAACTTTGTCCACCCACCCATCAGCCAGCACTTTGTGTCTATCTGTGCTGCTCTAGGGTTGTTGGACAACGTTGGGCTACATTGCGTTATTGACCATCTCCATGTTTCTGGCGCAGAGTCCATACCCAAGAAGCTTCACGAGCAGAAAATCCAGGCTTGGGAACCCAACAAAGGCCACAATGTGGAGTAGCAGAACAGGGAGCAACGGGAATCGTATCTACGTTTTACTATTTAACCAGCCTCCAGTGTAACTGCTGTCTGTCTTTGATGCTGACAGAAGCACTAATATGTTCAGTTTCTCCAGAGATGCTACCTGACCTGCTGGGTGTCTCCAGCGCTTTGTGTGTCTTTCTTTTAAATGCATTTTGAATTCATTTATATTCAAGCAACTTGTGTGATTATTACAAGCAAATGGATTTACCTGATAATATTTGTTGTTGTGCTCACAGCCACACTGACTGTTCGGAATACAGGTGTCTCCACTAAGAGTGTATCCAGGGTCACAGAAACATCCTTCAACAGATGGTAGAAGACAGCTGTCAGGTGCAGATGACTCCATGCAGGTAGTGGGACAACCTGTGCCACAAGTCTCATAGTGGCTACCACTAGGACAGGTTGGTGCTAAAGAAAGCATGCAGGTAATAAACAATCACTTCTCTTCACTTAGTGTAGCTTATTCAAAATAATTGTGGAGTCATCCAACATATTATGTCATGCACAGAATGTCATACATTATTCCTACAGTGTAGGAAGGAACTGCAGATGCTGGTTTACACCAAAGATACACACAAATGGTGGAGTAACTATGAGGGTCAGGCAGCATCTCCGGAGAAAAGGAATAGGTGACATTTTGGAACCCTTCTTCAAACTGAGACTCTTCCTGAAGAAGGGTCTTGACCAGAAATGTCACCTATTCCTTTTCTCCAGAGATGCTGCCTGACCGGCTGTAATACATTATCAGTCTGAAGAAAGGTTCTGACCCAAAACGTCAGTGATCCATGTTTTCCAGAGATGTAGCCTGGCTTGCTGAGTTACTCCAGCATTTTGTGTTCTTTTTGATTAGTAGCATCTGTTTTTCCTTGTTTTCACATAAAACAGCACAGGAACAAGCCCTTTGGCCCACAATGTCTGTGTTGAACATGATGCTAATCTCCTCTTCCTGCACATGATCCATATCCCTCCATCCCCTGCATATCCATGTGCCTATCTAAAAGCCTCTGAATCGACACTATCAGATCTGTCTTCACCACCACGCTGGCCGAGTGTTCCAAGTTTAGTTTAGAGACCCAGCATGTCTCTAAATGGAAACAGGCCCTTTTGCCCACCGAGTCTACTCTGACCATCGATAATCCATTTACACTAGTTCAATGTTATCCCACGTTCTCATCCACTTCCTACACACGAGGGACAATTTGCATGTGTGTATGTTTGTAGTGGAACTCCATGTTACCCCATGGTGATGTTCTTCCATCGATAGCAAGGGTAGTCCCTTTCACGTTTTGGAACTTTGTGGCCAAACACAAACTTAGCATGGGTCAGCATGCTGTTGCTGAATATATCGCTTGATAACACTTCAATGATTTTACCCATTACTTCATTACTTTTCTGATGTTCCAAAATAGTCTGAGAGAATATTAAGCGACTAAAGATTTTTTTTGATTTTTGGACAGGGTAGAGATTGGCAATGTACTGCAGAGTATAACTTACAGCATGACGTGTTGTTTCTCCATTCTACACACACTCCTGCTTGTGTGCACAAGGCAGCATAGGTTTGCAGGGCTAAACAAAGTGTCGTCGACAGCCCTCCGTCAGCGCACACATCGTAGACACAGTTGTCAAAGTAATTCTTGGGAGGAACTTTTGCGTGGCATTCTTTAAATAATCCTGAAAGAAAAATATTTAAATTTAAATCGGAAATTTCCAATTCAGAACGTTATTCCAGGCAACCAAATTTAGAAAAAAAGGCACAATGAGTTTAGTTTAGTTTATCGTCATGCGTTCCGAGGTACAGTGAAAAGCTTTTTTATTGGAGTAATTCTGTGGGTCAGGCAGCAACTCTGGAGAACATGGATAGGTGATGTTTCAATCGGAACCCTTGTACAGAGTCTGAAGAATGGTCTTGACCTGAAATGTCACGGAATCTCTAGAGATGTTGCCTGACACACTGAGTTACCCCAACTTTCCCATGCCGACCCGATCTACACGAATCCCGCCTGCCTGCAATTGGCCCATATCCCTCGAAACCTTTCCTATCCCAGCACCTGTCCAAGTGTCCAGGGGCTGAGTCCGGTGGGTCCCTTCAAACAAGGAAAAGGATGTCACCCCAGGGGGCCACATGAGTGGTAGGATATCTATCTATCTATCTATCTGTCTATCTATCTATCTATCTATCTATCTGTCTGTCTGTCTATCTATCTATCTATCTATCTATCTATCTATCTATCTATCTATCTATCTATCTATCTATCTATCTATCTATCTATCTATCTATCTATCTATCTATCTATCTATCTATCTATCTATCTATCTGTCTATCTGTCTATCTGTCTCTCTATCTGTCTATCTATCTATCTATCTATCTCCTACCACTATACATATATATAAAACCAAAAATGTGCAAAAATGTCAGATAAACTCAATGTTTATACATTCAATGGTGTCATTGAAAATATGGTGCCATAATGGGTCAATGATGACATTAAAAAAAATCTTTACCTTGTCCATATATATATATATATTTTTAAATATATTTTTATATATTTTATTCTGAATAAAGTTTATTAGTAAAAAATATCTTGTCCTCAGATATGATACTGTAACTTAAATTACTCAATCTCTCCGTTAGATTCCAACTACAACATATTTACGCACATTCATTATTCTGCTGAATTAGAATTCTTAACCAATGGCTTATTTTCCATTTTCCCATGAAATCTCTTGTGCTTTCCATAAATAAGGAGCGTGTCTTGTCATAGTGAGAATGTCTATCTTTTTCTCAGGGGTGAAAAATGTACTGAACGGCAGGTCGTGGACAGAAGAAATCGCTTCATTGAATTGCAACAATTGAGTTACATCCCACAATTATCAGCTTGAGATCATTCTGGGGATTGTCTGGTTATAGGTTTTATGTACGTTATCTGTGGTAACTAGTTGCTTCATTTTTTTATGCCTACCTGTTGGATCTGTAATCATCCCACAAGCAGTATCATTTTCTGCATTCTCCTTATCAGCTGGGTCACATTGAAATCCGCTCCCGCCATGATTACACCTAAATTTGCAAATAAAAGAAACAAATGCAATGAGAAATATGTGCAGGTCGAGGTGTCAGTGGTGGGCCGCTGGAGACCCTGCAACAGCCTGGGATTCCATTAGAGTGGCTGCCGCTCCAAGATGCCGAGCTCGCGGACCGGACACGGCCTTCAGCGGCACGGAACGTCAGAGCAGTTGTGGAGAACATCGACAGCATTGCCTGGCCTGTCCGACCCCTTCAACTCCGACCCAGTGCCGCCACCAGGACCGCGGGCCTTTATGGCCAAGATAAGACTCTACATTTTTAACAACTTTGAAACTTCAAGGGTACAAAATGGCATTGAAAATGTGGTGATTCTTGTATATTGCCTCAGTGCAATCGACTATCTTAAACTCTTGTACTTAAATATGATTGTGCCTATGTCCGAAGAAGGGTCTTGACCCAAAACATCAATTGGTGGTAAACTTACTCAGTTTCTCCGTTATCGACTTGCCAACTCTCTCCAAGCATATTAGAGTCTGCTGCAAAACTGCCATTGGGCATAATAATGTCATCATCAGGGTTATCGTTGGAGTTACCTAAATAATACAAAAAAAAGTTTCCATTGATCGTTTGAAATTTGCTCAATTCTTGATGACAGTATGCTCTGACAATGTCTTTTCCGTTTCTAATGTTTGCAATAATGCTGTTGGAAATGTGCTGCACAGTGGTGCAATGGTAGAGCTGCTGCCTCACAGCACCAGAGACCCAGGTTCGATCCTGATCTCGGGTGTTGTCGGCACGGAGTTTGTACGTTCTCCCTGTGACCGTGTGGGTTTCCTCTGGGTGCTCCAGTTTCCTCTCACATCCTCAAGATGTGCAGATTTGCAGGTTAATTGGCTTCTGTAAATTGTCCCTAGTGTGTGGGATAGAACAAGTGTGAATGGGGTGATCGTTGGTCGACGTGGACTCAGTGTGCCGAAGGGACTGTTTCCAAGCTGTATCTCTAAAACTAAAACAAAGTATTCTGTGACAATGAAGGGTTCCTCCCTGAAATGTCTTTTCCATTTCTAATGTTTTGCAATAATGCTGTTGAAAATGCTTTAATACATAAATTATCAACAGATTACGTCAAAATAGATTTCTCGGCACTGGTTGAAATATAACGGCATCTGGTGCAAAGTAAGTCTTTCAGCCATGGAATAATCCAGCTCTGAACCACATCCTTTAGCCCACCGTGACCACGATTATGCATCCAATTACACTAATCGCACACTAATGCCATTTTATTTCTGCCACATTCTGATCAATAACTTTCTGACTCTACCACTCACCTATACACGAGGAATAATTTTAAATGGCCAATTAACCTACAAACCTTTCAGATGTGTGAAGAAACCCACACAGTCACAGGGAGATCGTGCAAACTCCACCAGGATGGAACCCTGGATTCTGGCTCTGTCAGGCAGCAGCTCTAGCTGTTGTGCCATTGCACCACTGGTTTGATAATTATTTAGTAATGAATATCCAACAAATGTCACCAGTAACATGTTAAGAGTAGAAGAGTCCAGTAAACATCATTCTTTAAAGAGATACACACAGGGTGACAGGCGGATTGGTAGCATATGGAATTTATTATTTAGTGCTAAAAAAGGCATGTGGCCTACTTGTTTTTGTAGGTCGGGCATTCAGTATAAGAGTGAGGAAATCATGTTGCAGCTTTACAGGACTTTGGTCAGGCTGAATCTGGAGTATTGTGTGCAGTTCTGGTCGCCCCCAATACAGGAAGGATGCGGAGGCTTTAGAAAGGGTGCAGACGAAGTTTACCAGAATGATACCTGAATTTAGAAGTATTAGTTACAGGGAGAGGTTGGACAGACTTGGATTCTTTTCTCAAAACAGTTGTTTGGCAGTTAAAAATGAATACCACTCCTACATTTAAAGACATAAAAGGGTATGCATACACTCGGTGACCATCAAAGCATTATAAGAAAAGACACAAAGTGCTGGAGTAACCCAGTGGGTCAGGCAGCATCTCTGGGGAACATACAGAGGTGACATTTCGGGTCAGGACCCTTCTTCAGACTGATTGTGGCTGGAGGAGGGAAGAATGCTGGAAGAGAGGAGGGCAGGACTGGTGAGTGATTGGGAAATACAGATGGGAAGAAAGCTGGAGGAGAGGAGGGGCAGGACTGGTGAGTGATAGGTACATACAGGTGAGGGAGGTTTTTGAATAATTACAAGTATGGGCTTACCACACAGACCACAAAGCAGTCCAGAATATATGGACGGCACAGACACGTCTACATGGTGGTAACCATCAAACCTCACCAACAAGCCAAAGTTAGTCTCCAGTAAAACGTAGCCACCGCTTATCCGCACCACCAGAAGGTCCGTGATCGACACGGGCAGGTTTACCCATTCTCCATTCAGCTATCGAACAGAACAAAAATGCCACAATTTATTTAAGAGCAAGGGATCGCAATTAAATAATCCCAATCTACATCAACAATTTTCACCTGACCTTAAGAAATAAAACGCAGGGCAGCACAGCGACGCAGCAGTAGAGTTGCTGCCTTACAGGGTCAGAGACACGGGTTTGATCCTAACTGGGGGTGCTTTCTGTACGGAGTTTGTACATTCACCCCGTGACCGCGTGGTTTTTCTCTGGGTGCTCTGGTTTCCTCCCACACTGCAAAGACATGCAGGTTTGTAGGCTAATTGGCTTCTGTGAATTGTCTCTAGTGTGTAGGATAGAGCTGGTATACGGGGTGATCGATGGTCGGTGCAGACTCGGTGGGCCAAAGGGACTGCTTCTGCGTTGTATCTCTAAAGTCGAAAGTAAAGTCTAACATACCGTTACACAATGGTAATGCTCATGAACTTTCAAAGACCTTAATTGATTTTATTGACACACAAATTCAAATCACCAATGTCAACCTAGGAATTTATTTTCCATTAATTGTATAATAATTTATTTTTTAGTATGTGATTACGGAACCAACAGATCTCCGTAAGAATCCACCTGCTTTGGTAATGGTTTTCAAGGAAGAAAATCTGCTGTTGGCTGACAGTTTAGTTTAGTATAGTTTAGAGACACAGCGTGCAAAAAGGTCCACTGAGTTCACGCCGACCATTGATCACCCGTTCACACTAATTGTATGTTATCCCCACCTTCTCATCCATTCCCTACAACTGCTGGTAATTTACACCCATTTCTCCCATTACATCGCTCCCTCTTTCCACATCTCCCCATCCCCTTCCACCTATATCCTTTCCTCTGGTTTCACATTTCGCGCCCCTTCTCTCCTTTTCTCACATCCTTCTATCTTTTTCCCATCTCTCGCCTTTGTTGACCCACCTGCCAATCAAAGCCCCCTCTCCTCACGTATCCACCTATCACTTACTAGGTTTTGGCTTGCCCCCACCTCTCTTCCAGCTTTCTCCCCCCACCCTTTCTACGTCAAAGTCCCGACCTGAAACGTCACTTGCCCATTCCCTCCACTGATGCTGCCTGACCCACTGGGTTATTCCACCACTTTGTATCTTTTTTTGTGGATCAGCATCTGCAGTTACTTGTTTCTCTCCCTTAGATTAGTTAAGTTGTGTGTTAAGTCTAAATGCGTGCAAAGCAATGAAATGTCACGTGACAATAAAGTATTCATTCATTCATTCATTCATTCATTCAGTCTACATTGTCCCATCACATGTGCCCAGGGCATGGGCTCAACAAAGAGTGAAGAAGGGACTCAAAGAAGGGACAGAGGATCTAGGGGGGGGTAGAGGAACTGAAATAATTTTTCATAAGGCGAGAAATAGTATTGGGTAGACTAATGGGACTGAAGGATGATAAATCCCCTGGGCCTGATGGTCTGCATCCCAGGGTCCTCAGGGAGGTGGCTCTAGAAATAGTGGATGCATTGGTGATCATTTTCCAATGTTCAATAGATTCAGGATCAGTTCCTGTGGATGGGTGGACAGCTAATGTTATCCCACTTTTCAAGAAAGGAGCAAGAGAGAAAATGGGGAATTACAGACTAGTTAGCCTGACATCGGTGGTGGGGAAGATGCTGGAGTCAATTATTAAAGAGGTAATAACGGTGCATTTGGATAGCAGTAAAAGGAAAAGGCCAAGTCAGCATGGATTTATAAAAGGGAAATCATGCTTGTCTAATCTTCTGGAATTTTTTGAGGATGTGACAAGTAAAATGGATGAAGGGGAGCCAGTGGATGTAGTGTATCTAGACTTTCAGAAAGCCTTTGATAAGGTCCCGCACGGGAGATTGTTGACTAAAATTAGAGCACATGGTATTGGGGGTAGGGTGTTGACATGGATAGAAAATTGGTTGGTAGACAGGAAGCAAAGAGTAGGGGTAAACGGGTCCTTTTCAGAATGGCAGGCAGTGGCGAGTGGAGTGCCGCAAGGCTCGATGTTGGGGCCACAATTGTTTACCATAAATATTAATGATTTGGATGAGGGAATTAGAAGCAACACTAGCAAGTTTGCGGATGACACAAAGCTGGGTGGCAGTGTAAACTGTGAAGAGGATGTTGGGAGGTTGTAGGGTGACCCTGGACAGGTTGAGTGAGTGGGCAGATGCGTGGCTGATGCAGTATAATATAGATAAATGTGAGGTTATCCACTTTGCCGACAAAAACAAGGAGGCAGAATATTTTCTCAATGGAGTTAGGTTAGGTAAGGGGGAGGTGCAGCAAGACCTGTGTGTCCTTGTACACCAGTCACTGCAAGTTGGTGTGCAGGTACAGCAGGCAGTGAAGAAAGCTAATGGAATGTTGGCCTTGATAACAAGAGGATTTCAGTATAGGAATAAAGAGGTTCTTCTGCAGTTGTAGTGGGCCCTGGTAAGACCACATCTGGAGTATTGTGTACAGATTTGGTCTCCTAATTTGAGGAAGGACATCCTTGTAATTGAGGCAGTGCAGCATAGGTTCACGAGATTGATCCCTGGGATGGCGGGACTGTCATATGAGGAAAGATTGAAAAGACTAGGCTTGTATTCACTGGAATTTAGAAGGATGAGGGGGGATCTTATAGAAACATATAAAATTATAAAAGGACTGGACAAGCTAGATGCAGGAAAAATGTTCCAAATGTTGGGCAAGTCCAGAACCAGGGGACACAGTCTTAGAATAAAGGGGAGGCCATTTAAAACTGAGGTGAGAAAAAAAAAATTCACCCAGAGAGTTGTGAATTTGTAGAATTCTCTGCCACAGAGGGCAGTGGAAGCCAAATCACTGGATGGATTTAAGAAAGAGTTAGATAGAGCTTTAGGGGCTAGTGGAATCGATGGATATGGGGAGAAGGCTGGCATGGGTTATTGATTGGGGACGATCAGCCATGATCACAATGAATGGCGGTGTTGGCTCGAAGGGCCGAATGGCCTCCTCCTGCACCTATTTTCTATGTTTCTATCAAAACGTGTCCTGTCCATTCCCTACGCAGATGCTGCCTGACCCACTTGAGTTCCTCCAGCACTTTGTGTCTCTGTTTTACCCAATCTCCAGACTGATCATGAGTTTAAAAGCTGAGTGCTAAGGTATGTACTGTAATAGTTTTGGAAAAAAATAACCCTGAATAAAAATACTCACCTGGACTTTACGACCTTGCATGATTGAAACTGTGTTGTTGTGTACAGCCACGTGTACGGATTTAACGTAGGACACTTTGGTGTTGGCCCCTCTATGCTCATTTGTTGCTGACACATCAAAGTAAGGTAGGCTTGAAGATGCAATGCACAGCTTAGAGAGCACGTACGTGCACGTTCCCATGAAGTGATGAACACGCGTGTCGAACGTGTTGTAGTGAGGATCTCCTGAGGCACTGCAAGTGGCACGAACTGTAGAGAAACATTTAACATGTGAAGTATTGTCATCTACCAACCTATCTCAGTCTTCCACCATAGAGCATCTATCTGAACATATCTGAGCATAAAGCCGTGCAGCACAGGAACGGGTCCCTTGGCCCACAATGTCCATATCGAACGATGCCAAGTTAAACTAATTGCCTCTGCCTCCACATGATCCATATCCCTCCATTTCCTGATATCCATGTGCTGACCTAAAAGCCTCTTAAACGCCACTATTGCATCTGCCTCCGCCACCACCCCAGCAGAGTATACCAGGCACTTACTATCCTCTGTGTAAAAAAAAACATGTGCCACACTTCTCCTTTAAACTTTGCTTCTTCTTCTTGCGTTTGAGGCAGCAGAAATTATGTAACGTCCTCCAGCCAGTGCAATGTGCTGTTGTCAAGGGCCGTGAGGTCTACCCCTCCACCAGGGGGACGGAGGACAGTCCAGTCGAAAATGACGTGCTGCGCTGTTTGCTAGTCTGCTCCACACACACAGGCTGCTGATGAACGCAACCCCCTCCTCTCACCTTAAAGTTATGCCCTCTAGTATTTGACATTTCCACTCTAGAAAAAAAGGTTCTGACTGTCTACCCCATCTATGCCTTTCATCATTTTACATACTTCTATCAGATCTCGCCCCAACCTCCGGCGTTATAGAGAACACAGTCCAAAATTTCCTAACCACTCCTCATAGGTATTATCCCTTAATCCAGGCAACATTCTGCTAAACCTTTTCTCTACCCTCTCCATGCTCAACATAATCCCAAGACTTGTTCCACCCAGTCATTCCTTCTTCTACCAGGTCCCGTCTGACAGATGATACCAAAACTTGAAAGGACGTACCACCTGCAAGTGCGGAGTAATTTCTTCTCCTCTGTTTTCAGGCTTCTGAACGGTCCTTCCATAAGCTAGGGTGCTACCTGATTCACCTGTTTCCCATTGCAGACATAGGACATTGTCCGTGGTCCTGAAGCGCTACAATGCTGAGAAGTATATTCTACACTCTATATATCTTCCCCTATGCTCTACCTACTGTAGTTGAGTTGGACTTGATTGTAACTATGTATATGACTTGATTGGATCGCATGCAAAACAAATCTTTTGCCTGTACCTCGGTACACGTGACAATGATAAATCTGAACCTCAACCTATAGGACTTTATTCCTTGAAGCGCAGGAGGCTCAGCGGTGAATTTATAGTGGTGTATAAAATCATGAGGGTGATGTTATTATGTGGTTATGATGCTACTGGAAGATGTAAAGGAAGAGGATTAAAGTTAAAGCTGAAAAACCCCAACCTAGAAGGTGACACACTGAAAACTGGAACAAACAAGAAAACTGCAAAGTTCTTTGTCTGGCATGCTCGCGATGGGCAGAATGGCCTCCTGCTATGCCAGGAATTCAACCACTCTGTTTCACTCCAATAAAAAGCAGCACAATGAAGGTCCCAATGAAGGTGTGTAGCTTCGTGCCAGTGACCCTTGTAACTTTGCAAGAGGTGATTGCTGGCTGCGCAGACATGATGGGCCGAAAGGCTTATTTCCATGCTGTATCCAAGGTAACTACTAAAGTAAAGTAAATCAGTTTGAAGAAGGGTGCCGACCCAAAATGTCAAAATAACCTTTTTGTTACAAATTACAGTACTGGGTATGGTTAATAGAACAATATAAAAGTATGAGAGACCCTAAAATTATAGGGTAGGCAGTCAGAACTTTTTTCCCAGCATGGAAATGTCAAATACTAGAGGGTATAGTTTCAAGGTACATAAGTATTAGATCAATGGGCCCCAACTGCGTAGGCGCGGACCCGTTGGGTTCCCATTGTGATGTGGAACATTCATTGACGTCATTGTGACGGAGGTATTACTGCGCAGGCGCGGCTGATGGGCAGGGCAAGTGGAAAAGGAACTTATTAAAGTTTAAAAAGTGATTACAAAATTTTTTAAAGTGAAAAACCTTTAAAATATAACAACCATTTGAACCGCAGGCCAATGGTGAGTAAGGTGGGCCTCAAATTGTTGCACTACTGTGTACCGTTTTAGCTGTATTTCGGGAACAAACGAGAGTTTTAGTATATAGATAGATGTGCGAGGCATGTTTTTTTTACACAGAGGGTGGTGGGTGCCTGGAACGTGCTGCCAATGGTGGTGGTGGAGACAGATACAATAGTGGTGTTTAAGAGGCTATTACATAGGCACATGGATATGCAGGGAATAGAAGAGTGTGGATCATGAGTAGGCAGAGAAGATCAGTTCATCTTGGCATCATGTTCGGCACAGATATTGTGGGCCGAAGGGCCTGTTCCTGTGCTCTACTGTTCCATGAAAACATTTACTTTCAATACTGACTTAATTAATCAGCTAGCAACAGTTTCCATCGATGGGAAATGGAATTAAAAAGCAGATTAGCTAGTATATTTTTACTAGAAATATAGAAAAACTGAACTCAAAGCAGTCTTGAGGATTCAATGTCTGAAACATCTTGACATTTCACAAATGCAATGACTCAGTGGGTCCCACGAACAATAACATTTATGCAGTCGTGGGTCTGTATTTTATTCTTTTCGTACAATCACTCACCTTGCATCTGGCAGCCCAGAACTCCATCCCATATCCCACATATCTCATGCAGTCCGCAAGCCGTGGTTTTACAGAGAGTGACGTTGTTGCCCATGCATTTACAGCGCTCCGTGCAGTTTTCATATGTGAGCCAGCTTTCATACCTCTGAAACAAATCCAACAAGATGACACTGTTAAAGCAAATGGTTCAACGTGAGAAATAGCTGAATGGTTATACATTTGAAGGTTGAAGTTTAGTTTATTGTCACGTGTACCGAGGCAGAGTGAAAAGCTTTTTTCTTTGCGTGCTCACCAGTCAGTGGAAAGACTGTACATGATTACAATCTAGCCATTCACAGTGTACAGACACAGAATAAAGGGAATGATGTTTCGTGCAAGATAAAATCCAGTAGAGTCCAATTAAAGATAGTCTGAGGGTCTCCAAGAAGGTAGATGGGAGGTCAGAACCACTCTCGAGTTGGGGATAGGATGCTTCAGATGCCTGATATTAGCTGGCAAGAAATTGTCCTTGAATCTGGAGGTGTGCGTTTTCACACTTCTGTACCTCTTGCCTGGTGGGAGAGGGGACAAGAGGGAGTGACCGGGGTGAGAGTGGTCCTTGATTATGCTGGTGGCCTTGCCGAAGCAGCCTTGTAGTTAAAAAGTCAAAGAGTCGTACAGCATGGAAACAGGATATCATTTCATTGGCACAGAATAAGGTGGCCATTGTTTACTCACAGATCAACCAAGCGCTACGAAAGGAATCGTGCTTCTTCAAGCCCAAATAATTTATTATTTAAATAACATTAAAAACAAATCTGTCTGAAAAGTATTTCTCCTTGCCATTTTATTGGATGTGCTAACCGAAAGGCTGGCCAGAGGGAAATCAGATGTGCGTTTATCCGACAGGACAATCTCGGGAATCAAATCAAGGTGGGGGGAGCAGGGATGGACACTGAGGCAGGTCTGTAGTGTTGAGTTTTGCTGCGCAGGTTGGTGGAAGCATGTTTTTCTGTCGTAGCAAACAACAAAGAAAAGTTCTAAAAGAGTCATTTAAACCCAAAACATTTTATGTTCATTTGGAGACTATGAGTGATCTGGATACGAGAGACCTCAAAGACTATCCCCATCTCTGGACTTTGTCCACCCACCCATCAGCCAGCACTTTGTGTCTATCTGTGCTGCTCTAGGGTTGTTGGACAACGTTGGGCCACATTGCGTTATTGACCATCTCCATGTTTCTGGCGCAGAGTCCATACCCAAGAAGCTTCACGAGCAGAAAATCCAGGCTTGGGAACCCACCAAAGGCCACAATGTGGAGTAGCAGAACGGGGAGCAACGGGAATCGTATCTACGTTTTACTTTTTAACCAGCCTCCAGTGTAACTGCCGTCTGTCTTTGATGCTGACAGAAGCACTAATATGTTCAGTTTCTCCAGAGATGCTACCTGACCTGCTGGGTGTCTCCAGCGCTTTGTGTGTCTTTCTTTTAAATGCATTTTGAATTCATTTATATTCAAGCAACTTGTGTGATTATTACAAGCAAATGGATTTACCTGATAATATTTGTTGTTGTGCTCACAGCCACACTGACTGTTCGGAATACAGGTGTCTCCACTAAGAGTGTATCCAGGGTCACAGAAACATCCTTCAACAGATGGTAGAAGACAGCTGTCAGGTGCAGATGACTCCATGCAGGTAGTGGGACAACCTGTGCCACAAGTCTCATAGTGGCTACCACTAGGACAGGTTGGTGCTAAAGAAAGCATGCAGGTAATAAACAATCACTTCTCTTCACTTAGTGTAGCTTATTCAAAATAATTGTGGAGTCATCCAACATATTATGTCATGCACAGAATGTCATACATTATTCCTACAGTGTAGGAAGGAACTGCAGATGCTGGTTTACACCAAAGATACACACAAATGGTGGAGTAACTATGAGGGTCAGGCTGCAGCTCCGGAGAAAAGGAATAGGTGACATTTTGGAACCCTTCTTCAAACTGAGACTCTTCCTGAAGAAGGGTCTTGACCAGAAATGTCACCTATTCCTTTTCTCCAGAGATGCTGCCTGACCGGCTGTAATACATTATCAGTCTGAAGAAAGGTTCTGACCCAAAACGTCAGTGATCCATGTTTTCCAGAGATGTAGCCTGGCTTGCTGAGTTACTCCAGCATTTTGTGTTCTTTTTGATTAGTAGCATCTGTTTTTCCTTGTTTTCACATAAAACAGCACAGGAACAAGCCCTTTGGCCCACAATGTCTGTGTTGAACATGATGCTAATCTCCTCTTCCTGCACATGATCCATATCCCTCCATCCCCTGCATATCCATGTGCCTATCTAAAAGCCTCTGAATCGACACTATCAGATCTGTCTTCACCACCACGCTGGCCGAGTGTTCCAAGTTTAGTTTAGAGACCCAGCATGTCTCTAAATGGAAACAGGCCCTTTTGCCCACCGAGTCTACTCTGACCATCGATAATCCATTTACACTAGTTCAATGTTATCCCACGTTCTCATCCACTTCCTACACACTAGGGACAATTTGCATGTGTGTATGTTTGTAGTGGAACTCCATGTTACCCCATGGTGATGTTCTTCCATCGATAGCAAGGGTAGTCCCTTTCACGTTTTGGAACTTTGTGGCCAAACACAAACTTAGCATGGGTCAGCATGCTGTTGCTGAATATATCCCTTGATAACACTTCAATGATTTTACCCATTACTTCATTACTTTTCTGATGTTCCAAAATAGTCTGAGAGAATATTAAGCAACTAAAGATTTTTTTTGATTTTTGGACAGGGTAGAGATTGGCAATGTACTGCAGAGTATAACTTACAGCATGACGTGTTGTTTCTCCATTCTACACACACTCCTGCTTGTGTGCACAAGGCAGCATAGGTTTGCAGGGCTAAACAAAGTGTCGTCGACAGCCCTCCGTCAGCGCACACATCGTAGACACAGTTGTCAAAGTAATTCTTGGGAGGAACTTTTGCGTGGCATTCTTTAAATAATCCTGAAAGAAAAATATTTAAATTTAAATCGGAAATTTCCAATTCAGAACGTTATTCCAGGCAACCAAATTTAGAAAAAAAGGCACAATGAGTTTAGTTTAGTTTATCGTCATGCGTTCCGAGGTACAGTGAAAAGCTTTATTATTGGAGTAATTCTGTGGGTCAGGCAGCAACTCTGGAGAACATGGATAGGTGATGTTTCAATCGGAACCCTTGTACAGAGTCTGAAGAATGGTCTTGACCTGAAATGTCACGGAATCTCTAGAGATGTTGCCTGACACACTGAGTTACCCCAGCACTATGAGTCTTTTTTTGTAAACAGGCATCTGCAGTTCTTTGCTTCGACATTCAACATTTTTTAAAGTTAGAGCCACAAGGAACTGCAGATGCTGGTTTACAAAAATAGGCACAAAGTGCCGCAATAACCTTTGTCTAAAAAAAGTCCCGACCCGAAACTTTGCATATAAATGTACTCCAGAGATAGTACCTCACCCACTCCAGTACTTTGTGTCAATTATTGAAGTTAAATGTGTAAAACCGAGTGGGAAGCTTTGGAATTATGTTGCAGAATTATCCTGTGGTTTATTTGCATTTTGAACAAAGAAAGTATTTTAACAAGCAGAAAGCTTAATTGCTTTGACTGCATTAAACTAGGTAATCGTCCCATACACGCACAGTTATTTTGCACTTCCATATTTCATAACGCATTGATTAAACTGGGGTTAATTTGAGGCAAAATTCTGTTTTGTTAGATTTCATCAGGGGTGAGAGGATTTAATGATTTCAAAATGTTCTCTAAAGTGGGATAGAAGCAATGGTTCAATAGGAGTAATAGCCAAATTCATACACAGAAATATGATATGATAACAAATCCTCTTGCTCTCCCCTGCTAACTAATTCCAAGGAGGGGCATCCTGGCAGTCAAAGAGTCAAGGAGCACAGAAACAGGCCCTTTGGCACAACACATCCATGCTGACCCATCTAAAGTAATCCCTTTTGCCTGTATTTGCGACATATCCCTTGAAACCTTTCCTATCCATGTACCTCCTCTGGGAGCTCGTTCCATATTCCCACCACCCTCTCAGGTTCCGATTAAATCTTTACACTCACACCTTAAACCTATGTCCTCTGGTTCTCAATTTCCCCTACCCTGGGTAAAAGACTCTGCAATCATCCTTTCAATCCACTTCATGACTTTATATACCTCTACAAAATTTAGTTTAGTTTAGTTTAATTTATGAATCATATAAACTGGGGTACAAATCTTATTTAGTTTTCTTTTGTAGAGTCATATTGCGTGGAAACAGGTCATTCGGCCCAACTTTCCCATGCCGACCCGATCTACACGAATCCCGCCTGCCTGCAATTGGCCCATATCCCTCGAAACCTTTCCTATCCCAGCACCTGTCCAAGTGTCCAGGGGCTGAGTCCGGTGGGTCCCTTCAAACAAGGAAAAGGATGTCACCCCAGGGGGCCACATGAGTGGTAGGATATCTATCTATCTATCTATCTATCTATCTATCTATCTATCTATCTATCTATCTATCTATCTATCTATCTATCTATCTATCTATCTATCTATCTATCTATCTATCTATCTATCTATCTATCTATCTATCTATCTATCTATCTATCTATCTATCTATCTATCTATCTATCTATCTATCTATCTATCTATCTATCTATCTGTCTATCTGTCTATCTATCTGTCTGTCTATCTATCTATCTCCTACCACTATACATATATATAAAACCAAAAATGTGCAAAAATATTTCAGATAAACTCAATGTTTATGCATTCAATGGTGTCATTGAAAATATGGTGCCATAATGGGTCAATGATGACATTAAAAAAAATCTTTACCTTGTCCATATATATATATATATTTTTTTAAATATATTTTTATATATTTTATTCTGAATAAAGTTTATTAGTAAAAAATATCTTGTCCTCAGATATGATACTGTAACTTAAATTACTCAATCTCTCCGTTAGATTCCAACTACAACATATTTACGCACATTCATTATTCTGCTGAATTAGAATTCTTAACCAATGGCTTCTTTTCCATTTTCCCATGAAATCTCTTGTGCTTTCCATAAATAAGGAGCGTGTCTTGTCATAGTGAGAAAGTCTATCTTTTTCTCAGGGGTGAAAAATGTACTGAACGGCAGGTCGTGGACAGAAGAAATCGCTTCATTGAATTGCAAAAATTGAGTTACATCCCACAATTATCAGCTTGAGATCATTCTGGGGATTGTCTGGTTATAGGTTTTATGTACGTTATCTGTGGTAACTAGTTGCTTCATTTTTTTATGCCTACCTGTTGGATCTGTAATCATCCCACAAGCAGCATCATTTTCTGCATTCTCCTTATCAGCTGGGTCACATTGAAATCCGCTCCCGCCATGATTACACCTAAATTTGCAAATAAAAGAAACAAATGCAATGAGAAATATGTGCATGTCGAGGTGTCAGTGGTGGGCCGCTGGAGACCCTGCAACAGCCTGGGTTTCCATTAGAGTGGCTGCCGCTCCAAGATGCCGAGCTCGCGGACCGGACACGGCCTTCAGCGGCACGGAACGTCAGAGCAGTTGTGGAGAACATCGACAGCATTGCCTGGCCTGTCCGACCCCTTCAACTCCGACCCAGTGCCGCCACCAGGACCGCGGGCCTTTATGGCCAAGATAAGACTCTACATTTTTAACAACTTTGAAACTTCAAGGGTACAAAATGGCATTGAAAATGTGGTGATTCTTGTATATTGCCTCAGTGCAATCGACTATCTTAAACTCTTGTACTTAAATATGATTGTGCCTATGTCCGAAGAAGGGTCTTGACCCAAAACATCAATTGGTGGTAAACTTACTCAGTTTCTCCGTTATCGACTTGCCAACTCTCTCCAAGCATATTAGAGTCTGCTGCAAAACTGCCATTGGGCATAATAATGTCATCATCAGGGTTATCGTTGGAGTTACCTAAATAATACAAAAAAAAGTTTCCATTGATCGTTTGAAATTTGCTCAATTCTTGATGACAGTATGCTCTGACAATGTCTTTTCCGTTTCTAATGTTTGCAATAATGCTGTTGGAAATGTGCTGCACAGTGGTGCAATGGTAGAGCTGCTGCCTCACAGCACCAGAGACCCAGGTTCGATCCTGATCTCGGGTGTTGTCGGCACGGAGTTTGTACGTTCTCCCTGTGACCGTGTGGGTTTCCTCTGGGTGCTCCAGTTTCCTCTCACATCCTCAAGATGTGCAGATTTGCAGGTTAATTGGCTTCTGTAAATTGTCCCTAGTGTGTGGGATAGAACAAGTGTGAATGGGGTGATCGTTGGTCGACGTGGACTCAGTGTGCCGAAGGGACTGTTTCCAAGCTGTATCTCTAAAACTAAAACAAAGTATTCTGTGACAATGAAGGGTTCCTCCCTGAAATGTCTTTTCCATTTCTAATGTTTTGCAATAATGCTGTTGAAAATGCTTTAATACATAAATTATCAACAGATTACGTCAAAATAGATTTCTCGGCACTGGTTGAAATATAACGGCATCTGGTGCAAAGTAAGTCTTTCAGCCATGGAATAATCCAGCTCTGAACCACATCCTTTAGCCCACCGTGACCACGATTATGCATCCAATTACACTAATCGCACACTAATGCCATTTTATTTCTGCCACATTCTGATCAATAACTTTCTGACTCTACCACTCACCTATACACGAGGAATAATTTTAAATGGCCAATTAACCTACAAACCTTTCAGATGTGTGAAGAAACCCACACAGTCACAGGGAGATCGTGCAAACTCCACCAGGATGGAACCCTGGATTCTGGCTCTGTCAGGCAGCAGCTCTAGCTGTTGTGCCATTGCACCACTGGTTTGATAATTATTTAGTAATGAATATCCAACAAATGTCACCAGTAACATGTTAAGAGTAGAAGAGTCCAGTAAACATCATTCTTTAAAGAGATACACACAGGGTGACAGGCGGATTGGTAGCATATGGAATTTATTATTTAGTGCTAAAAAAGGCATGTGGCCTACTTGTTTTTGTAGGTCGGGCATTCAGTATAAGAGTGAGGAAATCATGTTGCAGCTTTACAGGACTTTGGTCAGGCTGAATCTGGAGTATTGTGTGCAGTTCTGGTCGCCCCCAATACAGGAAGGGTGCGGAGGCTTTAGAAAGGGTGCAGACGAAGTTTACCAGAATGATACCTGAATTTAGAAGTATTAGTTACAGGGAGAGGTTGGACAGACTTGGATTCTTTTCTCAAAACAGTTGTTTGGCAGTTAAAAATGAATACCACTCCTACATTTAAAGACATAAAAGGGTATGCATACACTCAGTGACCATCAAAGCATTATAAGAAAAGACACAAAGTGCTGGAGTAACCCAGTGGGTCAGGCAGCATCTCTGGGGAACATACAGAGGTGACATTTCGGGTCAGGACCCTTCTTCAGACTGATTGTGGCTGGAGGAGGGAAGAATGCTGGAAGAGAGGAGGGCAGGACTGGTGAGTGATTGGGAAATACAGATGGGAAGAAAGCTGGAGGAGAGGAGGGGCAGGACTGGTGAGTGATAGGTGCATACAGGTGAGGGAGGTTTTTGAATAATTACAAGTATGGGCTTACCACACAGACCACAAAGCAGTCCAGAATATATGGACGGCACAGACACGTCTACATGGTGGTAACCATCAAACCTCACCAACAAGCCAAAGTTAGTCTCCAGTAAAACGTAGCCACCGCTTATCCGTACCACCAGACGGTCCGTGATCGACACGGGCAGGTTTACCCATTCTCCATTCAGCTATCGAACAGAACAAAAATGCCACAATTTATTTAAGAGCAAGGGATCGCAATTAAATAATCCCAATCTACATCAACAATTTTCACCTGACCTTAAGAAATAAAACGCAGGGCAGCACAGCGACGCAGCAGTAGAGTTGCTGCCTTACAGGGTCAGAGACACGGGTTTGATCCTAACTGGGGGTGCTTTCTGTACGGAGTTTGTACATTCACCCCGTGACCGCGTGGTTTTTCTCTGGGTGCTCTGGTTTCCTCCCACACTGCAAAGACATGCAGGTTTGTAGGCTAATTGGCTTCTGTGAATTGTCTCTGGAGTGTAGGATAGAGCTGGTATACGGGGTGATCGATGGTCGGTGCAGATTCGGTGGGCCAAAGGGACTGCTTCCGCGTTGTATCTCTAAAGTCGAAAGTAAAGTCTAACATACTAACACAAGACTAACACAATGGTAATGCTCATGAACTTTCAAAGACCTTAATTGATTTTATTGACACACAAATTCAAATCCCCAATGTCAACCTAGGAATTTCTTTTCCATTAATTGTATAATAATTTATTTTTTAGTATGTGATTACGGAACCAACAGATCTCCGTAAGAATCCACCTGCTTTGGTAATGGTTTTCAAGGAAGAAAATCTGCTGTTGGCTGACAGTTTAGTTTAGTATAGTTTAGAGACACAGCGTGCAAAAAGGTCCACTGAGTTCACGCCAACCATTGATCACCCGTTCACACTAATTGTATGTTATCCCCACCTTCTCATCCATTCCCTACAACTGCTGGTAATTTACACCCATTTCTCCCATTACATCGCTCCCTCTTTCCACATCTCCCCATCCCCTTCCACCTATATCCTTTCCTCTGGTTTCACATTTCGCGCCCCTTCTCTCCTTTTCTCACATCCTTCTATCTTTTTCCCATCTCTCGCCTTTGTTGACCCACCTGCCAATCAAAGCCCCCTCTCCTCACGTATCCACCTATCACTTACTAGGTTTTGGCTTGCCCCCACCTCTCTTCCAGCTTTCTCCCCCCACCCTTTCTACGTCAAAGTCCCGACCTGAAATGTCACTTGCCCATTCCCTCCACTGATGCTGCCTGACCCACTGGGTTATTCCACCACTTTGTATCTTTTTTGTGGATCAGCATCTGCAGTTACTTGTTTCTCTCTCTTAGATTAGTTAAGTTGTGTGTTAAGTCTAAATGCGTGCAAAGCAATGAAATGTCACGTGACAATAAAGTATTCATTCATTCATTCATTCATTCATTCAGTCTACATTGTCCCATCACATGTGCCCAGGGCATGTGCTCAACAAAGAGTGAAGAAGGGTCTCAAAGAAGGGACAGAGGATCTAGGGGGGTAGAGGAACTGAAATAATTTTTCATAAGGTGAGAAATAGTATTGGGTAGACTAATGGGACTGAAGGATGATAAATCCCCTGGGCCTGATGGTCTGCATCCCAGGGTCCTCAGGGAGGTGGCTCTAGAAATAGTGGACGCATTGGTGAACATTTTCCAATGTTCAATAGATTCAGGATCAGTTCCTGTGGATTGGAGGATAGCTAATGTTATCCCACTTTTCAAGAAAGGAGCAAGAGAGAAAATGGGGAATTACAGACTAGTTAGCCTGACATCGGTGGTGGGGAAGATGCTGGAGTCAATTATTAAAGAGGTAATAACGGTGCATTTGGATAGCAGTAAAAGGAAAAGGCCAAGTCAGCATGGATTTATAAAAGGGAAATCATGCTTGGCTAATCTTCTGGAATTTTTTGAGGATGTGACAAGTAAAACGGATGAAGGGGAGCCAGTGGATGTAGTGTATCTAGACTTTCAGAAAGCCTTTGATAAGGTCCCGCACGGGAGATTGTTGACTAAAATTAGAGCACATGGTATTGGGGGTAGGGTGTTGACATGGATAGAAAATTGATTGGTAGACAGGAAGCAAAGAGTAGGGGTAAACGGGTCCTTTTCAGAATGGCAGGCAGTGGCGAGTGGAGTGCCGCAAGGCTCGATGTTGGGGCCACAATTGTTTACCATAAATATTAATGATTTGGATGAGGGAATTAGAAGCAACACTAGCAAGTTTGCGGAAGACACAAAGCTGGGTGGCAGTGTAAACTGTGAAGAGGATGTTGGGAGGTTGTAGGGTGACCCTGGACAGGTTGAGTGAGTGGGCAGATGCGTGGCTGATGCAGTATAATATAGATAAATGTGAGGTTATCCACTTTGCCGACAAAAACAAGGAGGCAGAATATTTTCTCAATGGAGTTAGGTTAGGTAAGGGGGAGGTGCAGCAAGACCTGTGTGTCCTTGTACACCAGTCACTGCAAGTTGGTGTGCAGGTACAGCAGGCAGTGAAGAAAGCTAATGGAATGTTGGCCTTGATAACAAGAGGATTTCAGTATAGGAATAAAGAGGCTCTTCTGCAGTTGTAGTGGGCCCTGGTAAGACCACATCTGGAGTATTGTGTACAGATTTGGTCTCCTAATTTGAGGAAGGACATCCTTGTAATTGAGGCAGTGCAGCATAGGTTCACGAGATTGATCCCTGGGATGGCGGGACTGTCATATGAGGAAAGATTGAAAAGACTAGGCTTGTATTCACTGTAATTTAGAAGGATGAGGGGGGATCTTATAGAAACATATAAAATTATAAAACGACTGGACAAGCTAGATGCAGGAAAAATGTTCCAAATGTTGGGCAAGTCCAGAACCAGGGGACACAGTCTTAGAATAAAGGGGAGGCCATTTAAAACTGAGGTGAGAAAAAAAAATTCACCCAGAGAGTTGTGAATTTGTAGAATTCTCTGCCACAGAGGGCAGTGGAAGCCAAATCACTGGATGGATTTAAGAAAGAGTTAGATAGAGCTTTAGGGGCTAGTGGAATCGATGGATATGGGGAGAAGGCTGGCATGGGTTATTGATTGGGGACGATCAGCCATGATCACAATGAATGGCGGTGTTGGCTCGAAGGGCCGAATGGCCTCCTCCTGCACCTATTTTCTATGTTTCTATCAAAACGTGTCCTGTCCATTCCCTACGCAGATGCTGCCTGACCCACTTGAGTTCCTCCAGCACTTTGTGTCTCTGTTTTACCCAATCTCCAGACTGATCATGAGTTTAAAAGCTGAGTGCTAAGGTATGTACTGTAATAGTTTTGAAAAAAAATAACCCTGAATAAAAATACTCACCTGGACTTTACGACCTTGCATGATTGAAACTGTGTTGTTGTGTACAGCCACGTGTACGGATTTAACGTAGGACACTTTGGTGTTGGCCCCTCTATGCTCATTTGTTGCTGACACATCAAAGTAAGGTAGGCTTGAAGATGCAATGCACAGCTTAGAGAGCACGTACGTGCACGTTCCCATGAAGTGATGAACACGCGTGTCGAACGTGTTGTAGTGAGGATCTCCTGAGGCACTGCAAGTGGCACGAACTGTAGAGAAACATTTAACATGTGAAGTATTGTCATCTACCAACCTATCTCAGTCTTCCACCATAGAGCATCTATCTGAACATATCTGAGCATAAAGCCGTGCAGCACAGGAACGGGTCCCTTGGCCCACAATGTCCATATCGAACGATGCCAAGTTAAACTAATTGCCTCTGCCTCCACATGATCCATATCCCTCCATTTCCTGATATCCATGTGCTGACCTAAAAGCCTCTTAAACGCCACTATTGCATCTGCCTCCGCCACCACCCCAGCAGAGTATACCAGGCACTTACTATCCTCTGTGTAAAAAAAAACATGTGCCACACTTCTCCTTTAAACTTTGCTTATTCTTCTTGCGTTTGAGGCAGCAGAAATTATGTAACGTCCTCCAGCCAGTGCAATGTGCTGTTGTCAAGGGCCGTGAGGTCTACCCCTCCACCAGGGGGACGGAGGACAGTCCAGTCGAAAATGACGTGCTGCGCTGTTTGCTAGTCTGCTCCACACACACAGGCTGCTGATGAACGCAACCCCCTCCTCTCACCTTAACGTTATGCCCTCTAGTATTTGACATTTCCACCCCAGAAAAAAGGTTCTGACTGTCTACCCCATCTATGCCTTTCAGCATTTTACATACTTCTATCAGATCTCGCTCCAACCTCGGGCATTATAGAGAACACAGTCCAAACTTTCCTAACCACTCCTCATAGGTATTATCCCTTAATCCAGGCAACATTCTGCTAAACCTCTCCATGCTCAACATAATCCCAAGACCTGTTCCACCCAGTCATTCCTTCTTCTACCAGGTCCCGTCTGACAGATGATACCAAAAATTAAAAGGACGTATCACCTTTAAGTGCGGAGTAATTTCTTCTCCTCTGTTTTCAGGCTTCTGAATGGTCCTTCCATCAGCTAGGGTTCTACCTGATTCACCTGTTTCCCATTGCAGACATTGGACATTGTCCATGGTCCTGATGCGCTACAATGCTGAGAAGTATATTCTGCACTCTATATATCTTCCCCTTTGCTCTACCTATTGTAGTTGAGTTTGACTTGATTATAACTATGTATATGATTTGATTGCATCGCATGCAAAACAAAGCTTTTGCCTGTACCTCGGTACACGTAACAATGATAAATCTGAACCTCAACCTATAGGACTTTATTCCTTGAAGCGCAGGAGGCTCAGCGGTGAACGTTTAGTGGTGTATAAAACATGAGGGTGATGTTATTATGTGGTTATGATGTTTTTGGAAAGACGTCAAGGAAGAAGATTAAAGTTGAAGCTGAAAAGCCCCAACCTAGAAGGTGACACACTGAAAACTGGAACAAACAAGAAAACTGCAAAGTTCTTTGTCTGGCATGCTCACGATGGGCAGAATTGCCTCCTGCTATGCCAGGAATTCAACCATTCTGTTACACTCCAATAAAAAGCAGCACAATGAAGGTCCCAATTCACATGCACATTGCTTGCCTTTATCAGACTTCACAGTGCTGGTTATCATTGTGGTGGTGGTGGTGGTGGTGGCAGTTGTTGTGTCACATCCCACTGTTGGCAAAAGATGGCACAGACTTAGAAGTTTATCACTGCCTTAACTTTCATACAGTAACACATTTGATCCCATTCCCAGCCCACTGATGAGAGGACAACAGAAAGTGTGTCCACAGTCATAGACTCATACAGCATGTTAACAGACTCTTCGACCCAACACATCCACACTAACCAAGATGTCCCACCTACCCACATGTGGTCCATATCCCTTTAAACCATTCATATCCATGTACCCATCCAAATGTCTTTTTAATGCTGTTATCTTACCTGCCTCAGCTACCTTCTCTGGCAGCTCCTTCCATAAACCCACCAAACCGATCCGAGAAAAGGTTGCCCCTCAGGTTCCTATGAAATCTCTCCCCTCTCACCTTAAATCACTTTTACATCACTTTTGTTATCTTCCTGGGAGTTAAACAACTCTCCTGCTGTTTACAGTATTCTAATAACTTAGTTCATCTCCTCTCTCCACATCTCCACAGATGTTGCCCAAACTATTTGCTGCAGTTTCTATCTGTTTGATTAATTTCTTGATCATTTGCCCGAATATCATTTACGTCTCACAGTGTCACACATTTGTTTGATAACATTCTAGTAAAGCACATTTATGGCACCATTTATTGTAGTGTTTGAAAGCTATGTTCGCTGGAGTTTAGAAGGATGTGGTGGGGGGGGGGGCAGAGGGGGAAATTAAAACCTACCGGATAATGAAAGGACTAGACAGAGTGGATGTTTCTGTTTCTTGGAGAAAATGTTTCCAGTAGTGGGAGAGTTTAGGACCAGTGGGCAAACCCTCAGAATAAAAGCGTACCTTCAGAATGGAGATGAGGAGGAATTTCTAGCCAGAGGGTGGTGTTTCTGAGGAATTCATTGCCACAGGCGACTGTGGAGGCCAAGTCAATTTATAAAGCGGAGATTGATAGGTTTTTGATTAGGAAGGGCATCAAAGGTTATGAGGAGAATGGGGTTGAGAGGGAAAAATAGATCAGCCATGGTCGAATGTCAGAGTAGACATAATGGGCTGAATGGCCTAATTCTGTTTCTATGTCCTATAGTCTTATGGTTACTGTCAACTGTGCATCAAGAAGGAGAATCAGTGCAACATTGATCGTCATCGCGGACACCAATGCTTGAATAAGTATTGTTCACATTTAAAACCAAAGGAGCTCCTATATACGTCAAACCAACCTCCACAACATCCGGCGTGGAAGGAAATGTCATCCACAGCAATATCACTCCGGTAGTCATTGCCACGAACTGCTTCAAGGATGATCTGTCAGAGAAAGGATCACAGTATCATAGTGCACTCTAGTTACTTTGTAGTCACATGTACCTCGACACAAGGTAAGGCTTTGTTTGCATACAATCCAATACAATTAGGTAGCGCAGTGGCACAGTGGTAGAGTTGCTGCCTTACAGTGCCAGAGACCAGGGTTCAATCCTGACTCGGGGTGCTGCCTCATGGAGTTCTGTACGTTCTCCTTGCGACCGCGTGGGTTTTCTCCGGGGGCTCTGGTTTCCTCCCACACTCTAAAGATGTGAAGGTTTGCGGAATAAATGGCCTCTGTAAATTGACTATAGTTGTAGGATAGAACTAGGGTACTGGATGATGGTTGGTCAGCTTGGTGGGCCAAAGAGCCTGTGTCCACACTGTATCTCCAAAGTGTCATGTGTACTGATGAATAGTCGGTAAATTGTAAATTGCCCCCAGTGTGTGGGAAGGACTAGTGTACAGAATGATTGCTGATTGGCGTGGTCTCGGTGGGCCGAAGGGTATGTTTCCGTGCTGTGTCGCTAAACTTAACTAGATCACAGTCACAATGCGCTAAATAGCTTCCACTTGATCGTTGATTTTCCCTGATTTCTCCCATCCAGAGGGACCTCATGTCTGATTCTTGCAGATTACCTGTGAATTTGGAGGGAGGTAGAAGTCTATTTCTCCCATTATCCACCTGTTGCCCATATTTCCAGTCACCGACCACTCCAGGTTCATCATTCCATGTTCAACCTGGTAAACGTTCAACATCATAGTTCGGGCCACTCCAAATATGTGGTACCAGAATCGCATGCAGTGAGCCCCTCCGTTTGCACATGGAGGGCTGACCAAGTGGGCTCGGTCTCCTGGTTTGCCATCGTTGCCTTCCAAGTAAATGTAGTGACCACCTGTGCACACAAGAAGCTTTGTCGGTCAGGAAGAAACCCACTGTGCAAAGACTCAGCACGGACCTTGTGCCACCTCACAAGGGCGGCACAGTGGTGCAGCAGTAGAGTTGCTGCCTCTTAGTGCCAGGGACCCGGGTTCGATCCTGACTACGGGTGCTGTCTGTGCAGAGTTTGTACTAATTTCACACCGGGGATGAATAAAGTTTTATCGTATCGTATGATACGTTCTCCCCTTTACCGTTTTCTCTGGATGCTCCAGTTTCCTTCCACACTCCAAAGATGTACAGATTTGTCGGTTAAGTTGCTTTGGTAAAAATTGTAAATTGGCCCGAGTGTGTGGGATAATGCTAGTGTACGGGGTGATTTCTGGCCCGCGCAGACTAGGTGGGCTGAAGGGCCTGCTTCCGCGCTGTATCTATAAACTAAACAAAATAAACTAAACCTACCTGCAGTGGTGTGGTCATAGGTGGGCCCTGTGTTAGGCGAGGGTGTCGGCCCACTGATGCGCTTCCAGTCCAACGTGTCGGCCTTGGATTGCGTCCATTGGCACAGGTCACTATCAAAGTTACAATCCCAGAAACAACCTGTGGGTTTCATACAGTCAGATCAGTCGATTGAATGTGCTCAGCAACAGGTAGAAGTAAAGATAGACATCAAATGCTGGAGTAACTGAGAGGTCAATCAGCATCTCTGGAAAAAACAGACGTGTCACGTTTTGGGTCAGGAGCCTTCTTCCGACTCTGGAGAAAAATGATGGGTGACGCTTCAGGTCAGGACCCCTTTTTAGAGTCTGGAGAAAAAGGATCTGTGATGTTTCAGGTTGGGTCCCTTCTTCAGACCAGCATCTGTAGTTCTCTGTTTCTCCAACAGGTAGAAATAACTCTATATGTTCAATATCACGCTATTCCAGGTGACTATCTTCTCTCAATGCTTTGAGAGGGTGGAGAGGGTGTTTGCCAGAATGATGCCTGAATTAGGCAGGTATTAGCTTCAGGGAGAGTTTGGACTGACTTGGATCGGAGGCTGCAGGGAGACCCGAGAGAAGTATATAAAATTATGAGGCACAGATGGGATAGACAGTCAAAACGTTTCTCCTCGGGTAGAAATGTCAAAGAAAAGCAGCCATAGTTTTAAGGTGAGAGGGGCAAGGTTTAACAGAGATGTGCAGGAATAGTTTTGTTTTAAACAGAAGGTGGTGAGCACTTGGAATGCGCTGCAAAGGGTGGTGGTGGAGGCAGATACGATAACAGTGATTAAGAGACTTTTGGATAGGGACATAGATATGCAATGAATGGAGGGATATGGATTACATGCAGGCAGAGGCGGGTTGGCTTCAACGTTATTTTCAGCACATTGTGGGCCGAAGGGCCTATTCCTGTGCTATACTGCTTCACGTTCAATGTTGTCCTGCTTTCGAACTGGACTGACAGTTCATCACCATACCTTCAACCCCTCCCTCTGTTTCCAATGTTTCTCTGGGTCTCAGGTCCAACCTCCATCTCCACCACCTGACTCCAACCCGATCACATCTTCCAAACCAAACCCTCAGGGCGGCACAGTGGCTCAGTGGTAGATTTGCTGCCTCACAGTGTCAGAGACCTGGGTTCGATCCTGACAATGGGTGCTCCGCTCTAAACGGAGTTTGTACGAATCCTCCTTGTGACCGCGTGGGTTTTCTCTGGGTGCCCTGGTTTCCTCCCACATTCCAAAGACGTGCAGGTTTGTAGGCTAATTGGCATCAGTAAACTGTGAAAATTATCCCTAGTGTGTAGCTTAGTGCCAGTGATCCTTGTAACTTTGCTAGAGGTGATTGCTGGCTGCGCAGACCTGATGGGCCGAAAGGCCTATTTCCATGCTGCATCTCTAAACAAAGGTAACTACTAAAGTAAAGTAAATCAGTTTGAAGAAGGGTACCGACCCAAAATGCTGTCTGTCCATTCACACCCTAAATGCTGCCTGCTTCTGAGTTCCTCCTCCTTTGTGTTTAATTCCATAAAGACATTGAGGAGGAGTCCCGAGCTGAATGTACACTGTCTATTTTGAATGCACAACATTTTACCAAGGGTAGGAGAATCAAGAAACAGATCTGAAACAGATCTGAATTAAACAGAAACAGATCAAAAAATAGGTCTGAATGAATTTTGTACCATTTTTACCAGTTTTTTAAATCTTCGCCTGACATGGTGACAGAAAATCAATCAATGCATGCAAACGCAGCTTGTAATGAGAACTTGTAAACGTCAGAAATCTTGTAGACGTTACTCAAAAATATTGCTACGCCGCACAATTCATAAGTAGACAATAAAATGGAAATACCTAAACATCATTTGTGTAACCATATTCAAACAACTCATTAACAGCTGGAAAAAAAAGACACAAAAATGCTGGAGAAGTTGGATGGGTGACGTTTTGGATCCGGATCCTTCTTCAGACATCTCCAGTGGAGAACCCAGATGGCACCTATCCATGTTCTCCAGAGATGCTCCCTGACCTGCTGAGTTGCTCATATGCCATAGGAGTACAAGTAGGCTATTCAGCCCATCATTGTCCCATTAGGGCGGCACAGTGGCAGAGTGGTGGAGTTGCTGCCTTACTGCGCCAGGGACCCGAGTTCGATCCTGACTACAGCTGCTGTCTGTGAGAGTTTGTGCGTTCTCACTGTGACTGCGTGGGTCTCCTTCAGGTGCTCAGGTTTCCTCCCACACTCCGAGTACATTAATTTGCTTCGGTAAAAATTGTAAATTGCCCCTAGTGTATAGGATAGTGCTAGTGTACTGAATGGTCGTTGGTCAGTACAGACTCTGTGGGCTGAAGGGCCTGTTTCCATGCTGTACCTCTAAAGTAAATTAAAGAGTGTACTCCAGCACTTTGTGTCTTTTTGTAAGCCAGCATCTGCAGTTCCTTGTTGTTTCTTCGTGTGCAGCTGCGGTTTCTGAGGGAAAATGTGCTTTATTTAAATCCCGGATTTCTCCATTGATCAGATGCAGGGATAAAGCAGAAGATAGGCAACTTACTTTTGTCTGCACAGCCGCTCTGCTGCCTCCAATCGCCCAGCAGAACGCCAGCTGCTTCACAGGCTTCTTGCGTTTGAGGCAGCAGAAATTATGTAATGCCCTCCAGCCAGTGCAATGTGCTGTTGTCAAGGGCCGTGAGGTCTACCCCTCCACCAGGGGGACAGAGGACAGTGCAGTCGAAAATGATGTGCTGCGCTGTTTGCTGGTCTGTTCCACACATGCAGGCTGCTGATGAATGCAACCCCCTCCTCTCACCTTAAAGTTATGCCTACTAGTATTTGACATTTCCACCCTAGAAAAAAAGGTTCTGACTGTCTACCCCATCTATGCCTTTCATCATTTTACATACTTCTATCAGATCTCGCCCCAACCCCCGGCGTTATAGAGAACACAGTCCAAACTTTCCTAACCACTCCTCATAGGTATTATCCCTTAATCCAGGCAACATTCTGCTAAACCTTTTCTCTACCCTCTCCATGCTCAACATAATCCCAAGACTTGTTCCACCCAGTCATTCCTTCTTCTACCAGGTCCCGTCTGACAGATGATACCAAAACTTGAAAGGACGTACCACCTGTAAGTGCGGAGTAATTTCTTCTCTGTTTTCAGGCTTCTGAACGGTCCTTCCATAAGCTAGGGTGCTACCTGATTCACCTGTTTCCCATTGCAGACATAGGACATTGTCCATGGTCCTGAAGCGCTACAATGCTGAGAAGTATATTCTACACTCTATATATCTTCCCCTATGCTCTACCTATTGTAGTTGAGTTGGACTTGATTGTAACTATGTATATGACTTGATTGGATCGCATGCAAAACAAATCTTTTGCCTGTACCTCGGTACACGTGACAATGATAAATCTGAACCTCAACCTATAGGACTTTATTCCTTGAAGCGCAGGAGGCTCAGCGGTGAATTTATAGTGGTGTATAAAATCATGAGGGTGATGTTATTATGTGGTTATGATGTTACTGGAAGATGTAAAGGAAGAGGATTAAAGTTAAAGCTGAAAAACCCCAACCTAGAAGGTGACACACTGAAAACTGGAACAAACAAGAAAACTGCAAAGTTCTTTGTCTGGCATGCTCGCGATGGGCAGAATGGCCTCCTGCTATGCCAGGAATTCAACCATTCTGTTTCACTCCAATAAAAAGCAGCACAATGAAGGTCCCAATGAAGGTGTGTAGCTTCGTGCCAGTGACCCTTGTAACTTTGCAAGAGGTGATTGCTGGCTGCGCAGACATGATGGGCCGAAAGGCTTATTTCCATGCTGTATCCAAGGTAACTACTAAAGTAAAGTAAATCAGTTTGAAGAAGGGTGCCGACCCAAAATGTCAAAATAACCTTTTTGTTACAAATTACAGTACTGGGTATGGTTAATAGAACAATATAAAAGTATGAGAGACCCTAAAATTATAGGGTAGGCAGTCAGAACTTTTTTCCCAGCATGGAAATGTCAAATACTAGAGGGTATAGTTTCAAGGTACATAAGTATTAGATCAATGGGCCCCAACTGCGTAGGCGCGGACCCGTTGGGTTCCCATTGTGATGTGGAACACTCATTGACGTCATTGTGACGGAGGTATTACTGCGCAGGCGCGGCTGATGGGCAGGGCAAGCGGAAAAGGAACTTATTAAAGTTTAAAAAGTGATTACAAAATTTTTTAAAGTGAAAAACCTTTAAAATATAACAACCATTTGAACCGCAGGCCAATGGTGAGTAAGGTGGGCCTCAAATTGTTGCACTACTGTGTACCGTTTTGGCTGTATTTCGGGAACAAACGAGAGTTTTAGTATATAGATAGATGTGCGAGGCATGTTTTTTTTACACAGAGGGTGGTGGGTGCCTGGAACGTGCTGCCAATGGTGGTGGTGGAGACAGATACAATAGTGGTGTTTAAGAGGCTATTACATAGGCACATGGATATGCAGGGAATAGAAGAGTGTGGATCATGAGTAGGCAGAGGAGATCAGTTCATCTTGGCATCATGTTCGGCACAGATATTGTGGGCCGAAGGGCCTGTTCCTGTGCTCTACTGTTCCATGAAAACATTTACTTTCAATACTGACTTAATTAATCAGCTAGCAACAGTTTCCATCGATGGGAAATGGAATTAAAAAGCAGATTAGCTAGTATATTTTTACTAGAAATATAGAAAAACTGAACTCAAAGCAGTCTTGAGGATTCAATGTCTGAAACATCTTGACATTTCACAAATGCAATGACTCAGTGGGTCCCACGAACAATAACATTTATGCAGTCGTGGGTCTGTATTTTATTCTTTTCGTACAATCACTCACCTTGCATCTGGCAGCCCAGAACTCCATCCCATATCCCACATATCTCATGCAGTCCGCAAGCCGTGGTTTTACAGAGAGTGACGTTGTTGCCCATGCATTTACAGCGCTCCGTGCAGTTTTCATATGTGAGCCAGCTTTCATACCTCTGAAACAAATCCAACAAGATGACACTGTTAAAGCAAATGGTTCAACGTGAGAAATAGCTGAATGGTTATACATTTGAAGGTTGAAGTTTAGTTCATTGTCACGTGTACCGAGGCAGAGTGAAAAGCTTTTTTCTTTGCGTGCTCACCAGTCAGTGGAAAGACTGTACATGATTACAATCTAGCCATTCACAGTGTACAGACACAGAATAAAGGGAATGATGTTTCGTGCAAGATAAAATCCAGTAGAGTCCAATTAAAGATAGTCTGAGGGTCTCCAAGACGGTAGATGGGAGGTCAGAACCACTCTCGAGTTGGGGATAGGATGCTTCAGATGCCTGATATTAGCTGGCAAGAAATTGTCCTTGAATCTGGAGGTGTGCGTTTTCACACTTCTGTACCTCTTGCCTGGTGGGAGAGGGGACAAGAGGGAGTGACCGGGGTGAGAGTGGTCCTTGATTATGCTGGTGGCCTTGCCGAAGCAGCCTTGTAGTTAAAAAGTCAAAGAGTCGTACAGCATGGAAACAGGATATCATTTCATTGGCACAGAATAAGGTGGCCATTGTTTACTCACAGATCAACCAAGCGCTACGAAAGGAATCGTGCTTCTTCAAGCCCAAATAATTTATTATTTAAATAACATTAAAAACAAATCTGTCTGAAAAGTATTTCTCCTTGCCATTTTATTGGATGTGCTAACCGAAAGGCTGGCCAGAGGGAAATCAGATGTGCGTTTATCCGACAGGACAATCTCGGGAATCAAATCAAGGTGGGGGGAGCAGGGATGGACACTGAGGCAGGTCTGTAGTGTTGAGTTTTGCTGCGCAGGTTGGTGGAAGCATGTTTTTCTGTCGTAGCAAACAACAAAGAAAAGTTCTAAAAGAGTCATTTAAACCCAAAACATTTTATGTTCATTTGGAGACTATGAGTGATCTGGATACGAGGGACCTCAAAGACTATCCCCATCTCTGGACTTTGTCCACCCACCCATCAGCCAGCACTTTGTGTCTATCTGTGCTGCTCTAGGGTTGTTGGACAACGTTGGGCCACATTGCGTTATTGACCATCTCCATGTTTCTGGCGCAGAGTCCATACCCAAGAAGCTTCACGAGCAGAAAATCCAGGCTTGGGAACCCACCAAAGGCCACAATGTGGAGTAGCAGAACGGGGAGCAACGGGAATCGTATCTACGTTTTACTTTTTAACCAGCCTCCAGTGTAACTGCTGTCTGTCTTTGATGCTGACAGAAGCACTAATATGTTCAGTTTCTCCAGAGATGCTACCTGACCTGCTGGGTGTCTCCAGCGCTTTGTGTGTCTTTCTTTTAAATGCATTTTGAATTCATTTATATTCAAGCAACTTGTGTGATTATTACAAGCAAATGGATTTACCTGATAATATTTGTTGTTGTGCTCACAGCCACACTGACTGTTCGGAATACAGGTGTCTCCACTAAGAGTGTATCCAGGGTCACAGAAACATCCTTCAACAGATGGTAGAAGACAGCTGTCAGGTGCAGATGACTCCATGCAGGTAGTGGGACAACCTGTGCCACAAGTCTCATAGTGGCTACCACTAGGACAGGTTGGTGCTAAAGAAAGCATGCAGGTAATAAACAATCACTTCTCTTCACTTAGTGTAGCTTATTCAAAATAATTGTGGAGTCATCCAACATATTATGTCATGCACAGAATGTCATACATTATTCCTACAGTGTAGGAAGGAACTGCAGATGCTGGTTTACACCAAAGATACACACAAATGGTGGAGTAACTATGAGGGTCAGGCAGCATCTCCGGAGAAAAGGAATAGGTGACATTTTGGAACCCTTCTTCAAACTGAGACTCTTCCTGAAGAAGGGTCTTGACCAGAAATGTCACCTATTCCTTTTCTCCAGAGATGCTGCCTGACCGGCTGTAATACATTATCAGTCTGAAGAAAGGTTCTGACCCAAAACGTCAGTGATCCATGTTTTCCAGAGATGTAGCCTGGCTTGCTGAGTTACTCCAGCATTTTGTGTTCTTTTTGATTAGTAGCATCTGTTTTTCCTTGTTTTCACATAAAACAGCACAGGAACAAGCCCTTTGGCCCACAATGTCTGTGTTGAACATGATGCTAATCTCCTCTTCCTGCACATGATCCATATCCCTCCATCCCCTGCATATCCATGTGCCTATCTAAAAGCCTCTGAATCGACACTATCAGATCTGTCTTCACCACCACGCTGGCCGAGTGTTCCAAGTTTAGTTTAGAGACCCAGCATGTCTCTAAATGGAAACAGGCCCTTTTGCCCACCGAGTCTACTCTGACCATCGATAATCCATTTACACTAGTTCAATGTTATCCCACGTTCTCATCCACTTCCTACACACTAGGGACAATTTGCATGTGTGTATGTTTGTAGTGGAACTCCATGTTACCCCATGGTGATGTTCTTCCATCGATAGCAAGGGTAGTCCCTTTCACGTTTTGGAACTTTGTGGCCAAACACAAACTTAGCATGGGTCAGCATGCTGTTGCTGAATATATCCCTTGATAACACTTCAATGATTTTACCCATTACTTCATTACTTTTCTGATGTTCCAAAATAGTCTGAGAGAATATTAAGCAACTAAAGATTTTTTTTGATTTTTGGACAGGGTAGAGATTGGCAATGTACTGCAGAGTATAACTTACAGCATGACGTGTTGTTTCTCCATTCTACACACACTCCTGCTTGTGTGCACAAGGCAGCATAGGTTTGCAGGGCTAAACAAAGTGTCGTCGACAGCCCTCCGTCAGCGCACACATCGTAGACACAGTTGTCAAAGTAATTCTTGGGAGGAACTTTTGCGTGGCATTCTTTAAATAATCCTGAAAGAAAAATATTTAAATTTAAATCGGAAATTTCCAATTCAGAACGTTATTCCAGGCAACCAAATTTAGAAAAAAAGGCACAATGAGTTTAGTTTAGTTTATCGTCATGCGTTCCGAGGTACAGTGAAAAGCTTTTTTATTGGAGTAATTCTGTGGGTCAGGCAGCAACTCTGGAGAACATGGATAGGTGATGTTTCAATCGGAACCCTTGTACAGAGTCTGAAGAATGGTCTTGACCTGAAATGTCACGGAATCTCTAGAGATGTTGCCTGACACACTGAGTTACCCCAGCACTATGAGTCTTTTTTTGTAAACAGGCATCTGCAGTTCTTTGCTTCGACATTCAACATTTTTTAAAGTTAGAGCCACAAGGAACTGCAGATGCTGGTTTACAAAAATAGGCACAAAGTGCCGCAATAACCTTTGTCTAAAAAAAGTCCCGACCCGAAACTTTGCATATAAATGTACTCCAGAGATAGTACCTCACCCACTCCAGTACTTTGTGTCAATTATTGAAGTTAAATGTGTAAAACCGAGTGGGAAGCTTTGGAATTATGTTGCAGAATGATCCTGTGGTTTATTTGCATTTTGAACAAAGAAAGTATTTTAACAAGCAGAAAGCTTAATTGCTTTGACTGCATTAAACTAGGTAATCGTCCCATACACGCACAGTTATTTTGCACTTCCATATTTCATAACGCATTGATTAAACTGGGGTTAATTTGAGGCAAAATTCTGTTTTGTTAGATTTCATCAGGGGTGAGAGGATTTAATGATTTCAAAATGTTCTCTAAAGTGGGATAGAAGCAATGGTTCAATAGGAGTAATAGCCAAATTCATACACAGAAATATGATATGATAACAAATCCTCTTGCTCTCCCCTGCTAACTAATTCCAAGGAGGGGCATCCTGGCAGTCAAAGAGTCAAGGAGCACAGAAACAGGCCCTTTGGCACAACACATCCATGCTGACCCATCTAAAGTAATCCCTTTTGCCTGTATTTGCGACATATCCCTTGAAACCTTTCCTATCCATGTACCTCCTCTGGGAGCTCGTTCCATATTCCCACCACCCTCTCAGGTTCCGATTAAATCTTTACACTCACACCTTAAACCTATGTCCTCTGGTTCTCAATTTCCCCTACCCTGGGTAAAAGACTCTGCAATCATCCTTTCAATCCCCTTCATGACTTTATATACCTCTACAAAATTTAGTTTAGTTTAGTTTAATTTATGAATCATATAAACTGGGGTACAAATCTTATTTAGTTTTCTTTTGTAGAGTCATATTGCGTGGAAACAGGTCATTCGGCCCAACTTTCCCATGCCGACCCGATCTACACGAATCCCGCCTGCCTGCAATTGGCCCATATCCCTCGAAACCTTTCCTATCCCAGCACCTGTCCAAGTGTCCAGGGGCTGAGTCCGGTGGGTCCCTTCAAACAAGGAAAAGGATGTCACCCCAGGGGCCACATGAGTGGTAGGATATCTATCTATCTATCTATCTATCTATCTATCTATCTATCTATCTATCTATCTATCTATCTATCTATCTATCTATCTATCTATCTATCTATCTATCTATCTATCTATCTATCTATCTATCTATCTATCTATCTATCTATCTATCTGTCTGTCTGTCTGTCTGTCTGTCTATCTATCTATCTATCTATCTATCTATCTATCTATCTATCTATCTATCTGTCTATCTGTCTATCTATCTCCTACCACTATACATATATATAAAACCAAAAATGTGCAAACATATTTCAGATAAACTCAATGTTTATGCATTCAATGGTGTCATTGAAAATATGGTACCATAATGGGTCAATGATGACATTAAAAAAAATCTTTACCTTGTCCATATATATATATATATTTTTAAATATATTTTTATATATTTTATTCTGAATAAAGTTTATTAGTAAAAAATATCTTGTCCTCAGATATGATACTGTAACTTAAATTACTCAATCTCTCCGTTAGATTCCAACTACAACATATTTACGCACATTCATTATTCTGCTGAATTAGAATTCTTAACCAATGGCTTATTTTCCATTTTCCCATGAAATCTCTTGTGCTTTCCATAAATAAGGAGCGTGTCTTGTCATAGTGAGAATGTCTATCTTTTTCTCAGGGGTGAAAAATGTACTGAACGGCAGGTCGTGGACAGAAGAAATCGCTTCATTGAATTGCAACAATTGAGTTACATCCCACAATTATCAGCTTGAGATCATTCTGGGGATTGTCTGGTTATAGGTTTTATGTACGTTATCTGTGGTAACTAGTTGCTTCATTTTTTTATGCCTACCTGTTGGATCTGTAATCATCCCACAAGCAGTATCATTTTCTGCATTCTCCTTATCAGCTGGGTCACATTGAAATCCGCTCCCGCCATGATTACACCTAAATTTGCAAATAAAAGAAACAAATGCAATGAGAAATATGTGCAGGTCGAGGTGTCAGTGGTGGGCCGCTGGAGACCCTGCAACAGCCTGGGATTCCATTAGAGTGGCTGCCGCTCCAAGATGCCGAGCTCGCGGACCGGACACGGCCTTCAGCGGCACGGAACGTCAGAGCAGTTGTGGAGAACATCGACAGCATTGCCTGGCCTGTCCGACCCCTTCAACTCCGACCCAGTGCCGCCACCAGGAACGCGGGCCTTTATGGCCAAGATAAGACTCTACATTTTTAACAACTTTGAAACTTCAAGGGTACAAAATGGCATTGAAAATGTGGTGATTCTTGTATATTGCCTCAGTGCAATCGACTATCTTAAACTCTTGTACTTAAATATGATTGTGCCTATGTCCGAAGAAGGGTCTTGACCCAAAACATCAATTGGTGGTAAACTTACTCAGTTTCTCCGTTATCGACTTGCCAACTCTCTCCAAGCATATTAGAGTCTGCTGCAAAACTGCCATTGGGCATAATAATGTCATCATCAGGGTTATCGTTGGAGTTACCTAAATAATACAAAAAAAAGTTTCCATTGATCGTTTGAAATTTGCTCAATTCTTGATGACAGTATGCTCTGACAATGTCTTTTCCGTTTCTAATGTTTGCAATAATGCTGTTGGAAATGTGCTGCACAGTGGTGCAATGGTAGAGCTGCTGCCTCACAGCACCAGAGACCCAGGTTCGATCCTGATCTCGGGTGTTGTCGGCACGGAGTTTGTACGTTCTCCCTGTGACCGTGTGGGTTTCCTCTGGGTGCTCCAGTTTCCTCTCACATCCTCAAGATGTGCAGATTTGCAGGTTAATTGGCTTCTGTAAATTGTCCCTAGTGTGTGGGATAGAACAAGTGTGAATGGGGTGATCGTTGGTCGACGTGGACTCAGTGTGCCGAAGGGACTGTTTCCAAGCTGTATCTCTAAAACTAAAACAAAGTATTCTGTGACAATGAAGGGTTCCTCCCTGAAATATCTTTTCCATTTCTAATGTTTTGCAATAATGCTGTTGAAAATGCTTTAATACATAAATTATCAACAGATTACGTCAAAATAGATTTCTCGGCACTGGTTGAAATATAACGGCATCTGGTGCAAAGTAAGTCTTTCAGCCATGGAATAATCCAGCTCTGAACCACATCCTTTAGCCCACCGTGACCACGATTATGCATCCAATTACACTAATCGCACACTAATGCCATTTTATTTCTGCCACATTATGATCAATAACTTTCTGACTCTACCACTCACCTATACACGAGGAATAATTTTAAATGGCCAATTAACCTACAAACCTTTCAGATGTGTGAAGAAACCCACACAGTCACAGGGAGATCGTGCAAACTCCACCAGGATGGAACCCTGGATTCTGGCTCTGTCAGGCAGCAGCTCTAGCTGTTGTGCCATTGCACCACTGGTTTGATAATTATTTAGTAATGAATATCCAACAAATGTCACCAGTAACATGTTAAGAGTAGAAGAGTCCAGTAAACATCATTCTTTAAAGAGATACACACAGGGTGACAGGCGGATTGGTAGCATATGGAATTTATTATTTAGTGCTAAAAAAGGCATGTGGCCTACTTGTTTTTGTAGGTCGGGCATTCAGTATAAGAGTGAGGAAATCATGTTGCAGCTTTACAGGACTTTGGTCAGGCTGAATCTGGAGTATTGTGTGCAGTTCTGGTCGCCCCCAATACAGGAAGGATGCGGAGGCTTTAGAAAGGGTGCAGACGAAGTTTACCAGAATGATACCTGAATTTAGAAGTATTAGTTACAGGGAGAGGTTGGACAGACTTGGATTCTTTTCTCAAAACAGTTGTTTGGCAGTTAAAAATGAATACCACTCCTACATTTAAAGACATAAAAGGGTATGCATACACTCGGTGACCATCAAAGCATTATAAGAAAAGACACAAAGTGCTGGAGTAACCCAGTGGGTCAGGCAGCATCTCTGGGGAACATACAGAGGTGACATTTCGGGTCAGGACCCTTCTTCAGACTGATTGTGGCTGGAGGAGGGAAGAATGCTGGAAGAGAGGAGGGCAGGACTGGTGAGTGATTGGGAAATACAGATGGGAAGAAAGCTGGAGGAGAGGAGGGGCAGGACTGGTGAGTGATAGGTGCATACAGGTGAGGGAGGTTTTTGAATAATTACAAGTATGGGCTTACCACACAGACCACAAAGCAGTCCAGAATATATGGACGGCACAGACACGTCTACATGGTGGTAACCATCAAACCTCACCAACAAGCCAAAGTTAGTCTCCAGTAAAACGTAGCCACCGCTTATCCGTACCACCAGAAGGTCCGTGATCGACACGGGCAGGTTTACCCATTCTCCATTCAGCTATCGAACAGAACAAAAATGCCACAATTTATTTAAGAGCAAGGGATCGCAATTAAATAATCCCAATCTACATCAACAATTTTCACCTGACCTTAAGAAATAAAACGCAGGGCAGCACAGCGACGCAGCAGTAGAGTTGCTGCCTTACAGGGTCAGAGACACGGGTTTGATCCTAACTGGGGGTGCTTTCTGTACGGAGTTTGTACATTCACCCCGTGACCGCGTGGTTTTTCTCTGGGTGCTCTGGTTTCCTCCCACACTGCAAAGACATGCAGGTTTGTAGGCTAATTGGCTTCTGTGAATTGTCTCTCGTGTGTAGGATAGAGCTGGTATACGGGGTGATCGATGGTCGGTGCAGACTCGGTGGGCCAAAGGGACTGCTTCTGCGTTGTATCTCTAAAGTCGAAAGTAAAGTCTAACATAGTCTAACAGTGGATGTAGTGTATCTAGACTTTCAGAAAGCCTTTGATAAGGTCCCGCACGGGAGATTGTTGACTAAAATTAGAGCACATGGTATTGGGGGTAGGGTGTTGACATGGATAGAAAATTGGTTGGTAGACAGGAAGCAAAGAGTAGGGGTAAACGGGTCCTTTTCAGAATGGCAGGCAGTGGCGAGTGGAGTGCCGCAAGGCTCGATGTTGGGGCCACAATTGTTTACCATAAATATTAATGATTTGGATGAGGGAATTAGAAGCAACACTAGCAAGTTTGCGGATGACACAAAGCTGGGTGGCAGTGTAAACTGTGAAGAGGATGTTGGGAGGTTGTAGGGTGACCCTGGACAGGTTGAGTGAGTGGGCAGATGCGTGGCTGATGCAGTATAATATAGATAAATGTAAGGTTATCCACTTTGCCGACAAAAACAAGGAGGCAGAATATTTTCTCAATGGAGTTAGGTTAGGTAAGGGGGAGGTGCAGCAAGACCTGTGTGTCCTTGTACACCAGTCACTGCAAGTTGGTGTGCAGGTACAGCAGGCAGTGAAGAAAGCTAATGGAATGTTGGCCTTGATAACAAGAGGATTTCAGTATAGGAATAAAGAGGTTCTTCTGCAGTTGTAGTGGGCCCTGGTAAGACCACATCTGGAGTATTGTGTACAGATTTGGTCTCCTAATTTGAGGAAGGACATCCTTGTAATTGAGGCAGTGCAGCATAGGTTCACGAGATTGATCCCTGGGATGGCGGGACTGTCATATGAGGAAAGATTGAAAAGACTAGGCTTGTATTCACTGGAATTTAGAAGGATGAGGGGGGATCTTATAGAAACATATAAAATTATAAAAGGACTGGACAAGCTAGATGCAGGAAAAATGTTCCAAATGTTGGGCAAGTCCAGAACCAGGGGACACAGTCTTAGAATAAAGGGGAGGCCATTTAAAACTGAGGTGAGAAAAAAAAAATTCACCCAGAGAGTTGTGAATTTGTAGAATTCTCTGCCACAGAGGGCAGTGGAAGCCAAATCACTGGATGGATTTAAGAAAGAGTTAGATAGAGCTTTAGGGGCTAGTGGAATCGATGGATATGGGGAGAAGGCTGGCATGGGTTATTGATTGGGGACGATCAGCCATGATCACAATGAATGGCGGTGTTGGCTCGAAGGGCCGAATGGCCTCCTCCTGCACCTATTTTCTATGTTTCTATCAAAACGTGTCCTGTCCATTCCCTACGCAGATGCTGCCTGACCCACTTGAGTTCCTCCAGCACTTTGTGTCTCTGTTTTACCCAATCTCCAGACTGATCATGAGTTTAAAAGCTGAGTGCTAAGGTATGTACTGTAATAGTTTTGAAAAAAAATAACCCTGAATAAAAATACTCACCTGGACTTTACGACCTTGCATGATTGAAACTGTGTTGTTGTGTACAGCCACGTGTACGGATTTAACGTAGGACACTTTGGTGTTGGCCCCTCTATGCTCATTTGTTGCTGACACATCAAAGTAAGGTAGGCTTGAAGATGCAATGCACAGCTTAGAGAGCACGTACGTGCACGTTCCCATGAAGTGATGAACACGCGTGTCGAACGTGTTGTAGTGAGGATCTCCTGAGGCACTGCAAGTGGCACGAACTGTAGAGAAACATTTAACATGTGAAGTATTGTCATCTACCAACCTATCTCAGTCTTCCACCATAGAGCATCTATCTGAACATATCTGAGCATAAAGCCGTGCAGCACAGGAACGGGTCCCTTGGCCCACAATGTCCATATCGAACGATGCCAAGTTAAACTAATTGCCTCTGCCTCCACATGATCCATATCCCTCCATTTCCTGATATCCATGTGCTGACCTAAAAGCCTCTTAAACGCCACTATTGCATCTGCCTCCGCCACCACCCCAGCAGAGTATACCAGGCACTTACTATCCTCTGTGTAAAAAAAAACATGTGCCACACTTCTCCTTTAAACTTTGCTTCTTCTTCTTGCGTTTGAGGCAGCAGAAATTATGTAACGTCCTCCAGCCAGTGCAATGTGCTGTTGTCAAGGGCCGTGAGGTCTACCCCTCCACCAGGGGGACGGAGGACAGTCCAGTCGAAAATGACGTGCTGCGCTGTTTGCTAGTCTGCTCCACACACACAGGCTGCTGATGAACGCAACCCCCTCCTCTCACCTTAAAGTTATGCCCTCTAGTATTTGACATTTCCACCCTAGAAAAAAAGGTTCTGACTGTCTACCCCATCTATGCCTTTCATCATTTTACATACTTCTATCAGATCTCGCCCCAACCTCCGGCGTTATAGAGAACACAGTCCAAATTTTCCTAACCACTCCTCATAGGTATTATCCCTTAATCCAGGCAACATTCTGCTAAACCTTTTCTCTACCCTCTCCATGCTCAACATAATCCCAAGACTTGTTCCACCCAGTCATTCCTTCTTCTACCAGGTCCCGTCTGACAGATGATACCAAAACTTGAAAGGACGTACCACCTGCAAGTGCGGAGTAATTTCTTCTCCTCTGTTTTCAGGCTTCTGAACGGTCCTTCCATAAGCTAGGGTGCTACCTGATTCACCTGTTTCCCATTGCAGACATAGGACATTGTCCGTGGTCCTGAAGCGCTACAATGCTGAGAAGTATATTCTGCACTCTATATATCTTCCCCTATGCTCTACCTATTGTAGTTGAGTTTGACTTGATTGTAACTATGTATATGACTTGATTGGATCGCATGCAAAACAAATCTTTTGCCTGTACCTCGGTACACGTGACAATGATAAATCTGAACCTCAACCTATAGGACTTTATTCCTTGAAGCGCAGGAGGCTCAGCGGTGAATTTATAGTGGTGTATAAAACATGAGGGTGATGTTATTATGTGGTTATGATGATATTGGAAAGATGTAAAGGAAGAAGATTAAAGTTAAAGCTGAAAAACCCCAACCTAGAAGGTGACACACTGAAAACTGGAACAAACAAGAAAACTGCAAAGTACTTTGTCTGGCATGCTCGCAATGGGCAGAATGGCCTCCTGCTATGCCAGGAATTCAACCATTCTGTTTCACTCCAATAAAAAGCAGCACAATGAAGGTCCCAATGAAGGTGTGTAGCTTCGTGCCAGTGACCCTTGTAACTTTGCAAGAGGTGATTGCTGGCTGCGCAGACATGATGGGCCGAAAGGCTTATTTCCATGCTGTATCCAAGGTAACTACTAAAGTAAAGTAAATCAGTTTGAAGAAGGGTGCCGACCCAAAATGTCAAAATAACCTTTTTGTTACAAATTACAGTACTGGGTATGGTTAATAGAACAATATAAAAGTATGAGAGACCCTAAAATTATAGGGTAGGCAGTCAGAACTTTTTTCCCAGCATGGAAATGTCAAATACTAGAGGGCATAGTTTCAAGGTACATAAGTATTAGATCAATGGGCCCCAACTGCGTAGGCGCGGACCCGTTGGGTTCCCATTGTGACGTGGAACACTCATTGGCGTCATTGTGACGGAGGTATTACTGCACAGGCCCGGCTGATGGGCAGGGCAAGCGGAAAAGGAACTTATTAAAGTTTAAAAAGTGATTATAAAATTTTTTAAAGTGAAAAACCTTTAAAATATAACAACCATTTGAACCGCAGGCCAATGGTGAGTTAGGTGGGCCTCAAATTGTTGCACTACTGTGTGCCGTTTTGGCTGTATTTCGGGAACAAACGAGAGTTTTAGTATATAGATAGATGTGCGAGGCATGTTTTTTTTACACAGAGGGTGGTGGGTGCCTGGAACGTGCTGCCAATGGTGGTGGTGGAGACAGATACAATAGTGGTGTTTAAGAGGCTATTACATAGGCACATGGATATGCAGGGAATAGAAGAGTGTGGATCATGAGTAGGCAGAGGAGATCAGTTCATCTTGGCATCATGTTCGACACAGATATTGTGGGCCGAAGGGCCTGTTCCTGTGCTCTACTGTTCCATGAAAACATTTACTTTCAATACTGACTTAATTAATCAGCTAGCAACAGTTTCCATCAATGGGAAATGGAATTAAAAAGCAGATTAGCTAGTATATTTTTACTAGAAATATAGAAAAACTGAACTCAAAGCAGTCTTGAGGATTCAATGTCTGAAACATCTTGACATTTCACAAATGCAATGACTCAGTGGGTCCCACGAACAATAACATTTATGCAGTCGTGGGTCTGTATTTTATTCTTTTCGTACAATCACTCACCTTGCATCTGGCAGCCCAGAACTCCATCCCATATCCCACATATCTCATGCAGTCCGCAAGCCGTGGTTTTACAGAGAGTGACGTTGTTGCCCATGCATTTACAGCGCTCCGTGCAGTTTTCATATGTGAGCCAGCTTTCATACCTCTGAAACAAATCCAACAAGATGACACTGTTAAAGCAAATGGTTCAACGTGAGAAATAGCTGAATGGTTATACATTTGAAGGTTGAAGTTTAGTTCATTGTCACGTGTACCGAGGCAGAGTGAAAAGCTTTTTTCTTTGCGTGCTCACCAGTCAATGGAAAGACTGTACATGATTACAATCTAGCCATTCACAGTGTACAGACACAGAATAAAGGGAATGATGTTTCGTGCAAGATAAAATCCAGTAGAGTCCAATTAAAGATAGTCTGAGGGTCTCCAAGAAGGTAGATGGGAGGTCAGAACCACTCTCGAGTTGGGGATAGGATGCTTCAGATGCCTGATATTAGCTGGCAAGAAATTGTCCTTGAATCTGGAGGTGTGCGTTTTCACACTTCTGTACCTCTTGCCTGGTGGGAGAGGGGACAAGAGGGAGTGACCGGGGTGAGAGTGGTCCTTGATTATGCTGGTGGCCTTGCCGAAGCAGCCTTGTAGTTAAAAAGTCAAAGAGTCGTACAGCATGGAAACAGGATATCATTTCATTGGCACAGAATAAGGTGGCCATTGTTTACTCACAGATCAACCAAGCGCTACGAAAGGAATCGTGCTACTTCAAGCCCAAATAATTTATTATTTAAATAACATTAAAAACAAATCTGTCTGAAAAGTATTTCTCCTTGCCATTTTATTGGATGTGCTAACCGAAAGGCTGGCCAGAGGGAAATCAGATGTGCGTTTATCCGACAGGACAATCTCGGGAATCAAATCAAGGTGGGGGGAGCAGGGATGGACACTGAGGCAGGTCTGTAGTGTTGAGTTTTGCTGCGCAGGTTGGTGGAAGCATGTTTTTCTGTCGTAGCAAACAACAAAGAAAAGTTCTAAAAGAGTCATTTAAACCCAAAACATTTTATGTTCATTTGGAGACTATGAGTGATCTGGATACGAGGGACCTCAAAGACTATCCCCATCTCTGGACTTTGTCCACCCACCCATCAGCCAGCACTTTGTGTCTATCTGTGCTGCTCTAGGGTTGTTGGACAACGTTGGGCCACATTGCGTTATTGACCATCTCCATGTTTCTGGCGCAGAGTCCATACCCAAGAAGCTTCACGAGCAGAAAATCCAGGCTTGGGAACCCACCAAAGGCCACAATGTGGAGTAGCAGAACGGGGAGCAACGGGAATCGTATCTACGTTTTACTTTTTAACCAGCCTCCAGTGTAACTGCTGTCTGTCTTTGATGCTGACAGAAGCACTAATATGTTCAGTTTCTCCAGAGATGCTACCTGACCTGCTGGGTGTCTCCAGCGCTTTGTGTGTCTTTCTTTTAAATGCATTTTGAATTCATTTATATTCAAGCAACTTGTGTGATTATTACAAGCAAATGGATTTACCTGATAATATTTGTTGTTGTGCTCACAGCCACACTGACTGTTCGGAATACAGGTGTCTCCACTAAGAGTGTATCCAGGGTCACAGAAACATCCTTCAACAGATGGTAGAAGACAGCTGTCAGGTGCAGATGACTCCATGCAGGTAGTGGGACAACCTGTGCCACAAGTCTCATAGTGGCTACCACTAGGACAGGTTGGTGCTAAAGAAAGCATGCAGGTAATAAACAATCACTTCTCTTCACTTAGTGTAGCTTATTCAAAATAATTGTGGGGTCATCCAACATATTATGTCATGCACAGAATGTCATACATTATTCCTACAGTGTAGGAAGGAACTGCAGATGCTGGTTTACACCAAAGATACACACAAATGGTGGAGTAACTATGAGGGTCAGGCTGCAGCTCCGGAGAAAAGGAATAGGTGACATTTTGGAACCCTTCTTCAAACTGAGACTCTTCCTGAAGAAGGGTCTTGACCAGAAATGTCACCTATTCCTTTTCTCCAGAGATGCTGCCTGACCGGCTGTAATACATTATCAGTCTGAAGAAAGGTTCCGACCCAAAACGTCAGTGATCCATGTTTTCCAGAGATGTAGCCTGGCTTGCTGAGTTACTCCAGCATTTTGTGTTCTTTTTGATTAGTAGCATCTGTTTTTCCTTGTTTTCACATAAAACAGCACAGGAACAAGCCCTTTGGCCCACAATGTCTGTGTTGAACATGATGCTAATCTCCTCTTCCTGCACATGATCCATATCCCTCCATCCCCTGCATATCCATGTGCCTATCTAAAAGCCTCTGAATCGACACTATCAGATCTGTCTTCACCACCACGCTGGCCGAGTGTTCCAAGTTTAGTTTAGAGACCCAGCATGTCTCTAAATGGAAACAGGCCCTTTTGCCCACCGAGTCTACTCTGACCATCGATAATCCATTTACACTAGTTCAATGTTATCCCACGTTCTCATCCACTTCCTACACACTAGGGACAATTTGCATGTGTGTATGTTTGTAGTGGAACTCCATGTTACCCCATGGTGATGTTCTTCCATCGATAGCAAGGGTAGTCCCTTTCACGTTTTGGAACTTTGTGGCCGAACACAAACTTAGCATGGGTCAGCATGCTGTTGCTGAATATATCGCTTGATAACACTTCAATGATTTTACCCATTACTTCATTACTTTTCTGATGTTCCAAAATAGTCTGAGAGAATATTAAGCGACTAAAGATTTTTTTTGCCTTTTGGACAGGGTAGAGATTGGCAATGTACTGCAGAGTATAACTTACAGCATGACGTGTTGTTTCTCCATTCTACACACACTCCTGCTTGTGTGCACAAGGCAGCATAGGTTTGCAGGGCTAAACAAAGTGTCGTCGACAGCCCTCCGTCAGCGCACACATCGTAGACACAGTTGTCAAAGTAATTCTTGGGAGGAACTTTTGCGTGGCATTCTTTAAATAATCCTGAAAGAAAAATATTTAAATTTAAATCGGAAATTTCCAATTCAGAACGTTATTCCAGGCAACCAAATTTAGAAAAAAAGGCACAATGAGTTTAGTTTAGTTTATCGTCATGCGTTCCGAGGTACAGTGAAAAGCTTTATTATTGGAGTAATTCTGTGGGTCAGGCAGCAACTCTGGAGAACATGGATAGGTGATGTTTCAATCGGAACCCTTGTACAGAGTCTGAAGAATGGTCTTGACCTGAAATGTCACGGAATCTCTAGAGATGTTGCCTGACACACTGAGTTACCCCAACTTTCCCATGCCGACCCGATCTACACGAATCCCGCCTGCCTGCAATTGGCCCATATCCCTCGAAACCTTTCCTATCCCAGCACCTGTCCAAGTGTCCAGGGGCTGAGTCCGGTGGGTCCCTTCAAACAAGGAAAAGGATGTCACCCCAGGGGGCCACATGAGTGGTAGGATATCTATCTATCTATCTATCTGTCTATCTATCTATCTATCTATCTGTCTCTCTGTCTATCTATCTATCTATCTATCTATCTATCTATCTATCTATCTATCTATCTATCTATCTATCTATCTATCTATCTATCTATCTATCTATCTATCTATCTATCTATCTATCTATCTGTCTATCTGTCTATCTGTCTCTCTATCTGTCTATCTATCTATCTATCTATCTCCTACCACTATACATATATCTAAAACCAAAAATGTGCAAAAATGTCAGATAAACTCAATGTTTATACATTCAATGGTGTCATTGAAAATATGGTGCCATAATGGGTCAATGATGACATTAAAAAAAATCTTTACCTTGTCCATATATATATATTTTTAAATATATTTTTATATATTTTATTCTGAATAAAGTTTATTAGTAAAAAATATCTTGTCCTCAGATATGATACTGTAACTTAAATTACTCAATCTCTCCGTTAGATTCCAACTACAACATATTTACGCACATTCATTATTCTGCTGAATTAGAATTCTTAACCAATGGCTTATTTTCCATTTTCCCATGAAATCTCTTGTGCTTTCCATAAATAAGGAGCGTGTCTTGTCATAGTGAGAATGTCTATCTTTTTCTCAGGGGTGAAAAATGTACTGAACGGCAGGTCGTGGACAGAAGAAATCGCTTCATTGAATTGCAACAATTGAGTTACATCCCACAATTATCAGCTTGAGATCATTCTGGGGATTGTCTGGTTATAGGTTTTATGTACGTTATCTGTGGTAACTAGTTGCTTCATTTTTTTATGCCTACCTGTTGGATCTGTAATCATCCCACAAGCAGTATCATTTTCTGCATTCTCCTTATCAGCTGGGTCACATTGAAATCCGCTCCCGCCATGATTACACCTAAATTTGCAAATAAAAGAAACAAATGCAATGAGAAATATGTGCAGGTCGAGGTGTCAGTGGTGGGCCGCTGGAGACCCTGCAACAGCCTGGGATTCCATTAGAGTGGCTGCCGCTCCAAGATGCCGAGCTCGCGGACCGGACACGGCCTTCAGCGGCACGGAACGTCAGAGCAGTTGTGGAGAACATCGACAGCATTGCCTGGCCTGTCCGACCCCTTCAACTCCGACCCAGTGCCGCCACCAGGACCGCGGGCCTTTATGGCCAAGATAAGACTCTACATTTTTAACAACTTTGAAACTTCAAGGGTACAAAATGGCATTGAAAATGTGGTGATTCTTGTATATTGCCTCAGTGCAATCGACTATCTTAAACTCTTGTACTTAAATATGATTGTGCCTATGTCCGAAGAAGGGTCTTGACCCAAAACATCAATTGGTGGTAAACTTACTCAGTTTCTCCGTTATCGACTTGCCAACTCTCTCCAAGCATATTAGAGTCTGCTGCAAAACTGCCATTGGGCATAATAATGTCATCATCAGGGTTATCGTTGGAGTTACCTAAATAATACAAAAAAAAGTTTCCATTGATCGTTTGAAATTTGCTCAATTCTTGATGACAGTATGCTCTGACAATGTCTTTTCCGTTTCTAATGTTTGCAATAATGCTGTTGGAAATGTGCTGCACAGTGGTGCAATGGTAGAGCTGCTGCCTCACAGCACCAGAGACCCAGGTTCGATCCTGATCTCGGGTGTTGTCGGCACGGAGTTTGTACGTTCTCCCTGTGACCGTGTGGGTTTCCTCTGGGTGCTCCAGTTTCCTCTCACATCCTCAAGATGTGCAGATTTGCAGGTTAATTGGCTTCTGTAAATTGTCCCTAGTGTGTGGGATAGAACAAGTGTGAATGGGGTGATCGTTGGTCGACGTGGACTCAGTGTGCCGAAGGGACTGTTTCCAAGCTGTATCTCTAAAACTAAAACAAAGTATTCTGTGACAATGAAGGGTTCCTCCCTGAAATGTCTTTTCCATTTCTAATGTTTTGCAATAATGCTGTTGAAAATGCTTTAATACATAAATTATCAACAGATTACGTCAAAATAGATTTCTCGGCACTGGTTGAAATATAACGGCATCTGGTGCAAAGTAAGTCTTTCAGCCATGGAATAATCCAGCTCTGAACCACATCCTTTAGCCCACCGTGACCACGATTATGCATCCAATTACACTAATCGCACACTAATGCCATTTTATTTCTGCCACATTCTGATCAATAACTTTCTGACTCTACCACTCACCTATACACGAGGAATAATTTTAAATGGCCAATTAACCTACAAACCTTTCAGATGTGTGAAGAAACCCACACAGTCACAGGGAGATCGTGCAAACTCCACCAGGATGGAACCCTGGATTCTGGCTCTGTCAGGCAGCAGCTCTAGCTGTTGTGCCATTGCACCACTGGTTTGATAATTATTTAGTAATGAATATCCAACAAATGTCACCAGTAACATGTTAAGAGTAGAAGAGTCCAGTAAACATCATTCTTTAAAGAGATACACACAGGGTGACAGGCGGATTGGTAGCATATGGAATTTATTATTTAGTGCTAAAAAAGGCATGTGGCCTACTTGTTTTTGTAGGTCGGGCATTCAGTATAAGAGTGAGGAAATCATGTTGCAGCTTTACAGGACTTTGGTCAGGCTGAATCTGGAGTATTGTGTGCAGTTCTGGTCGCCCCCAATACAGGAAGGATGCGGAGGCTTTAGAAAGGGTGCAGACGAAGTTTACCAGAATGATACCTGAATTTAGAAGTATTAGTTACAGGGAGAGGTTGGACAGACTTGGATTCTTTTCTCAAAACAGTTGTTTGGCAGTTAAAAATGAATACCACTCCTACATTTAAAGACATAAAAGGGTATGCATACACTCGGTGACCATCAAAGCATTATAAGAAAAGACACAAAGTGCTGGAGTAACCCAGTGGGTCAGGCAGCATCTCTGGGGAACATACAGAGGTGACATTTCGGGTCAGGACCCTTCTTCAGACTGATTGTGGCTGGAGGAGGGAAGAATGCTGGAAGAGAGGAGGGCAGGACTGGTGAGTGATTGGGAAATACAGATGGGAAGAAAGCTGGAGGAGAGGAGGGGCAGGACTGGTGAGTGATAGGTGCATACAGGTGAGGGAGGTTTTTGAATAATTACAAGTATGGGCTTACCACACAGACCACAAAGCAGTCCAGAATATATGGACGGCACAGACACGTCTACATGGTGGTAACCATCAAACCTCACCAACAAGCCAAAGTTAGTCTCCAGTAAAACGTAGCCACCGCTTATCCGTACCACCAGACGGTCCGTGATCGACACGGGCAGGTTTACCCATTCTCCATTCAGCTATCGAACAGAACAAAAATGCCACAATTTATTTAAGAGCAAGGGATCGCAATTAAATAATCCCAATCTACATCAACAATTTTCACCTGACCTTAAGAAATAAAACGCAGGGCAGCACAGCGACGCAGCAGTAGAGTTGCTGCCTTACAGGGTCAGAGACATGGGTTTGATCCTAACTGGGGGTGCTTTCTGTACGGAGTTTGTACATTCACCCCGTGACCGCGTGGTTTTTCTCTGGGTGCTCTGGTTTCCTCCCACACTGCAAAGACATGCAGGTTTGTAGGCTAATTGGCTTCTGTGAATTGTCTCTAGAGTGATGGATAGAGCTGGTATACGGGGTGATCGATGGTCGGTGCAGATTCGGTGGGCCAAAGGGACTGCTTCCGCGTTGTATCTCTAAAGTCGAAAGTAAAGTCTAACATACCGTTACACAATGGTAATGCTCATGAACTTTCAAAGACCTTAATTGATTTTATTGACACACAAATTCAAATCCCCAATGTCAACCTAGGAATTTCTTTTCCATTAATTGTATAATAATTTATTTTTTAGTATGTGATTACGGAACCAACAGATCTCCGTAAGAATCCACCTGCTTTGGTAATGGTTTTCAAGGAAGAAAATCTGCTGTTGGCTGACAGTTTAGTTTAGTATAGTTTAGAGACACAGCGTGCAAAAAGGTCCACTGAGTTCACGCCGACCATTGATCACCCGTTCACACTAATTGTATGTTATCCCCACCTTCTCATCCATTCCCTACAACTGCTGGTAATTTACACCCATTTCTCCCATTACATCGCTCCCTCTTTCCACATCTCCCCATCCCCTTCCACCTATATCCTTTCCTCTGGTTTCACATTTCGCGCCCCTTCTCTCCTTTTCTCACATCCTTCTATCTTTTTCCCATCTCTCGCCTTTGTTGACCCACCTGCCAATCAAAGCCCCCTCTCCTCACGTATCCACCTATCACTTACTAGGTTTTGGCTTGCCCCCACCTCTCTTCCAGCTTTCTCCCCCCACCCTTTCTACGTCAAAGTCCCGACCTGAAATGTCACTTGCCCATTCCCTCCACTGATGCTGCCTGACCCACTGGGTTATTCCACCACTTTGTATCTTTTTTTGTGGATCAGCATCTGCAGTTACTTGTTTCTCTCTCTTAGATTAGTTAAGTTGTGTGTTAAGTCTAAATGCGTGCAAAGCAATGAAATGTCACGTGACAATAAAGTATTCATTCATTCATTCATTCATTCATTCAGTCTACATTGTCCCATCACATGTGCCCAGGGCATGGGCTCAACAAAGAGTGAAGAAGGGTCTCAAAGAAGGGACAGAGGATCTAGGGGGGTAGAGGAACTGAAATAATTTTTCATAAGGTGAGAAATAGTATTGGGTAGACTAATGGGACTGAAGGATGATAAATCCCCTGGGCCTGATGGTCTGCATCCCAGGGTCCTCAGGGAGGTGGCTCTAGAAATAGTGGATGCATTGGTGATCATTTTCCAATGTTCAATAGATTCAGGATCAGTTCCTGTGGATTGGAGGATAGCTAATGTTATCCCACTTTTCAAGAAAGGAGCAAGAGAGAAAATGGGGAATTACAGACTAGTTAGCCTGACATCGGTGGTGGGGAAGATGCTGGAGTCAATTATTAAAGAGGTAATAACGGTGCATTTGGATAGCAGTAAAAGGAAAAGGCCAAGTCAGCATGGATTTATAAAAGGGAAATCATGCTTGGCTAATCTTCTGGAATTTTTTGAGGATGTGACAAGTAAAACGGATGAAGGGGAGCCAGTGGATGTAGTGTATCTAGACTTTCAGAAAGCCTTTGATAAGGTCCCGCACGGGAGATTGTTGACTAAAATTAGAGCACATGGTATTGGGGGTAGGGTGTTGACATGGATAGAAAATTGGTTGGTAGACAGGAAGCAAAGAGTAGGGGTAAACGGGTCCTTTTCAGAATGGCAGGCAGTGGCGAGTGGAGTGCCGCAAGGCTCGATGTTGGGGCCACAATTGTTTACCATAAATATTAATGATTTGGATGAGGGAATTAGAAGCAACACTAGCAAGTTTGCGGATGACACAAAGCTGGGTGGCAGTGTAAACTGTGAAGAGGATGTTGGGAGGTTGTAGGGTGACCCTGGACAGGTTGAGTGAGTGGGCAGATGCGTGGCTGATGCAGTATAATATAGATAAATGTGAGGTTATCCACTTTGCCGACAAAAACAAGGAGGCAGAATATTTTCTCAATGGAGTTAGGTTAGGTAAGGGGGAGGTGCAGCAAGACCTGTGTGTCCTTGTACACCAGTCACTGCAAGTTGGTGTGCAGGTACAGCAGGCAGTGAAGAAAGCTAATGGAATGTTGGCCTTGATAACAAGAGGATTTCAGTATAGGAATAAAGAGGTTCTTCTGCAGTTGTAGTGGGCCCTGGTAAGACCACATCTGGAGTATTGTGTACAGATTTGGTCTCCTAATTTGAGGAAGGACATCCTTGTAATTGAGGCAGTGCAGCATAGGTTCACGAGATTGATCCCTGGGATGGCGGGACTGTCATATGAGGAAAGATTGAAAAGACTAGGCTTGTATTCACTGGAATTTAGAAGGATGAGGGGGGATCTTATAGAAACATATAAAATTATAAAAGGACTGGACAAGCTAGATGCAGGAAAAATGTTCCAAATGTTGGGCAAGTCCAGAACCAGGGGACACAGTCTTAGAATAAAGGGGAGGCCATTTAAAACTGAGGTGAGAAAAAAAAATTCACCCAGAGAGTTGTGAATTTGTAGAATTCTCTGCCACAGAGGGCAGTGGAAGCCAAATCACTGGATGGATTTAAGAAAGAGTTAGATAGAGCTTTAGGGGCTAGTGGAATCGATGGATATGGGGAGAAGGCTGGCATGGGTTATTGATTGGGGACGATCAGCCATGATCACAATGAATGGCGGTGTTGGCTCGAAGGGCCGAATGGCCTCCTCCTGCACCTATTTTCTATGTTTCTATCAAAACGTGTCCTGTCCATTCCCTACGCAGATGCTGCCTGACCCACTTGAGTTCCTCCAGCACTTTGTGTCTCTGTTTTACCCAATCTCCAGACTGATCATGAGTTTAAAAGCTGAGTGCTAAGGTATGTACTGTAATAGTTTTGAAAAAAAATAACCCTGAATAAAAATACTCACCTGGACTTTACGACCTTGCATGATTGAAACTGTGTTGTTGTGTACAGCCACGTGTACGGATTTAACGTAGGACACTTTGGTGTTGGCCCCTCTATGCTCATTTGTTGCTGACACATCAAAGTAAGGTAGGCTTGAAGATGCAATGCACAGCTTAGAGAGCACGTACGTGCACGTTCCCATGAAGTGATGAACACGCGTGTCGAACGTGTTGTAGTGAGGATCTCCTGAGGCACTGCAAGTGGCACGAACTGTAGAGAAACATTTAACATGTGAAGTATTGTCATCTACCAACCTATCTCAGTCTTCCACCATAGAGCATCTATCTGAACATATCTGAGCATAAAGCCGTGCAGCACAGGAACGGGTCCCTTGGCCCACAATGTCCATATCGAACGATGCCAAGTTAAACTAATTGCCTCTGCCTCCACATGATCCATATCCCTCCATTTCCTGATATCCATGTGCTGACCTAAAAGCCTCTTAAACGCCACTATTGCATCTGCCTCCGCCACCACCCCAGCAGAGTATACCAGGCACTTACTATCCTCTGTGTAAAAAAAAACATGTGCCACACTTCTCCTTTAAACTTTGCTTATTCTTCTTGCGTTTGAGGCAGCAGAAATTATGTAACGTCCTCCAGCCAGTGCAATGTGCTGTTGTCAAGGGCCGTGAGGTCTACCCCTCCACCAGGGGGACGGAGGACAGTCCAGTCGAAAATGACGTGCTGCGCTGTTTGCTAGTCTGCTCCACACACACAGGCTGCTGATGAACGCAACCCCCTCCTCTCACCTTAACGTTATGCCCTCTAGTATTTGACATTTCCACCCCAGAAAAAAGGTTCTGACTGTCTACCCCATCTATGCCTTTCAGCATTTTACATACTTCTATCAGATCTCGCTCCAACCTCGGGCATTATAGAGAACACAGTCCAAACTTTCCTAACCACTCCTCATAGGTATTATCCCTTAATCCAGGCAACATTCTGCTAAACCTCTCCATGCTCAACATAATCCCAAGACCTGTTCCACCCAGTCATTCCTTCTTCTACCAGGTCCCGTCTGACAGATGATACCAAAAATTAAAAGGACGTATCACCTTTAAGTGCGGAGTAATTTCTTCTCCTCTGTTTTCAGGCTTCTGAATGGTCCTTCCATCAGCTAGGGTTCTACCTGATTCACCTGTTTCCCATTGCAGACATTGGACATTGTCCATGGTCCTGATGCGCTACAATGCTGAGAAGTATATTCTGCACTCTATATATCTTCCCCTTTGCTCTACCTATTGTAGTTGAGTTTGACTTGATTATAACTATGTATATGATTTGATTGCATCGCATGCAAAACAAAGCTTTTGCCTGTACCTCGGTACACGTAACAATGATAAATCTGAACCTCAACCTATAGGACTTTATTCCTTGAAGCGCAGGAGGCTCAGCGGTGAACGTTTAGTGGTGTATAAAACATGAGGGTGATGTTATTATGTGGTTATGATGTTTTTGGAAAGACGTCAAGGAAGAAGATTAAAGTTGAAGCTGAAAAGCCCCAACCTAGAAGGTGACACACTGAAAACTGGAACAAACAAGAAAACTGCAAAGTTCTTTGTCTGGCATGCTCACGATGGGCAGAATTGCCTCCTGCTATGCCAGGAATTCAACCATTCTGTTACACTCCAATAAAAAGCAGCACAATGAAGGTCCCAATTCACATGCACATTGCTTGCCTTTATCAGACTTCACAGTGCTGGTTATCATTGTGGTGGTGGTGGTGGTGGTGGCAGTTGTTGTGTCACATCCCACTGTTGGCAAAAGATGGCACAGACTTAGAAGTTTATCACTGCCTTAACTTTCATACAGTAACACATTTGATCCCATTCCCAGCCCACTGATGAGAGGACAACAGAAAGTGTGTCCACAGTCATAGACTCATACAGCATGTTAACAGACTCTTCGACCCAACACATCCACACTAACCAAGATGTCCCACCTACCCACATGTGGTCCATATCCCTTTAAACCATTCATATCCATGTACCCATCCAAATGTCTTTTTAATGCTGTTATCTTACCTGCCTCAGCTACCTTCTCTGGCAGCTCCTTCCATAAACCCACCAAACCGATCCGAGAAAAGGTTGCCCCTCAGGTTCCTATGAAATCTCTCCCCTCTCACCTTAAATCACTTTTACATCACTTTTGTTATCTTCCTGGGAGTTAAACAACTCTCCTGCTGTTTACAGTATTCTAATAACTTAGTTCATCTCCTCTCTCCACATCTCCACAGATGTTGCCCAAACTATTTGCTGCAGTTTCTATCTGTTTGATTAATTTCTTGATCATTTGCCCGAATATCATTTACGTCTCACAGTGTCACACATTTGTTTGATAACATTCTAGTAAAGCACATTTATGGCACCATTTATTGTAGTGTTTGAAAGCTATGTTCGCTGGAGTTTAGAAGGATGTGGTGGGGGGGGGGGCAGAGGGGGAAATTAAAACCTACCGGATAATGAAAGGACTAGACAGAGTGGATGTTTCTGTTTCTTGGAGAAAATGTTTCCAGTAGTGGGAGAGTTTAGGACCAGTGGGCAAACCCTCAGAATAAAAGCGTACCTTCAGAATGGAGATGAGGAGGAATTTCTAGCCAGAGGGTGGTGTTTCTGAGGAATTCATTGCCACAGGCGACTGTGGAGGCCAAGTCAATTTATAAAGCGGAGATTGATAGGTTTTTGATTAGGAAGGGCATCAAAGGTTATGAGGAGAATGGGGTTGAGAGGGAAAAATAGATCAGCCATGGTCGAATGTCAGAGTAGACATAATGGGCTGAATGGCCTAATTCTGTTTCTATGTCCTATAGTCTTATGGTTACTGTCAACTGTGCATCAAGAAGGAGAATCAGTGCAACATTGATCGTCATCGCGGACACCAATGCTTGAATAAGTATTGTTCACATTTAAAACCAAAGGAGCTCCTATATACGTCAAACCAACCTCCACAACATCCGGCGTGGAAGGAAATGTCATCCACAGCAATATCACTCCGGTAGTCATTGCCACGAACTGCTTCAAGGATGATCTGTCAGAGAAAGGATCACAGTATCATAGTGCACTCTAGTTACTTTGTAGTCACATGTACCTCGACACAAGGTAAGGCTTTGTTTGCATACAATCCAATACAATTAGGTAGCGCAGTGGCACAGTGGTAGAGTTGCTGCCTTACAGTGCCAGAGACCAGGGTTCAATCCTGACTCGGGGTGCTGCCTCATGGAGTTCTGTACGTTCTCCTTGCGACCGCGTGGGTTTTCTCCGGGGGCTCTGGTTTCCTCCCACACTCTAAAGATGTGAAGGTTTGCGGAATAAATGGCCTCTGTAAATTGACTATAGTTGTAGGATAGAACTAGGGTACTGGATGATGGTTGGTCAGCTTGGTGGGCCAAAGAGCCTGTGTCCACACTGTATCTCCAAAGTGTCATGTGTACTGATGAATAGTCTGTAAATTGTAAATTGCCCCCAGTGTGTGGGAAGGACTAGTGTACAGAATGATTGCTGATTGGCGTGGTCTCGGTGGGCCGAAGGGTATGTTTCCGTGCTGTGTCGCTAAACTTAACTAGATCACAGTCACAATGCGCTAAATAGCTTCCACTTGATCGTTGATTTTCCCTGATTTCTCCCATCCAGAGGGACCTCATGTCTGATTCTTGCAGATTACCTGTGAATTTGGAGGGAGGTAGAAGTCTATTTCTCCCATTATCCACCTGTTGCCCATATTTCCAGTCACCGACCACTCCAGGTTCATCATTCCATGTTCAACCTGGTAAACGTTCAACATCATAGTTCGGGCCACTCCAAATATGTGGTACCAGAATCGCATGCAGTGAGCCCCTCCGTTTGCACATGGAGGGCTGACCAAGTGGGCTCGGTCTCCTGGTTTGCCATCGTTGCCTTCCAAGTAAATGTAGTGACCACCTGTGCACACAAGAAGCTTTGTCGGTCAGGAAGAAACCCACTGTGCAAAGACTCAGCACGGACCTTGTGCCACCTCACAAGGGCGGCACAGTGGTGCAGCAGTAGAGTTGCTGCCTCTTAGTGCCAGGGACCCGGGTTCGATCCTGACTACGGGTGCTGTCTGTGCAGAGTTTGTACTAATTTCACACCGGGGATGAATAAAGTTTTATCGTATCGTATGATACGTTCTCCCCTTTACCGTTTTCTCTGGATGCTCCAGTTTCCTTCCACACTCCAAAGATGTACAGATTTGTCGGTTAAGTTGCTTTGGTAAAAATTGTAAATTGGCCCGAGTGTGTGGGATAATGCTAGTGTACGGGGTGATTTCTGGCCCGCGCAGACTAGGTGGGCTGAAGGGCCTGCTTCCGCGCTGTATCTATAAACTAAACAAAATAAACTAAACCTACCTGCAGTGGTGTGGTCATAGGTGGGCCCTGTGTTAGGCGAGGGTGTCGGCCCACTGATGCGTTTCCAGTCCAACGTGTCGGCCTTGGATTGCGTCCATTGGCACAGGTCACTATCAAAGTTACAATCCCAGAAACAACCTGTGGGTTTCATACAGTCAGATCAGTCGATTGAATGTGCTCAGCAACAGGTAGAAGTAAAGATAGACATCAAATGCTGGAGTAACTGAGAGGTCAATCAGCATCTCTGGAAAAAACAGACGTGTCACGTTTTGGGTCAGGAGCCTTCTTCCGACTCTGGAGAAAAATGATGGGTGACGCTTCAGGTCAGGACCCCTTTTTAGAGTCTGGAGAAAAAGGATCTGTGATGTTTCAGGTTGGGTCCCTTCTTCAGACCAGCATCTGTAGTTCTCAGTTTCTCCAACAGGTAGAAATAACTCTATATGTTCAATATCACGCTATTCCAGGTGACTATCTTCTCTCAATGCTTTGAGAGGGTGCAGAGGGTGTTTGCCAGAATGATGCCTGAATTAGGCAGGTATTAGCTTCAGGGAGAGTTTGGACTGACTTGGATCAGAGGCTGCAGGGAGACCCGAGAGAAGTATATAAAATTATGAGGCATAGATGGGATAGACAGTCAGAACATTTCTCCTCGGGTAGAAATGTCAAAGAAAAGCAGCCATAGTTTTAAGGTGAGAGGGGCAAGGTTTAACAGAGATGTGCAGGAATAGTTTTGTTTTAAACAGAAGGTGGTGAGCACTTGGAATGCGCTGCAAAGGGTGGTGGTGGAGGCAGATACGATAACAGCGATTAAGAGACTTTTGGATAGGGACATAGATATGCAATGAATGGAGGGATATGGATTACATGCAGGCAGAGGCGGGTTGGCCTCAACGTTATTTTCAGCACATTGTGGGCCGAAGGGCCTATTCCTGTGCTATACTGCTTCACGTTCAATGTTGTCCTGCTTTCGAACTGGACTGACAGTTCATCACCATACCTTCAACCCCTCCCTCTGTTTCCAATGTTTCTCTGGGTCTCAGGTCCAACCTCCATCTCCACCACCTGACTCCAACCCGATCACATCTTCCAAACCAAACCCTCAGGGCGGCACAGTGGCTCAGTGGTAGATTTGCTGCCTCACAGTGTCAGAGACCTGGGTTCAATCCTGACAATGGGTGCTCCGCTCTAAACGGAGTTTGTACGAATCCTCCTTGTGACCGCGTGGGTTTTCTCTGGGTGCCCTGGTTTCCTCCCACATTCCAAAGACGTGCAGGTTTGTAGGCTAATTGGCATCAGTAAACTGTGAAAATTATCCCTAGTGTGTAGCTTAGTGCCAGTGATCCTTGTAACTTTGCTAGAGGTGATTGCTGGCTGCGCAGACCTGATGGGCCGAAAGGCCTATTTCCATGCTGCATCTCTAAACAAAGGTAACTACTAAAGTAAAGTAAATCAGTTTGAAGAAGGGTACCGACCCAAAATGCTGTCTGTCCATTCACACCCTAAATGCTGCCTGCTTCTGAGTTCCTCCTCCTTTGTGTTTAATTCCATAAAGACATTGAGGAGGAGTCCCGAGCTGAATGTACACTGTCTATTTTGAATGCACAACATTTTACCAAGGGTAGGAGAATCAAGAAACAGATCTGAAACAGATCTGAATTAAACAGAAACAGATCAAAAAATAGGTCTGAATGAATTTTGTACCATTTTTACCAGTTTTTTAAATCTTCGCCTGACATGGTGACAGAAAATCAATCAATGCATGCAAACGCAGCTTGTAATGAGAACTTGTAAACGTCAGAAATCTTGTAGACGTTACTCAAAAATATTGCTACGCCGCACAATTCATAAGTAGACAATGAAATGGAAATACCTAAACATCATTTGTGTAACCATATTCAAACAACTCATTAACAGCTGGAAAAAAAGCAAAAATGCTGGAGAAGTTGGATGGGTGACGTTTTGGATCCGGATCCTTCTTCAGACATCTCCAGTGGAGAACCCAGATGGCACCTATCCATGTTCTCCAGAGATGCTCCCTGACCTGCTGAGTTGCTCATATGCCATAGTACAAGTAGGCTATTCAGCCCATCATTGTCCCATTAGGGCGGCACAGTGGCAGAGTGGTGGAGTTGCTGCCTTACTGCGCCAGGGACCCGAGTTCGATCCTGACTACAGCTGCTGTCTGTGAGAGTTTGTGCGTTCTCACTGTGACTGCGTGGGTCTCCTTCAGGTGCTCAGGTTTCCTCCCACACTCCCAGTACATTAATTTGCTTCGGTAAAAATTGTAAATTGCCCCTAGTGTATAGGATAGTGCTAGTGTACTGAATGGTCGTTGGTCAGTACAGACTCTGTGGGCTGAAGGGCCTGTTTCCATGCTGTACCTCTAAAGTAAACTAAAGAGTGTACTCCAGCACTTTGTGTCTTTTTGTAAGCCAGCATCTGCAGTTCCTTGTTGTTTCTTCGTGTGCAGCTGCGGTTTCTGAGGGAAAATGTGCTTTATTTAAATCCCGGATTTCTCCATTGATCAGATGCAGGGATAAAGCAGAAGATAGGCAACTTACTTTTGTCTGCACAGCCGCTCTGCTGCCTCCAATCGCCCAGCAGAACGCCAGCTGCTTCACAGGCTTCTTGCGTTTGAGGCAGCAGAAATTATGTAATGCCCTCCAGCCAGTGCAATGTGCTGTTGTCAAGGGCCGTGAGGTCTACCCCTCCACCAGGGGGACAGAGGACAGTGCAGTCGAAAATGATGTGCTGCGCTGTTTGCTGGTCTGTTCCACACATGCAGGCTGCTGATGAATGCAACCCCCTCCTCTCACCTTAAAGTTATGCCTACTAGTATTTGACATTTCCACCCTAGAAAAAAAGGTTCTGACTGTCTACCCCATCTATGCCTTTCATCATTTTACATACTTCTATCAGATCTCGCCCCAACCCCCGGCGTTATAGAGAACACAGTCCAAACTTTCCTAACCACTCCTCATAGGTATTATCCCTTAATCCAGGCAACATTCTGCTAAACCTTTTCTCTACCATCTCCATGCTCAACATAATCCCAAGACTTGTTCCACCCAGTCATTCCTTCTTCTACCAGGTCCCGTCTGACAGATGATACCAAAACTTGAAAGGACGTACCACCTGTAAGTGCGGAGTAATTTCTTCTCTGTTTTCAGGCTTCTGAACGGTCCTTCCATAAGCTAGGGTGCTACCTGATTCACCTGTTTCCCATTGCAGACATAGGACATTGTCCATGGTCCTGAAGCGCTACAATGCTGAGAAGTATATTCTGCACTCTATATATCTTCCCCTATGCTCTACCTATTGTAGTTGAGTTGGACTTGATTGTAACTATGTATATGACTTGATTGGATCGCATGCAAAACAAATCTTTTGCCTGTACCTCGGTTCACGTGACAATGATAAATCTGAACCTCAACCTATAGGACTTTATTCCTTGAAGCGCAGGAGGCTCAGCGGTGAATTTATAGTGGTGTATAAAATCATGAGGGTGATGTTATTATGTGGTTATGATGTTACTGGAAGATGTAAAGGAAGAGGATTAAAGTTAAAGCTGAAAAACCCCAACCTAGAAGGTGACACACTGAAAACTGGAACAAACAAGAAAACTGCAAAGTTCTTTGTCTGGTATGCTCGCGATGGGCAGAATGGCCTCCTGCTATGCCAGGAATTCAACCATTCTGTTTCACTCCAATAAAAAGCAGCACAATGAAGGTCCCAATGAAGGTGTGTAGCTTCGTGCCAGTGACCCTTGTAACTTTGCAAGAGGTGATTGCTGGCTGCGCAGTCATGATGGGCCGAAAGGCTTATTTCCATGCTGTATCCAAGGTAACTACTAAAGTAAAGTAAATCAGTTTGAAGAAGGGTGCCGACCCAAAATGTCAAAATAACCTTTTTGTTACAAATTACAGTACTGGGTATGGTTAATAGAACAATATAAAAGTATGAGAGACCCTAAAATTATAGGGTAGGCAGTCAGAACTTTTTTCCCAGCATGGAAATGTCAAATACTAGAGGGTATAGTTTCAAGGTACATAAGTATTAGATCAATGGGCCCCAACTGCGTAGGCGCGGACCCGTTGGGTTCCCATTGTGATGTGGAACACTCATTGACGTCATTGTGACGGAGGTATTACTGCGCAGGCGCGGCTGATGGGCAGGGCAAGCGGAAAAGGAACTTATTAAAGTTTAAAAAGTGATTACAAAATTTTTTTAAGTGAAAAACCTTTAAAATATAACAACCATTTGAACCGCAGGCCAATGGTGAGTAAGGTGGGCCTCAAATTGTTGCACTACTGTGTACCGTTTTGGCTGTATTTCGGGAACAAACGAGAGTTTTAGTATATAGATAGATGTGCGAGGCATGTTTTTTTTACACAGAGGGTGGTGGGTGCCTGGAACGTGCTGCCAATGGTGGTGGTGGAGACAGATACAATAGTGGTGTTTAAGAGGCTATTACATAGGCACATGGATATGCAGGGAATAGAAGAGTGTGGATCATGAGTAGGCAGAGGAGATCAGTTCATCTTGGCATCATGTTCGGCACAGATATTGTGGGCCGAAGGGCCTGTTCCTGTGCTCTACTGTTCCATGAAAACATTTACTTTCAATACTGACTTAATTAATCAGCTAGCAACAGTTTCCATCGATGGGAAATGGAATTAAAAAGCAGATTAGCTAGTATATTTTTACTAGAAATATAGAAAAACTGAACTCAAAGCAGTCTTGAGGATTCAATGTCTGAAACATCTTGACATTTCACAAATGCAATGACTCAGTGGGTCCCACGAACAATAACATTTATGCAGTCGTGGGTCTGTATTTTATTCTTTTCGTACAATCACTCACCTTGCATCTGGCAGCCCAGAACTCCATCCCATATCCCACATATCTCATGCAGTCCGCACGCCGTGGTTTTACAGAGAGTGACGTTGTTGCCCATGCATGTACAGCGCTCTGTGCAGTTTTCATATGTGAGCCAGCTTTCATACCTCTGAAACAAATCCAACAAGATGACACTGTTAAAGCAAATGGTTCAAATGGAGAAATAGCTGAATGGTTATACATTTGAAGGTTGAAGTTTAGTTCATTGTCACGTGTGAAAAGCAGAGTGAAAAGCTTTTTTCTTTGCGTGCTCACCAGTCAGTGGAAAGACTGTACATGATTACAATCAAGCCATTCACAGTATACAGACACAGAATAAAGGGAATGATGTTTCGTGCAAGATAAAATCCAGTAGAGTCCAATTAAAGATAGTCTGAGGGTCTCCAAGAAGGTAGATGGGAGGTCAGAACCACTCTCGAGTTGGGGATAGGATGCTTCAGATGCCTGATATTAGCTGGCAAGAAATTGTCCTTGAATCTGGAGGTGTGCGTTTTCACACTTCTGTACCTCTTGCCTGGTGGGAGAGGGGACAAGAGGGAGTGACCGGGGTGAGAGTGGTCCTTGATTATGCTGGTGGCCTTGCCGAAGCAGCCTTGTAGTTAAAAAGTCAAAGAGTCGTACAGCATGGAAACAGGATATCATTTCATTGGCACAGAATAAGGTGGCCATTGTTTACTCACAGATCAACCAAGCGCTACGAAAGGAATCGTGCTACTTCAAGCCCAAATAATTTATTATTTAAATAACATTAAAAACAAATCTGTCTGAAAAATATTTCTCCTTGCCATTTTATTGGGTGTGCTAACCGAAAGGCTGGCCAGAGGGAAATCAGATGTGCGTTTATCCCACAGGACAATCTCGGGAATCAAATCAAGGTGGGGGGAGCAGGGATGGACACTGAGGCAGGTCTGTAGTGTTGAGTTTTGCTGCGCAGGTTGGTGGAAGCATGTTTTTCTGTCGTAGCAAACAACAAAGAAAAGTTCTAAAAGAGTCATTTAAACCCAAAACATTTTATGTTCATTTGGAGACTATGAGTGATCTGGATACGAGGGACCTCAAAGACTATCCCCATCTCTGAACTTTGTCCACCCACCCATCAGCCAGCACTTTGTGTCTATCTGTGCTGCTCTAGGGTTGTTGGACAACGTTGGGCTACATTGCGTTATTGACCATCTCCATGTTTCTGGCGCAGAGTCCATACCCAAGAAGCTTCACGAGCAGAAAATCCAGGCTTGGGAACCCAACAAAGGCCACAATGTGGAGTAGCAGAACAGGGAGCAACGGGAATCGTATCTACGTTTTACTATTTAACCAGCCTCCAGTGTAACTGCTGTCTGTCTTTGATGCTGACAGAAGCACTAATATGTTCAGTTTCTCCAGAGATGCTACCTGACCTGCTGGGTGTCTCCAGCGCTTTGTGTGTCTTTCTTTTAAATGCATTTTGAATTCATTTATATTCAAGCAACTTGTGTGATTATTACAAGCAAATGGATTTACCTGATAATATTTGTTGTTGTGCTCACAGCCACACTGACTGTTCGGAATACAGGTGTCTCCACTAAGAGTGTATCCAGGGTCACAGAAACATCCTTCAACAGATGGTAGAAGACAGCTGTCAGGTGCAGATGACTCCATGCAGGTAGTGGGACAACCTGTGCCACAAGTCTCATAGTGGCTACCACTAGGACAGGTTGGTGCTAAAGAAAGCATGCAGGTAATAAACAATCACTTCTCTTCACTTAGTGTAGCTTATTCAAAATAATTGTGGAGTCATCCAACATATTATGTCATGCACAGAATGTCATACATTATTCCTACAGTGTAGGAAGGAACTGCAGATGCTGGTTTACACCAAAGATACACACAAATGGTGGAGTAACTATGAGGGTCAGGCAGCATCTCCGGAGAAAAGGAATAGGTGACATTTTGGAACCCTTCTTCAAACTGAGACTCTTCCTGAAGAAGGGTCTTGACCAGAAATGTCACCTATTCCTTTTCTCCAGAGATGCTGCCTGACCGGCTGTAATACATTATCAGTCTGAAGAAAGGTTCTGACCCAAAACGTCAGTGATCCATGTTTTCCAGAGATGTAGCCTGGCTTGCTGAGTTACTCCAGCATTTTGTGTTCTTTTTGATTAGTAGCATCTGTTTTTCCTTGTTTTCACATAAAACAGCACAGGAACAAGCCCTTTGGCCCACAATGTCTGTGTTGAACATGATGCTAATCTCCTCTTCCTGCACATGATCCATATCCCTCCATCCCCTGCATATCCATGTGCCTATCTAAAAGCCTCTGAATCGACACTATCAGATCTGTCTTCACCACCACGCTGGCCGAGTGTTCCAAGTTTAGTTTAGAGACCCAGCATGTCTCTAAATGGAAACAGGCCCTTTTGCCCACCGAGTCTACTCTGACCATCGATAATCCATTTACACTAGTTCAATGTTATCCCACGTTCTCATCCACTTCCTACACACGAGGGACAATTTGCATGTGTGTATGTTTGTAGTGGAACTCCATGTTACCCCATGGTGATGTTCTTCCATCGATAGCAAGGGTAGTCCCTTTCACGTTTTGGAACTTTGTGGCCAAACACAAACTTAGCATGGGTCAGCATGCTGTTGCTGAATATATCGCTTGATAACACTTCAATGATTTTACCCATTACTTCATTACTTTTCTGATGTTCCAAAATAGTCTGAGAGAATATTAAGCGACTAAAGATTTTTTTTGATTTTTGGACAGGGTAGAGATTGGCAATGTACTGCAGAGTATAACTTACAGCATGACGTGTTGTTTCTCCATTCTACACACACTCCTGCTTGTGTGCACAAGGCAGCATAGGTTTGCAGGGCTAAACAAAGTGTCGTCGACAGCCCTCCGTCAGCGCACACATCGTAGACACAGTTGTCAAAGTAATTCTTGGGAGGAACTTTTGCGTGGCATTCTTTAAATAATCCTGAAAGAAAAATATTTAAATTTAAATCGGAAATTTCCAATTCAGAACGTTATTCCAGGCAACCAAATTTAGAAAAAAAGGCACAATGAGTTTAGTTTAGTTTATCGTCATGCGTTCCGAGGTACAGTGAAAAGCTTTTTTATTGGAGTAATTCTGTGGGTCAGGCAGCAACTCTGGAGAACATGGATAGGTGATGTTTCAATCGGAACCCTTGTACAGAGTCTGAAGAATGGTCTTGACCTGAAATGTCACGGAATCTCTAGAGATGTTGCCTGACACACTGAGTTACCCCAACTTTCCCATGCCGACCCGATCTACACGAATCCCGCCTGCCTGCAATTGGCCCATATCCCTCGAAACCTTTCCTATCCCAGCACCTGTCCAAGTGTCCAGGGGCTGAGTCCGGTGGGTCCCTTCAAACAAGGAAAAGGATGTCACCCCAGGGGGCCACATGAGTGGTAGGATATCTATCTATCTATCTATCTGTCTATCTATCTATCTATCTATCTATCTGTCTGTCTGTCTATCTATCTATCTATCTATCTATCTATCTATCTATCTATCTATCTATCTATCTATCTATCTATCTATCTATCTATCTATCTATCTATCTATCTATCTATCTATCTATCTATCTATCTATCTGTCTATCTGTCTATCTGTCTCTCTATCTGTCTATCTATCTATCTATCTATCTCCTACCACTATACATATATATAAAACCAAAAATGTGCAAAAATGTCAGATAAACTCAATGTTTATACATTCAATGGTGTCATTGAAAATATGGTGCCATAATGGGTCAATGATGACATTAAAAAAAATCTTTACCTTGTCCATATATATATATATATTTTTAAATATATTTTTATATATTTTATTCTGAATAAAGTTTATTAGTAAAAAATATCTTGTCCTCAGATATGATACTGTAACTTAAATTACTCAATCTCTCCGTTAGATTCCAACTACAACATATTTACGCACATTCATTATTCTGCTGAATTAGAATTCTTAACCAATGGCTTATTTTCCATTTTCCCATGAAATCTCTTGTGCTTTCCATAAATAAGGAGCGTGTCTTGTCATAGTGAGAATGTCTATCTTTTTCTCAGGGGTGAAAAATGTACTGAACGGCAGGTCGTGGACAGAAGAAATCGCTTCATTGAATTGCAACAATTGAGTTACATCCCACAATTATCAGCTTGAGATCATTCTGGGGATTGTCTGGTTATAGGTTTTATGTACGTTATCTGTGGTAACTAGTTGCTTCATTTTTTTATGCCTACCTGTTGGATCTGTAATCATCCCACAAGCAGTATCATTTTCTGCATTCTCCTTATCAGCTGGGTCACATTGAAATCCGCTCCCGCCATGATTACACCTAAATTTGCAAATAAAAGAAACAAATGCAATGAGAAATATGTGCAGGTCGAGGTGTCAGTGGTGGGCCGCTGGAGACCCTGCAACAGCCTGGGATTCCATTAGAGTGGCTGCCGCTCCAAGATGCCGAGCTCGCGGACCGGACACGGCCTTCAGCGGCACGGAACGTCAGAGCAGTTGTGGAGAACATCGACAGCATTGCCTGGCCTGTCCGACCCCTTCAACTCCGACCCAGTGCCGCCACCAGGACCGCGGGCCTTTATGGCCAAGATAAGACTCTACATTTTTAACAACTTTGAAACTTCAAGGGTACAAAATGGCATTGAAAATGTGGTGATTCTTGTATATTGCCTCAGTGCAATCGACTATCTTAAACTCTTGTACTTAAATATGATTGTGCCTATGTCCGAAGAAGGGTCTTGACCCAAAACATCAATTGGTGGTAAACTTACTCAGTTTCTCCGTTATCGACTTGCCAACTCTCTCCAAGCATATTAGAGTCTGCTGCAAAACTGCCATTGGGCATAATAATGTCATCATCAGGGTTATCGTTGGAGTTACCTAAATAATACAAAAAAAAGTTTCCATTGATCGTTTGAAATTTGCTCAATTCTTGATGACAGTATGCTCTGACAATGTCTTTTCCGTTTCTAATGTTTGCAATAATGCTGTTGGAAATGTGCTGCACAGTGGTGCAATGGTAGAGCTGCTGCCTCACAGCACCAGAGACCCAGGTTCGATCCTGATCTCGGGTGTTGTCGGCACGGAGTTTGTACGTTCTCCCTGTGACCGTGTGGGTTTCCTCTGGGTGCTCCAGTTTCCTCTCACATCCTCAAGATGTGCAGATTTGCAGGTTAATTGGCTTCTGTAAATTGTCCCTAGTGTGTGGGATAGAACAAGTGTGAATGGGGTGATCGTTGGTCGACGTGGACTCAGTGTGCCGAAGGGACTGTTTCCAAGCTGTATCTCTAAAACTAAAACAAAGTATTCTGTGACAATGAAGGGTTCCTCCCTGAAATGTCTTTTCCATTTCTAATGTTTTGCAATAATGCTGTTGAAAATGCTTTAATACATAAATTATCAACAGATTACGTCAAAATAGATTTCTCGGCACTGGTTGAAATATAACGGCATCTGGTGCAAAGTAAGTCTTTCAGCCATGGAATAATCCAGCTCTGAACCACATCCTTTAGCCCACCGTGACCACGATTATGCATCCAATTACACTAATCGCACACTAATGCCATTTTATTTCTGCCACATTCTGATCAATAACTTTCTGACTCTACCACTCACCTATACACGAGGAATAATTTTAAATGGCCAATTAACCTACAAACCTTTCAGATGTGTGAAGAAACCCACACAGTCACAGGGAGATCGTGCAAACTCCACCAGGATGGAACCCTGGATTCTGGCTCTGTCAGGCAGCAGCTCTAGCTGTTGTGCCATTGCACCACTGGTTTGATAATTATTTAGTAATGAATATCCAACAAATGTCACCAGTAACATGTTAAGAGTAGAAGAGTCCAGTAAACATCATTCTTTAAAGAGATACACACAGGGTGACAGGCGGATTGGTAGCATATGGAATTTATTATTTAGTGCTAAAAAAGGCATGTGGCCTACTTGTTTTTGTAGGTCGGGCATTCAGTATAAGAGTGAGGAAATCATGTTGCAGCTTTACAGGACTTTGGTCAGGCTGAATCTGGAGTATTGTGTGCAGTTCTGGTCGCCCCCAATACAGGAAGGATGCGGAGGCTTTAGAAAGGGTGCAGACGAAGTTTACCAGAATGATACCTGAATTTAGAAGTATTAGTTACAGGGAGAGGTTGGACAGACTTGGATTCTTTTCTCAAAACAGTTGTTTGGCAGTTAAAAATGAATACCACTCCTACATTTAAAGACATAAAAGGGTATGCATACACTCGGTGACCATCAAAGCATTATAAGAAAAGACACAAAGTGCTGGAGTAACCCAGTGGGTCAGGCAGCATCTCTGGGGAACATACAGAGGTGACATTTCGGGTCAGGACCCTTCTTCAGACTGATTGTGGCTGGAGGAGGGAAGAATGCTGGAAGAGAGGAGGGCAGGACTGGTGAGTGATTGGGAAATACAGATGGGAAGAAAGCTGGAGGAGAGGAGGGGCAGGACTGGTGAGTGATAGGTACATACAGGTGAGGGAGGTTTTTGAATAATTACAAGTATGGGCTTACCACACAGACCACAAAGCAGTCCAGAATATATGGACGGCACAGACACGTCTACATGGTGGTAACCATCAAACCTCACCAACAAGCCAAAGTTAGTCTCCAGTAAAACGTAGCCACCGCTTATCCGCACCACCAGAAGGTCCGTGATCGACACGGGCAGGTTTACCCATTCTCCATTCAGCTATCGAACAGAACAAAAATGCCACAATTTATTTAAGAGCAAGGGATCGCAATTAAATAATCCCAATCTACATCAACAATTTTCACCTGACCTTAAGAAATAAAACGCAGGGCAGCACAGCGACGCAGCAGTAGAGTTGCTGCCTTACAGGGTCAGAGACACGGGTTTGATCCTAACTGGGGGTGCTTTCTGTACGGAGTTTGTACATTCACCCCGTGACCGCGTGGTTTTTCTCTGGGTGCTCTGGTTTCCTCCCACACTGCAAAGACATGCAGGTTTGTAGGCTAATTGGCTTCTGTGAATTGTCTCTAGTGTGTAGGATAGAGCTGGTATACGGGGTGATCGATGGTCGGTGCAGACTCGGTGGGCCAAAGGGACTGCTTCTGCGTTGTATCTCTAAAGTCGAAAGTAAAGTCTAACATACCGTTACACAATGGTAATGCTCATGAACTTTCAAAGACCTTAATTGATTTTATTGACACACAAATTCAAATCACCAATGTCAACCTAGGAATTTATTTTCCATTAATTGTATAATAATTTATTTTTTAGTATGTGATTACGGAACCAACAGATCTCCGTAAGAATCCACCTGCTTTGGTAATGGTTTTCAAGGAAGAAAATCTGCTGTTGGCTGACAGTTTAGTTTAGTATAGTTTAGAGACACAGCGTGCAAAAAGGTCCACTGAGTTCACGCCGACCATTGATCACCCGTTCACACTAATTGTATGTTATCCCCACCTTCTCATCCATTCCCTACAACTGCTGGTAATTTACACCCATTTCTCCCATTACATCGCTCCCTCTTTCCACATCTCCCCATCCCCTTCCACCTATATCCTTTCCTCTGGTTTCACATTTCGCGCCCCTTCTCTCCTTTTCTCACATCCTTCTATCTTTTTCCCATCTCTCGCCTTTGTTGACCCACCTGCCAATCAAAGCCCCCTCTCCTCACGTATCCACCTATCACTTACTAGGTTTTGGCTTGCCCCCACCTCTCTTCCAGCTTTCTCCCCCCACCCTTTCTACGTCAAAGTCCCGACCTGAAACGTCACTTGCCCATTCCCTCCACTGATGCTGCCTGACCCACTGGGTTATTCCACCACTTTGTATCTTTTTTTGTGGATCAGCATCTGCAGTTACTTGTTTCTCTCCCTTAGATTAGTTAAGTTGTGTGTTAAGTCTAAATGCGTGCAAAGCAATGAAATGTCACGTGACAATAAAGTATTCATTCATTCATTCATTCATTCATTCAGTCTACATTGTCCCATCACATGTGCCCAGGGCATGGGCTCAACAAAGAGTGAAGAAGGGACTCAAAGAAGGGACAGAGGATCTAGGGGGGGGTAGAGGAACTGAAATAATTTTTCATAAGGCGAGAAATAGTATTGGGTAGACTAATGGGACTGAAGGATGATAAATCCCCTGGGCCTGATGGTCTGCATCCCAGGGTCCTCAGGGAGGTGGCTCTAGAAATAGTGGATGCATTGGTGATCATTTTCCAATGTTCAATAGATTCAGGATCAGTTCCTGTGGATGGGTGGACAGCTAATGTTATCCCACTTTTCAAGAAAGGAGCAAGAGAGAAAATGGGGAATTACAGACTAGTTAGCCTGACATCGGTGGTGGGGAAGATGCTGGAGTCAATTATTAAAGAGGTAATAACGGTGCATTTGGATAGCAGTAAAAGGAAAAGGCCAAGTCAGCATGGATTTATAAAAGGGAAATCATGCTTGTCTAATCTTCTGGAATTTTTTGAGGATGTGACAAGTAAAATGGATGAAGGGGAGCCAGTGGATGTAGTGTATCTAGACTTTCAGAAAGCCTTTGATAAGGTCCCGCACGGGAGATTGTTGACTAAAATTAGAGCACATGGTATTGGGGGTAGGGTGTTGACATGGATAGAAAATTGGTTGGTAGACAGGAAGCAAAGAGTAGGGGTAAACGGGTCCTTTTCAGAATGGCAGGCAGTGGCGAGTGGAGTGCCGCAAGGCTCGATGTTGGGGCCACAATTGTTTACCATAAATATTAATGATTTGGATGAGGGAATTAGAAGCAACACTAGCAAGTTTGCGGATGACACAAAGCTGGGTGGCAGTGTAAACTGTGAAGAGGATGTTGGGAGGTTGTAGGGTGACCCTGGACAGGTTGAGTGAGTGGGCAGATGCGTGGCTGATGCAGTATAATATAGATAAATGTGAGGTTATCCACTTTGCCGACAAAAACAAGGAGGCAGAATATTTTCTCAATGGAGTTAGGTTAGGTAAGGGGGAGGTGCAGCAAGACCTGTGTGTCCTTGTACACCAGTCACTGCAAGTTGGTGTGCAGGTACAGCAGGCAGTGAAGAAAGCTAATGGAATGTTGGCCTTGATAACAAGAGGATTTCAGTATAGGAATAAAGAGGTTCTTCTGCAGTTGTAGTGGGCCCTGGTAAGACCACATCTGGAGTATTGTGTACAGATTTGGTCTCCTAATTTGAGGAAGGACATCCTTGTAATTGAGGCAGTGCAGCATAGGTTCACGAGATTGATCCCTGGGATGGCGGGACTGTCATATGAGGAAAGATTGAAAAGACTAGGCTTGTATTCACTGGAATTTAGAAGGATGAGGGGGGATCTTATAGAAACATATAAAATTATAAAAGGACTGGACAAGCTAGATGCAGGAAAAATGTTCCAAATGTTGGGCAAGTCCAGAACCAGGGGACACAGTCTTAGAATAAAGGGGAGGCCATTTAAAACTGAGGTGAGAAAAAAAAAATTCACCCAGAGAGTTGTGAATTTGTAGAATTCTCTGCCACAGAGGGCAGTGGAAGCCAAATCACTGGATGGATTTAAGAAAGAGTTAGATAGAGCTTTAGGGGCTAGTGGAATCGATGGATATGGGGAGAAGGCTGGCATGGGTTATTGATTGGGGACGATCAGCCATGATCACAATGAATGGCGGTGTTGGCTCGAAGGGCCGAATGGCCTCCTCCTGCACCTATTTTCTATGTTTCTATCAAAACGTGTCCTGTCCATTCCCTACGCAGATGCTGCCTGACCCACTTGAGTTCCTCCAGCACTTTGTGTCTCTGTTTTACCCAATCTCCAGACTGATCATGAGTTTAAAAGCTGAGTGCTAAGGTATGTACTGTAATAGTTTTGGAAAAAAATAACCCTGAATAAAAATACTCACCTGGACTTTACGACCTTGCATGATTGAAACTGTGTTGTTGTGTACAGCCACGTGTACGGATTTAACGTAGGACACTTTGGTGTTGGCCCCTCTATGCTCATTTGTTGCTGACACATCAAAGTAAGGTAGGCTTGAAGATGCAATGCACAGCTTAGAGAGCACGTACGTGCACGTTCCCATGAAGTGATGAACACGCGTGTCGAACGTGTTGTAGTGAGGATCTCCTGAGGCACTGCAAGTGGCACGAACTGTAGAGAAACATTTAACATGTGAAGTATTGTCATCTACCAACCTATCTCAGTCTTCCACCATAGAGCATCTATCTGAACATATCTGAGCATAAAGCCGTGCAGCACAGGAACGGGTCCCTTGGCCCACAATGTCCATATCGAACGATGCCAAGTTAAACTAATTGCCTCTGCCTCCACATGATCCATATCCCTCCATTTCCTGATATCCATGTGCTGACCTAAAAGCCTCTTAAACGCCACTATTGCATCTGCCTCCGCCACCACCCCAGCAGAGTATACCAGGCACTTACTATCCTCTGTGTAAAAAAAAACATGTGCCACACTTCTCCTTTAAACTTTGCTTCTTCTTCTTGCGTTTGAGGCAGCAGAAATTATGTAACGTCCTCCAGCCAGTGCAATGTGCTGTTGTCAAGGGCCGTGAGGTCTACCCCTCCACCAGGGGGACGGAGGACAGTCCAGTCGAAAATGACGTGCTGCGCTGTTTGCTAGTCTGCTCCACACACACAGGCTGCTGATGAACGCAACCCCCTCCTCTCACCTTAAAGTTATGCCCTCTAGTATTTGACATTTCCACTCTAGAAAAAAAGGTTCTGACTGTCTACCCCATCTATGCCTTTCATCATTTTACATACTTCTATCAGATCTCGCCCCAACCTCCGGCGTTATAGAGAACACAGTCCAAAATTTCCTAACCACTCCTCATAGGTATTATCCCTTAATCCAGGCAACATTCTGCTAAACCTTTTCTCTACCCTCTCCATGCTCAACATAATCCCAAGACTTGTTCCACCCAGTCATTCCTTCTTCTACCAGGTCCCGTCTGACAGATGATACCAAAACTTGAAAGGACGTACCACCTGCAAGTGCGGAGTAATTTCTTCTCCTCTGTTTTCAGGCTTCTGAACGGTCCTTCCATAAGCTAGGGTGCTACCTGATTCACCTGTTTCCCATTGCAGACATAGGACATTGTCCGTGGTCCTGAAGCGCTACAATGCTGAGAAGTATATTCTACACTCTATATATCTTCCCCTATGCTCTACCTACTGTAGTTGAGTTGGACTTGATTGTAACTATGTATATGACTTGATTGGATCGCATGCAAAACAAATCTTTTGCCTGTACCTCGGTACACGTGACAATGATAAATCTGAACCTCAACCTATAGGACTTTATTCCTTGAAGCGCAGGAGGCTCAGCGGTGAATTTATAGTGGTGTATAAAATCATGAGGGTGATGTTATTATGTGGTTATGATGCTACTGGAAGATGTAAAGGAAGAGGATTAAAGTTAAAGCTGAAAAACCCCAACCTAGAAGGTGACACACTGAAAACTGGAACAAACAAGAAAACTGCAAAGTTCTTTGTCTGGCATGCTCGCGATGGGCAGAATGGCCTCCTGCTATGCCAGGAATTCAACCACTCTGTTTCACTCCAATAAAAAGCAGCACAATGAAGGTCCCAATGAAGGTGTGTAGCTTCGTGCCAGTGACCCTTGTAACTTTGCAAGAGGTGATTGCTGGCTGCGCAGACATGATGGGCCGAAAGGCTTATTTCCATGCTGTATCCAAGGTAACTACTAAAGTAAAGTAAATCAGTTTGAAGAAGGGTGCCGACCCAAAATGTCAAAATAACCTTTTTGTTACAAATTACAGTACTGGGTATGGTTAATAGAACAATATAAAAGTATGAGAGACCCTAAAATTATAGGGTAGGCAGTCAGAACTTTTTTCCCAGCATGGAAATGTCAAATACTAGAGGGTATAGTTTCAAGGTACATAAGTATTAGATCAATGGGCCCCAACTGCGTAGGCGCGGACCCGTTGGGTTCCCATTGTGATGTGGAACATTCATTGACGTCATTGTGACGGAGGTATTACTGCGCAGGCGCGGCTGATGGGCAGGGCAAGTGGAAAAGGAACTTATTAAAGTTTAAAAAGTGATTACAAAATTTTTTAAAGTGAAAAACCTTTAAAATATAACAACCATTTGAACCGCAGGCCAATGGTGAGTAAGGTGGGCCTCAAATTGTTGCACTACTGTGTACCGTTTTAGCTGTATTTCGGGAACAAACGAGAGTTTTAGTATATAGATAGATGTGCGAGGCATGTTTTTTTTACACAGAGGGTGGTGGGTGCCTGGAACGTGCTGCCAATGGTGGTGGTGGAGACAGATACAATAGTGGTGTTTAAGAGGCTATTACATAGGCACATGGATATGCAGGGAATAGAAGAGTGTGGATCATGAGTAGGCAGAGAAGATCAGTTCATCTTGGCATCATGTTCGGCACAGATATTGTGGGCCGAAGGGCCTGTTCCTGTGCTCTACTGTTCCATGAAAACATTTACTTTCAATACTGACTTAATTAATCAGCTAGCAACAGTTTCCATCGATGGGAAATGGAATTAAAAAGCAGATTAGCTAGTATATTTTTACTAGAAATATAGAAAAACTGAACTCAAAGCAGTCTTGAGGATTCAATGTCTGAAACATCTTGACATTTCACAAATGCAATGACTCAGTGGGTCCCACGAACAATAACATTTATGCAGTCGTGGGTCTGTATTTTATTCTTTTCGTACAATCACTCACCTTGCATCTGGCAGCCCAGAACTCCATCCCATATCCCACATATCTCATGCAGTCCGCAAGCCGTGGTTTTACAGAGAGTGACGTTGTTGCCCATGCATTTACAGCGCTCCGTGCAGTTTTCATATGTGAGCCAGCTTTCATACCTCTGAAACAAATCCAACAAGATGACACTGTTAAAGCAAATGGTTCAACGTGAGAAATAGCTGAATGGTTATACATTTGAAGGTTGAAGTTTAGTTTATTGTCACGTGTACCGAGGCAGAGTGAAAAGCTTTTTTCTTTGCGTGCTCACCAGTCAGTGGAAAGACTGTACATGATTACAATCTAGCCATTCACAGTGTACAGACACAGAATAAAGGGAATGATGTTTCGTGCAAGATAAAATCCAGTAGAGTCCAATTAAAGATAGTCTGAGGGTCTCCAAGAAGGTAGATGGGAGGTCAGAACCACTCTCGAGTTGGGGATAGGATGCTTCAGATGCCTGATATTAGCTGGCAAGAAATTGTCCTTGAATCTGGAGGTGTGCGTTTTCACACTTCTGTACCTCTTGCCTGGTGGGAGAGGGGACAAGAGGGAGTGACCGGGGTGAGAGTGGTCCTTGATTATGCTGGTGGCCTTGCCGAAGCAGCCTTGTAGTTAAAAAGTCAAAGAGTCGTACAGCATGGAAACAGGATATCATTTCATTGGCACAGAATAAGGTGGCCATTGTTTACTCACAGATCAACCAAGCGCTACGAAAGGAATCGTGCTTCTTCAAGCCCAAATAATTTATTATTTAAATAACATTAAAAACAAATCTGTCTGAAAAGTATTTCTCCTTGCCATTTTATTGGATGTGCTAACCGAAAGGCTGGCCAGAGGGAAATCAGATGTGCGTTTATCCGACAGGACAATCTCGGGAATCAAATCAAGGTGGGGGGAGCAGGGATGGACACTGAGGCAGGTCTGTAGTGTTGAGTTTTGCTGCGCAGGTTGGTGGAAGCATGTTTTTCTGTCGTAGCAAACAACAAAGAAAAGTTCTAAAAGAGTCATTTAAACCCAAAACATTTTATGTTCATTTGGAGACTATGAGTGATCTGGATACGAGAGACCTCAAAGACTATCCCCATCTCTGGACTTTGTCCACCCACCCATCAGCCAGCACTTTGTGTCTATCTGTGCTGCTCTAGGGTTGTTGGACAACGTTGGGCCACATTGCGTTATTGACCATCTCCATGTTTCTGGCGCAGAGTCCATACCCAAGAAGCTTCACGAGCAGAAAATCCAGGCTTGGGAACCCACCAAAGGCCACAATGTGGAGTAGCAGAACGGGGAGCAACGGGAATCGTATCTACGTTTTACTTTTTAACCAGCCTCCAGTGTAACTGCCGTCTGTCTTTGATGCTGACAGAAGCACTAATATGTTCAGTTTCTCCAGAGATGCTACCTGACCTGCTGGGTGTCTCCAGCGCTTTGTGTGTCTTTCTTTTAAATGCATTTTGAATTCATTTATATTCAAGCAACTTGTGTGATTATTACAAGCAAATGGATTTACCTGATAATATTTGTTGTTGTGCTCACAGCCACACTGACTGTTCGGAATACAGGTGTCTCCACTAAGAGTGTATCCAGGGTCACAGAAACATCCTTCAACAGATGGTAGAAGACAGCTGTCAGGTGCAGATGACTCCATGCAGGTAGTGGGACAACCTGTGCCACAAGTCTCATAGTGGCTACCACTAGGACAGGTTGGTGCTAAAGAAAGCATGCAGGTAATAAACAATCACTTCTCTTCACTTAGTGTAGCTTATTCAAAATAATTGTGGAGTCATCCAACATATTATGTCATGCACAGAATGTCATACATTATTCCTACAGTGTAGGAAGGAACTGCAGATGCTGGTTTACACCAAAGATACACACAAATGGTGGAGTAACTATGAGGGTCAGGCTGCAGCTCCGGAGAAAAGGAATAGGTGACATTTTGGAACCCTTCTTCAAACTGAGACTCTTCCTGAAGAAGGGTCTTGACCAGAAATGTCACCTATTCCTTTTCTCCAGAGATGCTGCCTGACCGGCTGTAATACATTATCAGTCTGAAGAAAGGTTCTGACCCAAAACGTCAGTGATCCATGTTTTCCAGAGATGTAGCCTGGCTTGCTGAGTTACTCCAGCATTTTGTGTTCTTTTTGATTAGTAGCATCTGTTTTTCCTTGTTTTCACATAAAACAGCACAGGAACAAGCCCTTTGGCCCACAATGTCTGTGTTGAACATGATGCTAATCTCCTCTTCCTGCACATGATCCATATCCCTCCATCCCCTGCATATCCATGTGCCTATCTAAAAGCCTCTGAATCGACACTATCAGATCTGTCTTCACCACCACGCTGGCCGAGTGTTCCAAGTTTAGTTTAGAGACCCAGCATGTCTCTAAATGGAAACAGGCCCTTTTGCCCACCGAGTCTACTCTGACCATCGATAATCCATTTACACTAGTTCAATGTTATCCCACGTTCTCATCCACTTCCTACACACTAGGGACAATTTGCATGTGTGTATGTTTGTAGTGGAACTCCATGTTACCCCATGGTGATGTTCTTCCATCGATAGCAAGGGTAGTCCCTTTCACGTTTTGGAACTTTGTGGCCAAACACAAACTTAGCATGGGTCAGCATGCTGTTGCTGAATATATCCCTTGATAACACTTCAATGATTTTACCCATTACTTCATTACTTTTCTGATGTTCCAAAATAGTCTGAGAGAATATTAAGCAACTAAAGATTTTTTTTGATTTTTGGACAGGGTAGAGATTGGCAATGTACTGCAGAGTATAACTTACAGCATGACGTGTTGTTTCTCCATTCTACACACACTCCTGCTTGTGTGCACAAGGCAGCATAGGTTTGCAGGGCTAAACAAAGTGTCGTCGACAGCCCTCCGTCAGCGCACACATCGTAGACACAGTTGTCAAAGTAATTCTTGGGAGGAACTTTTGCGTGGCATTCTTTAAATAATCCTGAAAGAAAAATATTTAAATTTAAATCGGAAATTTCCAATTCAGAACGTTATTCCAGGCAACCAAATTTAGAAAAAAAGGCACAATGAGTTTAGTTTAGTTTATCGTCATGCGTTCCGAGGTACAGTGAAAAGCTTTATTATTGGAGTAATTCTGTGGGTCAGGCAGCAACTCTGGAGAACATGGATAGGTGATGTTTCAATCGGAACCCTTGTACAGAGTCTGAAGAATGGTCTTGACCTGAAATGTCACGGAATCTCTAGAGATGTTGCCTGACACACTGAGTTACCCCAGCACTATGAGTCTTTTTTTGTAAACAGGCATCTGCAGTTCTTTGCTTCGACATTCAACATTTTTTAAAGTTAGAGCCACAAGGAACTGCAGATGCTGGTTTACAAAAATAGGCACAAAGTGCCGCAATAACCTTTGTCTAAAAAAAGTCCCGACCCGAAACTTTGCATATAAATGTACTCCAGAGATAGTACCTCACCCACTCCAGTACTTTGTGTCAATTATTGAAGTTAAATGTGTAAAACCGAGTGGGAAGCTTTGGAATTATGTTGCAGAATTATCCTGTGGTTTATTTGCATTTTGAACAAAGAAAGTATTTTAACAAGCAGAAAGCTTAATTGCTTTGACTGCATTAAACTAGGTAATCGTCCCATACACGCACAGTTATTTTGCACTTCCATATTTCATAACGCATTGATTAAACTGGGGTTAATTTGAGGCAAAATTCTGTTTTGTTAGATTTCATCAGGGGTGAGAGGATTTAATGATTTCAAAATGTTCTCTAAAGTGGGATAGAAGCAATGGTTCAATAGGAGTAATAGCCAAATTCATACACAGAAATATGATATGATAACAAATCCTCTTGCTCTCCCCTGCTAACTAATTCCAAGGAGGGGCATCCTGGCAGTCAAAGAGTCAAGGAGCACAGAAACAGGCCCTTTGGCACAACACATCCATGCTGACCCATCTAAAGTAATCCCTTTTGCCTGTATTTGCGACATATCCCTTGAAACCTTTCCTATCCATGTACCTCCTCTGGGAGCTCGTTCCATATTCCCACCACCCTCTCAGGTTCCGATTAAATCTTTACACTCACACCTTAAACCTATGTCCTCTGGTTCTCAATTTCCCCTACCCTGGGTAAAAGACTCTGCAATCATCCTTTCAATCCACTTCATGACTTTATATACCTCTACAAAATTTAGTTTAGTTTAGTTTAATTTATGAATCATATAAACTGGGGTACAAATCTTATTTAGTTTTCTTTTGTAGAGTCATATTGCGTGGAAACAGGTCATTCGGCCCAACTTTCCCATGCCGACCCGATCTACACGAATCCCGCCTGCCTGCAATTGGCCCATATCCCTCGAAACCTTTCCTATCCCAGCACCTGTCCAAGTGTCCAGGGGCTGAGTCCGGTGGGTCCCTTCAAACAAGGAAAAGGATGTCACCCCAGGGGGCCACATGAGTGGTAGGATATCTATCTATCTATCTATCTATCTATCTATCTATCTATCTATCTATCTATCTATCTATCTATCTATCTATCTATCTATCTATCTATCTATCTATCTATCTATCTATCTATCTATCTATCTATCTATCTATCTATCTATCTATCTATCTATCTATCTATCTATCTATCTATCTATCTATCTATCTATCTATCTATCTGTCTATCTGTCTATCTATCTGTCTGTCTATCTATCTATCTCCTACCACTATACATATATATAAAACCAAAAATGTGCAAAAATATTTCAGATAAACTCAATGTTTATGCATTCAATGGTGTCATTGAAAATATGGTGCCATAATGGGTCAATGATGACATTAAAAAAAATCTTTACCTTGTCCATATATATATATATATTTTTTTAAATATATTTTTATATATTTTATTCTGAATAAAGTTTATTAGTAAAAAATATCTTGTCCTCAGATATGATACTGTAACTTAAATTACTCAATCTCTCCGTTAGATTCCAACTACAACATATTTACGCACATTCATTATTCTGCTGAATTAGAATTCTTAACCAATGGCTTCTTTTCCATTTTCCCATGAAATCTCTTGTGCTTTCCATAAATAAGGAGCGTGTCTTGTCATAGTGAGAAAGTCTATCTTTTTCTCAGGGGTGAAAAATGTACTGAACGGCAGGTCGTGGACAGAAGAAATCGCTTCATTGAATTGCAAAAATTGAGTTACATCCCACAATTATCAGCTTGAGATCATTCTGGGGATTGTCTGGTTATAGGTTTTATGTACGTTATCTGTGGTAACTAGTTGCTTCATTTTTTTATGCCTACCTGTTGGATCTGTAATCATCCCACAAGCAGCATCATTTTCTGCATTCTCCTTATCAGCTGGGTCACATTGAAATCCGCTCCCGCCATGATTACACCTAAATTTGCAAATAAAAGAAACAAATGCAATGAGAAATATGTGCATGTCGAGGTGTCAGTGGTGGGCCGCTGGAGACCCTGCAACAGCCTGGGTTTCCATTAGAGTGGCTGCCGCTCCAAGATGCCGAGCTCGCGGACCGGACACGGCCTTCAGCGGCACGGAACGTCAGAGCAGTTGTGGAGAACATCGACAGCATTGCCTGGCCTGTCCGACCCCTTCAACTCCGACCCAGTGCCGCCACCAGGACCGCGGGCCTTTATGGCCAAGATAAGACTCTACATTTTTAACAACTTTGAAACTTCAAGGGTACAAAATGGCATTGAAAATGTGGTGATTCTTGTATATTGCCTCAGTGCAATCGACTATCTTAAACTCTTGTACTTAAATATGATTGTGCCTATGTCCGAAGAAGGGTCTTGACCCAAAACATCAATTGGTGGTAAACTTACTCAGTTTCTCCGTTATCGACTTGCCAACTCTCTCCAAGCATATTAGAGTCTGCTGCAAAACTGCCATTGGGCATAATAATGTCATCATCAGGGTTATCGTTGGAGTTACCTAAATAATACAAAAAAAAGTTTCCATTGATCGTTTGAAATTTGCTCAATTCTTGATGACAGTATGCTCTGACAATGTCTTTTCCGTTTCTAATGTTTGCAATAATGCTGTTGGAAATGTGCTGCACAGTGGTGCAATGGTAGAGCTGCTGCCTCACAGCACCAGAGACCCAGGTTCGATCCTGATCTCGGGTGTTGTCGGCACGGAGTTTGTACGTTCTCCCTGTGACCGTGTGGGTTTCCTCTGGGTGCTCCAGTTTCCTCTCACATCCTCAAGATGTGCAGATTTGCAGGTTAATTGGCTTCTGTAAATTGTCCCTAGTGTGTGGGATAGAACAAGTGTGAATGGGGTGATCGTTGGTCGACGTGGACTCAGTGTGCCGAAGGGACTGTTTCCAAGCTGTATCTCTAAAACTAAAACAAAGTATTCTGTGACAATGAAGGGTTCCTCCCTGAAATGTCTTTTCCATTTCTAATGTTTTGCAATAATGCTGTTGAAAATGCTTTAATACATAAATTATCAACAGATTACGTCAAAATAGATTTCTCGGCACTGGTTGAAATATAACGGCATCTGGTGCAAAGTAAGTCTTTCAGCCATGGAATAATCCAGCTCTGAACCACATCCTTTAGCCCACCGTGACCACGATTATGCATCCAATTACACTAATCGCACACTAATGCCATTTTATTTCTGCCACATTCTGATCAATAACTTTCTGACTCTACCACTCACCTATACACGAGGAATAATTTTAAATGGCCAATTAACCTACAAACCTTTCAGATGTGTGAAGAAACCCACACAGTCACAGGGAGATCGTGCAAACTCCACCAGGATGGAACCCTGGATTCTGGCTCTGTCAGGCAGCAGCTCTAGCTGTTGTGCCATTGCACCACTGGTTTGATAATTATTTAGTAATGAATATCCAACAAATGTCACCAGTAACATGTTAAGAGTAGAAGAGTCCAGTAAACATCATTCTTTAAAGAGATACACACAGGGTGACAGGCGGATTGGTAGCATATGGAATTTATTATTTAGTGCTAAAAAAGGCATGTGGCCTACTTGTTTTTGTAGGTCGGGCATTCAGTATAAGAGTGAGGAAATCATGTTGCAGCTTTACAGGACTTTGGTCAGGCTGAATCTGGAGTATTGTGTGCAGTTCTGGTCGCCCCCAATACAGGAAGGGTGCGGAGGCTTTAGAAAGGGTGCAGACGAAGTTTACCAGAATGATACCTGAATTTAGAAGTATTAGTTACAGGGAGAGGTTGGACAGACTTGGATTCTTTTCTCAAAACAGTTGTTTGGCAGTTAAAAATGAATACCACTCCTACATTTAAAGACATAAAAGGGTATGCATACACTCAGTGACCATCAAAGCATTATAAGAAAAGACACAAAGTGCTGGAGTAACCCAGTGGGTCAGGCAGCATCTCTGGGGAACATACAGAGGTGACATTTCGGGTCAGGACCCTTCTTCAGACTGATTGTGGCTGGAGGAGGGAAGAATGCTGGAAGAGAGGAGGGCAGGACTGGTGAGTGATTGGGAAATACAGATGGGAAGAAAGCTGGAGGAGAGGAGGGGCAGGACTGGTGAGTGATAGGTGCATACAGGTGAGGGAGGTTTTTGAATAATTACAAGTATGGGCTTACCACACAGACCACAAAGCAGTCCAGAATATATGGACGGCACAGACACGTCTACATGGTGGTAACCATCAAACCTCACCAACAAGCCAAAGTTAGTCTCCAGTAAAACGTAGCCACCGCTTATCCGTACCACCAGACGGTCCGTGATCGACACGGGCAGGTTTACCCATTCTCCATTCAGCTATCGAACAGAACAAAAATGCCACAATTTATTTAAGAGCAAGGGATCGCAATTAAATAATCCCAATCTACATCAACAATTTTCACCTGACCTTAAGAAATAAAACGCAGGGCAGCACAGCGACGCAGCAGTAGAGTTGCTGCCTTACAGGGTCAGAGACACGGGTTTGATCCTAACTGGGGGTGCTTTCTGTACGGAGTTTGTACATTCACCCCGTGACCGCGTGGTTTTTCTCTGGGTGCTCTGGTTTCCTCCCACACTGCAAAGACATGCAGGTTTGTAGGCTAATTGGCTTCTGTGAATTGTCTCTGGAGTGTAGGATAGAGCTGGTATACGGGGTGATCGATGGTCGGTGCAGATTCGGTGGGCCAAAGGGACTGCTTCCGCGTTGTATCTCTAAAGTCGAAAGTAAAGTCTAACATACTAACACAAGACTAACACAATGGTAATGCTCATGAACTTTCAAAGACCTTAATTGATTTTATTGACACACAAATTCAAATCCCCAATGTCAACCTAGGAATTTCTTTTCCATTAATTGTATAATAATTTATTTTTTAGTATGTGATTACGGAACCAACAGATCTCCGTAAGAATCCACCTGCTTTGGTAATGGTTTTCAAGGAAGAAAATCTGCTGTTGGCTGACAGTTTAGTTTAGTATAGTTTAGAGACACAGCGTGCAAAAAGGTCCACTGAGTTCACGCCAACCATTGATCACCCGTTCACACTAATTGTATGTTATCCCCACCTTCTCATCCATTCCCTACAACTGCTGGTAATTTACACCCATTTCTCCCATTACATCGCTCCCTCTTTCCACATCTCCCCATCCCCTTCCACCTATATCCTTTCCTCTGGTTTCACATTTCGCGCCCCTTCTCTCCTTTTCTCACATCCTTCTATCTTTTTCCCATCTCTCGCCTTTGTTGACCCACCTGCCAATCAAAGCCCCCTCTCCTCACGTATCCACCTATCACTTACTAGGTTTTGGCTTGCCCCCACCTCTCTTCCAGCTTTCTCCCCCCACCCTTTCTACGTCAAAGTCCCGACCTGAAATGTCACTTGCCCATTCCCTCCACTGATGCTGCCTGACCCACTGGGTTATTCCACCACTTTGTATCTTTTTTGTGGATCAGCATCTGCAGTTACTTGTTTCTCTCTCTTAGATTAGTTAAGTTGTGTGTTAAGTCTAAATGCGTGCAAAGCAATGAAATGTCACGTGACAATAAAGTATTCATTCATTCATTCATTCATTCATTCAGTCTACATTGTCCCATCACATGTGCCCAGGGCATGTGCTCAACAAAGAGTGAAGAAGGGTCTCAAAGAAGGGACAGAGGATCTAGGGGGGTAGAGGAACTGAAATAATTTTTCATAAGGTGAGAAATAGTATTGGGTAGACTAATGGGACTGAAGGATGATAAATCCCCTGGGCCTGATGGTCTGCATCCCAGGGTCCTCAGGGAGGTGGCTCTAGAAATAGTGGACGCATTGGTGAACATTTTCCAATGTTCAATAGATTCAGGATCAGTTCCTGTGGATTGGAGGATAGCTAATGTTATCCCACTTTTCAAGAAAGGAGCAAGAGAGAAAATGGGGAATTACAGACTAGTTAGCCTGACATCGGTGGTGGGGAAGATGCTGGAGTCAATTATTAAAGAGGTAATAACGGTGCATTTGGATAGCAGTAAAAGGAAAAGGCCAAGTCAGCATGGATTTATAAAAGGGAAATCATGCTTGGCTAATCTTCTGGAATTTTTTGAGGATGTGACAAGTAAAACGGATGAAGGGGAGCCAGTGGATGTAGTGTATCTAGACTTTCAGAAAGCCTTTGATAAGGTCCCGCACGGGAGATTGTTGACTAAAATTAGAGCACATGGTATTGGGGGTAGGGTGTTGACATGGATAGAAAATTGATTGGTAGACAGGAAGCAAAGAGTAGGGGTAAACGGGTCCTTTTCAGAATGGCAGGCAGTGGCGAGTGGAGTGCCGCAAGGCTCGATGTTGGGGCCACAATTGTTTACCATAAATATTAATGATTTGGATGAGGGAATTAGAAGCAACACTAGCAAGTTTGCGGAAGACACAAAGCTGGGTGGCAGTGTAAACTGTGAAGAGGATGTTGGGAGGTTGTAGGGTGACCCTGGACAGGTTGAGTGAGTGGGCAGATGCGTGGCTGATGCAGTATAATATAGATAAATGTGAGGTTATCCACTTTGCCGACAAAAACAAGGAGGCAGAATATTTTCTCAATGGAGTTAGGTTAGGTAAGGGGGAGGTGCAGCAAGACCTGTGTGTCCTTGTACACCAGTCACTGCAAGTTGGTGTGCAGGTACAGCAGGCAGTGAAGAAAGCTAATGGAATGTTGGCCTTGATAACAAGAGGATTTCAGTATAGGAATAAAGAGGCTCTTCTGCAGTTGTAGTGGGCCCTGGTAAGACCACATCTGGAGTATTGTGTACAGATTTGGTCTCCTAATTTGAGGAAGGACATCCTTGTAATTGAGGCAGTGCAGCATAGGTTCACGAGATTGATCCCTGGGATGGCGGGACTGTCATATGAGGAAAGATTGAAAAGACTAGGCTTGTATTCACTGTAATTTAGAAGGATGAGGGGGGATCTTATAGAAACATATAAAATTATAAAACGACTGGACAAGCTAGATGCAGGAAAAATGTTCCAAATGTTGGGCAAGTCCAGAACCAGGGGACACAGTCTTAGAATAAAGGGGAGGCCATTTAAAACTGAGGTGAGAAAAAAAAATTCACCCAGAGAGTTGTGAATTTGTAGAATTCTCTGCCACAGAGGGCAGTGGAAGCCAAATCACTGGATGGATTTAAGAAAGAGTTAGATAGAGCTTTAGGGGCTAGTGGAATCGATGGATATGGGGAGAAGGCTGGCATGGGTTATTGATTGGGGACGATCAGCCATGATCACAATGAATGGCGGTGTTGGCTCGAAGGGCCGAATGGCCTCCTCCTGCACCTATTTTCTATGTTTCTATCAAAACGTGTCCTGTCCATTCCCTACGCAGATGCTGCCTGACCCACTTGAGTTCCTCCAGCACTTTGTGTCTCTGTTTTACCCAATCTCCAGACTGATCATGAGTTTAAAAGCTGAGTGCTAAGGTATGTACTGTAATAGTTTTGAAAAAAAATAACCCTGAATAAAAATACTCACCTGGACTTTACGACCTTGCATGATTGAAACTGTGTTGTTGTGTACAGCCACGTGTACGGATTTAACGTAGGACACTTTGGTGTTGGCCCCTCTATGCTCATTTGTTGCTGACACATCAAAGTAAGGTAGGCTTGAAGATGCAATGCACAGCTTAGAGAGCACGTACGTGCACGTTCCCATGAAGTGATGAACACGCGTGTCGAACGTGTTGTAGTGAGGATCTCCTGAGGCACTGCAAGTGGCACGAACTGTAGAGAAACATTTAACATGTGAAGTATTGTCATCTACCAACCTATCTCAGTCTTCCACCATAGAGCATCTATCTGAACATATCTGAGCATAAAGCCGTGCAGCACAGGAACGGGTCCCTTGGCCCACAATGTCCATATCGAACGATGCCAAGTTAAACTAATTGCCTCTGCCTCCACATGATCCATATCCCTCCATTTCCTGATATCCATGTGCTGACCTAAAAGCCTCTTAAACGCCACTATTGCATCTGCCTCCGCCACCACCCCAGCAGAGTATACCAGGCACTTACTATCCTCTGTGTAAAAAAAAACATGTGCCACACTTCTCCTTTAAACTTTGCTTCTTCTTCTTGCGTTTGAGGCAGCAGAAATTATGTAACGTCCTCCAGCCAGTGCAATGTGCTGTTGTCAAGGGCCGTGAGGTCTACCCCTCCACCAGGGGGACGGAGGACAGTCCAGTCGAAAATGACGTGCTGCGCTGTTTGCTAGTATGCTCCACACACACAGGCTGCTGATGAACGCAACCCCCTCCTCTCACCTTAACGTTATGCCCTCTAGTATTTGACATTTCCACCCCAGAAAAAAGGTTCTGACTGTCTACCCCATCTATGCCTTTCAGCATTTTACATACTTCTATCAGATCTCGCTCCAACCTCGGGCATTATAGAGAACACAGTCCAAACTTTCCTAACCACTCCTCATAGGTATTATCCCTTAATCCAGGCAACATTCTGCTAAACCTTTTCTCTACCCTCTCCATGCTCAACATAATCCCAAGACTTGTTCCACCCAGTCATTCCTTCTTCTACCAGGTCCCGTCTGACAGATGATACCAAAAATTAAAAGGACGTATCACCTTTAAGTGCGGAGTAATTTCTTCTCCTCTGTTTTCAGGCTTCTGAATGGTCCTTCCATCAGCTAGGGTTCTACCTGATTCACCTGTTTCCCATTGCAGACATTGGACATTGTCCATGGTCCTGATGCGCTACAATGCTGAGAAGTATATTCTGCACTCTATATATCTTCCCCTTTGCTCTACCTATTGTAGTTGAGTTTGACTTGATTATAACTATGTATATGATTTGATTGCATCGCATGCAAAACAAATCTTTTGCCTGTACCTCGGTACACGTAACAATGATAAATCTGAACCTCAACCTATAGGACTTTATTCCTTGAAGCGCAGGAGGCTCAGCGGTGAACGTTTAGTGGTGTATAAAACATGAGGGTGATGTTATTATGTGGTTATGATGTTTTTGGAAAGACGTCAAGGAAGAAGCTTAAAGTTGAAGCTGAAAAGCCCCAACCTAGAAGGTGACACACTGAAAACTGGAACAAACAAGAAAACTGCAAAGTTCTTTGTCTGGCATGCTCACGATGGGCAGAATTGCCTCTTGCTATGCCAGGAATTCAACCATTCTGTTACACTCCAATAAAAAGCAGCACAATGAAGGTCCCAATTCACATGCACATTGCTTGCCTTTATCAGACTTCACAGTGCTGGTTATCATTGTGGTGGTGGTGGTGGTGGCAGTTGTTGTGTCACATCCCACTGTTGGCAAAAGATGGCACAGACTTAGAAGTTTATCACTGCCTTAACTTTCATACAGTAACACATTTGATCCCATTCCCAGCCCACTGATGAGAGGACAACAGAAAGTGTGTCCACAGTCATAGACTCATACAGCATGTTAACAGACTCTTCGACCCAACACATCCACACTAACCAAGATGTCCCACCTACCCACATGTGGTCCATATCCCTTTAAACCATTCATATCCATGTACCCATCCAAATGTCTTTTTAATGCTGTTATCTTACCTGCCTCAGCTACCTTCTCTGGCAGCTCCTTCCATAAACCCACCAAACCGCTCCGAGAAAAGGTTGCCCCTCAGGTTCCTATGAAATCTCTCCCCTCTCACCTTAAATCACTTTTACATCACTTTTGTTATCTTCCTGGGAGTTAAACAACTCTCCTGCTGTTTACAGTATTCTAATAACTTAGTTCATCTCCTCTCTCCACATCTCCACAGATGTTGCCCAAACTATTTGCTGCAGTTTCTATCTGTTTGATTAATTTCTTGATCATTTGCCCGAATATCATTTACGTCTCACAGTGTCACACATTTGTTTGATAACATTCTAGTAAAGCACATTTATGGCACCATTTATTGTAGTGTTTGAAAGCTATGTTCGCTGGAGTTTAGAAGGATGTGGTGGGGGGGGGGCAGAGGGGGAAATTAAAACCTACCGGATAATGAAAGGACTAGACAGAGTGGATGTTTCTGTTTCTTGGAGAAAATGTTTCCAGTAGTGGGAGAGTTTAGGACCAGTGGGCAAACCCTCAGAATAAAAGCGTACCTTCAGAATGGAGATGAGGAGGAATTTCTAGCCAGAGGGTGGTGTTTCTGAGGAATTCATTGCCACAGGCGACTGTGGAGGCCAAGTCAATTTATAAAGCGGAGATTGATAGGTTTTTGATTAGGAAGGGCATCAAAGGTTATGAGGAGAATGGGGTTGAGAGGGAAAAATAGATCAGCCATGGTCGAATGTCAGAGTAGACATAATGGGCTGAATGGCCTAATTCTGTTTCTATGTCCTATAGTCTTATGGTTACTGTCAACTGTGCATCAAGAAGGAGAATCAGTGCAACATTGATCGTCATCGCGGACACCAATGCTTGAATAAGTATTGTTCACATTTAAAACCAAAGGAGCTCCTATATACGTCAAACCAACCTCCACAACATCCGGCGTGGAAGGAAATGTCATCCACAGCAATATCACTCCGGTAGTCATTGCCACGAACTGCTTCAAGGATGATCTGTCAGAGAAAGGATCACAGTATCATAGTGCACCCTAGTTACTTTGTAGTCACATGTACCTCGACACAAGGTAAGGCTTTGTTTGCATACAATCCAATGCAATTAGGTAGCGCAGTGGCACAGTGGTAGAGTTGCTGCCTTACAGTGCCAGAGACCAGGGTTCAATCCTGACTCGGGGTGCTGCCTCATGGAGTTCTGTACGTTCTCCTTGCGACCGCGTGGGTTTTCTCCGGGGGCTCTGGTTTCCTCCCACACTCTAAAGATGTGAAGGTTTGCGGAATAAATGGCCTCTGTAAATTGACTATAGTTGTAGGATAGAACTAGGGTACTGGATGATGGTTGGTCAGCTTGGTGGGCCAAAGAGCCTGTGTCCACACTGTATCTCCAAAGTGTCATGTGTACTGATGAATAGTCGGTAAATTGTAAATTGCCCCCAGTGTGTGGGAAGGACTAGTGTACAGAATGATTGCTGATTGGCGTGGTCTCGGTGGGCCGAAGGGTATGTTTCCGTGCTGTGTCGCTAAACTTAACTAGATCACAGTCACAATGCGCTAAATAGCTTCCACTTGATCGTTGATTTTCCCTGATTTCTCCCATCCAGAGGGACCTCATGTCTGATTCTTGCAGATTACCTGTGAATTTGGAGGGAGGTAGAAGTCTATTTCTCCCATTATCCACCTGTTGCCCATATTTCCAGTCACCGACCACTCCAGGTTCATCATTCCATGTTCAACCTGGTAAACGTTCAACATCATAGTTCGGGCCACTCCAAATATGTGGTACCAGAATCGCATGCAGTGAGCCCCTCCGTTTGCACATGGAGGGCTGACCAAGTGGGCTCGGTCTCCTGGTTTGCCATCGTTGCCTTCCAAGTAAATGTAGTGACCACCTGTGCACACAAGAAGCTTTGTCGGTCAGGAAGAAACCCACTGTGCAAAGACTCAGCACGGACCTTGTGCCACCTCACAAGGGCGGCACAGTGGTGCAGCAGTAGAGTTGCTGCCTCTTAGTGCCAGGGACCCGGGTTCGATCCTGACTACGGGTGCTGTCTGTGCAGAGTTTGTACTAATTTCACACCGGGGATGAATAAAGTTTTATCGTATCGTATGATACGTTCTCCCCTTTACCGTTTTCTCTGGATGCTCCAGTTTCCTTCCACACTCCAAAGATGTACAGATTTGTCGGTTAAGTTGCTTTGGTAAAAATTGTAAATTGGCCCGAGTGTGTGGGATAATGCTAGTGTACGGGGTGATTTCTGGCCCGCGCAGACTAGGTGGGCTGAAGGGCCTGCTTCCGCGCTGTATCTATAAACTAAACAAAATAAACTAAACCTACCTGCAGTGGTGTGGTCATAGGTGGGCCCTGTGTTAGGCGAGGGTGTCGGCCCACTGATGCGCTTCCAGTCCAACGTGTCGGCCTTGGATTGCGTCCATTGGCACAGGTCACTATCAAAGTTACAATCCCAGAAACAACCTGTGGGTTTCATACAGTCAGATCAGTCGATTGAATGTGCTCAGCAACAGGTAGAAGTAAAGATAGACATCAAATGCTGGAGTAACTGAGAGGTCAATCAGCATCTCTGGAAAAAACAGACGTGTCACGTTTTGGGTCAGGAGCCTTCTTCCGACTCTGGAGAAAAATGATGGGTGACGCTTCAGGTCAGGACCCCTTTTTAGAGTCTGGAGAAAAAGGATCTGTGATGTTTCAGGTTGGGTCCCTTCTTCAGACCAGCATCTGTAGTTCTCTGTTTCTCCAACAGGTAGAAATAACTCTATATGTTCAATATCACGCTATTCCAGGTGACTATCTTCTCTCAATGCTTTGAGAGGGTGGAGAGGGTGTTTGCCAGAATGATGCCTGAATTAGGCAGGTATTAGCTTCAGGGAGAGTTTGGACTGACTTGGATCGGAGGCTGCAGGGAGACCCGAGAGAAGTATATAAAATTATGAGGCACAGATGGGATAGACAGTCAAAACGTTTCTCCTCGGGTAGAAATGTCAAAGAAAAGCAGCCATAGTTTTAAGGTGAGAGGGGCAAGGTTTAACAGAGATGTGCAGGAATAGTTTTGTTTTAAACAGAAGGTGGTGAGCACTTGGAATGCGCTGCAAAGGGTGGTGGTGGAGGCAGATACGATAACAGTGATTAAGAGACTTTTGGATAGGGACATAGATATGCAATGAATGGAGGGATATGGATTACATGCAGGCAGAGGCGGGTTGGCTTCAACGTTATTTTCAGCACATTGTGGGCCGAAGGGCCTATTCCTGTGCTATACTGCTTCACGTTCAATGTTGTCCTGCTTTCGAACTGGACTGACAGTTCATCACCATACCTTCAACCCCTCCCTCTGTTTCCAATGTTTCTCTGGGTCTCAGGTCCAACCTCCATCTCCACCACCTGACTCCAACCCGATCACATCTTCCAAACCAAACCCTCAGGGCGGCACAGTGGCTCAGTGGTAGATTTGCTGCCTCACAGTGTCAGAGACCTGGGTTCGATCCTGACAATGGGTGCTCCGCTCTAAACGGAGTTTGTACGAATCCTCCTTGTGACCGCGTGGGTTTTCTCTGGGTGCCCTGGTTTCCTCCCACATTCCAAAGACGTGCAGGTTTGTAGGCTAATTGGCATCAGTAAACTGTGAAAATTATCCCTAGTGTGTAGCTTAGTGCCAGTGATCCTTGTAACTTTGCTAGAGGTGATTGCTGGCTGCGCAGACCTGATGGGCCGAAAGGCCTATTTCCATGCTGCATCTCTAAACAAAGGTAACTACTAAAGTAAAGTAAATCAGTTTGAAGAAGGGTACCGACCCAAAATGCTGTCTGTCCATTCACACCCTAAATGCTGCCTGCTTCTGAGTTCCTCCTCCTTTGTGTTTAATTCCATAAAGACATTGAGGAGGAGTCCCGAGCTGAATGTACACTGTCTATTTTGAATGCACAACATTTTACCAAGGGTAGGAGAATCAAGAAACAGATCTGAAACAGATCTGAATTAAACAGAAACAGATCAAGAAATAGGTCTGAATGAATTTTGTACCATTTTTACCAGTTTTTTAAATCTTCGCCTGACATGGTGACAGAAAATCAATCAATGTATGCAAACGCAGCTTGTAATGAGAACTTGTAAACGTCAGAAATCTTGTAGACGTTACTCAAAAATATTGCTACGCCGCACAATTCATAAGTAGACAATAAAATGGAAATACCTAAACATCATTTGTGTAACCATATTCAAACAACTCATTAACAGCTGGAAAAAAAAGACACAAAGTGCTGGAGAAGTTGGATGGGTGACGTTTTGGATCCGGATCCTTCTTCAGACATCTCCAGTGGAGAACCCAGATGGCACCTATCCATGTTCTCCAGAGATGCTCCCTGACCTGCTGAGTTGCTCATATGCCATAGGAGTACAAGTAGGCTATTCAGCCCATCATTGTCCCATTAGGGCGGCACAGTGGCAGAGTGGTGGAGTTGCTGCCTTACTGCGCCAGGGACCCGAGTTCGATCCTGACTACAGCTGCTGTCTGTGATAGTTTGTGCGTTCTCACTGTGACTGCGTGGGTCTCCTCCAGGTGCTCAGGTTTCCTCCCACACTCCCAGTACATTAATTTGCTTCGGTAAAAATTGTAAATTGTCCCTAGTGTATAGGATAGTGCTACTGTACTGAATGACCGTTGGTCAGTACAGACTCTTTGGGCTGAAGGGCCTGTTTCCATGCTGTACCTCTAAAGTAAACTGAAGAGTGTACTCCAGCACTTTGTGTCTTTTTGTAAGCCAGCATCTGCAGTTCCTTGTTTCTTCGTGTGCAGCTGCAGTTTCTGAGGGAAAATGTGGTTTATTTATATCTCGGATGTCTCCATTAATCAGATGCAGGGATAAAGCAGAAGATAGGCAACTTACTTTTGTCTGCACAGCCGCTCTGCTGCCTCCAATCGCCCAGCAGAACGCCAGCTGCTTCACAGGCTGAAGCATAAGACTCCAGGGTGTTGCACAACTGCACAGAATCCCCACCGGTAACACAATGATCGTAGACGCAGCTCTCAAAGTATAGCTGAGGCGGGATTTGCCAGTGGCAGTTTTTAAATGGACCGGGGTTGTCCAGAATAATCTTGCAATATCTCTCTCCCTCTTCGTTTGATGGTGCCTCACAGGTCGGCGGGAGTGGAGCAGATGGGTCACACCTGTGCAACAGAAACAACCTCCAGGTTCAGGTAAAGATTCTTCCCAACTGTTATCAGGCAATTGAACCATCCTCTCACCAACTAGAGAGCAGTCCTGACCTCCCGTCTACCTCAGTGAAGACGCTCAGGCTATCTTGGACTTGATTTAGACTTTACCTTGCACTAAAAGTCATTCCCTTTATCCTGTATCTGTACACTCTGGACAGCTCCATTGTAATCATGTATAGTCTTTCTGCTGACTGGATCGCACGCAACAAAAAGCTTTTCACTGTTCCTTGGTACACGTGACAATAAACTGAACTAAACCTCTCATTCTCCCCAAATGAACTTCTCTTCTTTTGCTAGAACGTGAGGGTTGGGGCAAGATGGAGAGGATGGGCAAGAAGCTGAGAGGTGCTCCCATAGAATCAGAAACAAGACGACATATATTTAATGTGAGAAGGACAAGATTTAAGACGCATCTGAGGGGCAACCTTTTCACACAGAGGGTGTTTGGTATATGGAATGAGCTGCCAGAGGAGGTAGTTGAGGCAGGTACTATAACAACATTTAAAAGGCACTTGGACAGGTACATTTATTGGAAAGGTTAGACAGATGTGGGCCAAACACAGGCAAATGGGACTAGCTTAAATGGGGCATCTTGGTCGGCATTAACAAGTTGGGTCGAAGGACCTGCTTCTGTGTTGTATGACTCTATGATTCTAACATTATTTAATGATGCAATTGTAAAGACAAATACATCTTGAACGAAATACGGGGAAAATAATTTAATTTCTCCGCTAAGTGGTATAACAATATTTAATAGACATTTGGACAGGTACATGGATAGGAAAGGTTTAGAGGGATATGGGCCTAACGTGGGCAGGTGGAATTAGTGTAGATGGGATAATTTGGTCAGCACGAGCAAGTTGGGCGGAAGGTCTTGTTTCCATGCTGTACGATTTTATGACTCCAGGTTCAACTGGCCTTCAGGAGAAGACACAACAGTTGATTTGACTATCTCCTTGAAACCTCTGTCTTGACCCAACATACCTGAACATCATCTAAACACACCACTTGCTATACCACGATTGTACAGTGAAAGAGCTGCCTCCTTAAAGCACCAGAGACTCGGGTTCAATCCTGACTACGGGTGTTTGGCTGTAAGGAGTTTATATGCTCTCCCCGTGACCTTCGCAGGTTGTGTCTGGGAAGCTCCAGTTTCCTCTCACACTCCAAAGATGTATAGATCAGTAGCTAATTGGCTTGGTATAAATGTAAATTGTCACTAGATTGTGTAGGATAGTGTTAGTGTGTGGAGATCGCTGATCGGCGTGGACTAGGTGGGCCGAAGGGCCGTTTCCGCGCTGTATCTCTAAACTAAACTAAAACATTTGGACAGGTACATTGATAGGGAACGTTTAGAGGGTTAGAGGCCAAAAGTGGGCAGGTGGGACTAGTGTAGATGGGGTATGTTTGTCGGCTTGTGCAAGTTGTGTGGAAGGGCCTGTTTCCACGCTGTATGACTCTATGACATTGTGCTATTGTCCTTCAAGACAAGACACAGGAATTGATTTGACTATCTTCTGTCTTGCCCCAACGTACCTGAACATCAACCAACCGCATTTGCTTTGACACTTGCCCAGACTACTCAATCTGAAGATATTGTAACGTTTGTCATAACTTAATAAGTGACAGAAACACTCACATCCAGTCCCCATCAGTGACCGCCCAGCTGTTTCCAAACTGATTGGAATCCAAGGCAAGAATTCCGTCGGGTTTCACAAAGTCATCCAGCAGGTTGTTGGTGTAGGTCCCACACAGGCCACACAGCTGTCCTCTGTATCGCTCGTCCACTATGACTACCAGTTGGTGATCCCCGTCAAACTTCACCTGGAGACCAAAGTCGGTCTCAAGCAGCACAAACGGCCCGACCAGTGACAGTTCGACCGAAGGACTGGGTCTCACAGGGAGTTCAACCTTCACCCCATCAACCTGCACAAAACACCACCAGTTAGTGAAGTTAATGAGCACTGAACTCTCCAATTTCAGGTAACACCCCTACACATTATATTTCTTCTTTCCCAACCCTCCCTCCCCAAGTACACACCCATTTCTCCCATTGTCCTTCCTCCACTCCCCGCCACCCACCCCCCCACCCACCCGCCCGCCCGCCCGCCCGCCCGCCCGCCCACCCACCCACCCACCCACCCCAGTGCCCTTCCACCTCTATCACTCCCTCTGGGTTTACAGTCACTTTCAAACGTCTTCTTAGCTTTGTGTATAAAATCACGAGAGGCATAGATCGGGTAGACAGTCAAAACCTTTTCCCCAGTGTTGAAATGTCCAACACTAGAGGACATAGCTCTAGAGCAAAAGTTTAATGGAGGTGCGATTTTTTACACAGAGGGTGGTGGCGCCCTGGAATGTGTTGACAGGAATGGTGGTGGAGGCAGATACAATAGTGGCATTTAAGAGAGTTTAAGATAGGCACACGGAAGTGCAAGGAATAGAGGGACCTCTTTTCTCCCCGTGACTACAATCAGTCCAAAGAAGGATCCCAATCTGAAATATCGCTTGTCCATGTCCACAGAGAAGCTGCCTGACTGGATGATCATTGGTTGACATGGACTCGGTTGGCCAAAGAGCCTGTTTCCACGCTGTATGTCCAAAACTAAAAACTAAAACTAATGCTGCCTGACCCGTTGAGTTAGTCCTGTAACTTGCGTTGCATTACCGAATTACCCAATACCCAAACTACCAACATTGGGTGACATAGTGGTGCAGCGGTAGAACTGCTGTCTCACAATGCCAGAGATTGAGGTTTGATCCTGACCATTTGGGGTTGCCTGTGCAGAGTTTGTACGTTCTCCCTGTGACCATGTGGGTTTTCTCTGGGTGATCCAGTTTCTTCCCACTCTACAAAGACGTACAGTTTTGTAGGTTAACTGGCTTTGGTAAAATTGTAAATTGCCTCTTGTGTGTAGGATAGTGTTAGTGTGTGGTCTCAGTGATCTTTCTCCAACACCATGCTGAAAAGTGTCCCCAGCAGAATGTAATACTCACATAAACATGCTTATGTTTCCGCACTGCGATGTGGAGGTTCTCCAGATGCAAGGCGACAGAGTTAAGGATCGACCACGTTTGACTACCTCTGCGTTCATTTCTACTGGTCAGAGAGAATCGGACAGATGTATTCCCACAGGTCTCCGTCATGGTATAATTGCAGGCACCCTGGAAATGGTACAGCTTCCCATCGTAGGTCGTGTAGTGTGGGTCACCGTACACGTGGCAGATGGCGGTGTCCGCTCTGTAACATCCCAAATTGCCGCCTTGAACTTTGCAAACCTCTCCCGCTCCACAAGATCCCGGCTCGCACTCCACTCGGTCGTTGCCAGCACAGCGGCACCTCTCCTGACATCCTTCTTCCCAGAACATTTCCCCTTTCTGATTCACAAACAGCGAGGGTTACATTCAGCACTGCAGCATTGGAATACAGAAACTTGCAATGACAGAAACCAACGCGCTCCCCGGTCGCGCCCGACGTACCTGGTAGTACCTGCCCTTGTGCGTGCAGCCACAGTTGGTGACGGGTACACACATGCTCCCACTGACGACAAAGCCATGGTTACACTCACAGTCCTCCACGCAAGGTTTACTGCAGTTATCTGAAGCAAAGCGGTCAGAGCAAGTGGCCGGGCATGCACTGGCACACATGTTGTAATGGGTGTTGGGTTCACATCTGATAGCTGGAAGCAGAGAAGGAACAGAACATTTCACACTTGGATTCACACAACTCAGGGCGGCACAGTGGCACAGTGGTAGAATTGCTGCATTACAGCTCCAGAAACCCGGGTCCAAAGCTGACTATGGGTGCTGTCTCTGGTTTCCTCCCACATCTCAAAGACACACAGGTTTGTAGGTTAATTGGCTTCTGTAAATTGTCCCTAGTGTGTAGGATAGAATTAATGTATGGGTGATTGCTGGTCCAGTGTGGAGTCAGTGGGCTGAAGGGCCTGTTTCCCTTCTGCATCTCTAAATCTAAGAAAACTAAACTTCAGATCATTGACGTACAGAAGGACTTTGGAGTCCAAGTCCATAACGCCCTGAAATTTGCAACACAAGTAGATAGAGTGGTAAGGAAAGCTTATAGTGTTCTCGCCTTCACTGGTTGGGGCATTGAGGGCATGAGTCAGGTAATCACGATGCAACTTTACTGGACTTTGGTTCAGCAGCATTTAGAGTATTGCGTGCAGTTCTGGTCACCCCAATTCAAGACGTGGATGCTTTGGAGGGGGTGCAGTGATGATTTATAAGAAAGTTGCCTGGTTTGGGGGTATTAACTGCACGGAGAGATTGGACAGACTTGGACTGTTTTCTCTTGAGCACTGGAGGTTGAGGGGAGACCTGATGGAAGTGTATAAAAATGTTAGACATGGATGGGCAAGCAGTCAGAATCTTCTTCCCAGGATGGGAATTTCAAAGATTGGAGTGCATAACGTTAATGTCTGAAGGGCATAGTTTAAAGGTGGCGCCGGGCAGGTTTTTATTTACACAGAGGGTGGTAGGTGCTTCAAAATATAAAAGGACACAGCTACAAAGTAAGAGGCCAACATAGATCAGCAGAGACCAGATTGAATGGTGGGGCAGGCTATGATGAATCTAGTTGCCTACTCCTGCTCTTATTTTCTTGTGTTACGTTGTGTTGTGGATGGAAATGTCAAATGTTGGATGCATAACTTTAAGCTGAGAAAGGTAATGTGTAAAGGATATGTATGGGGGTGTTTCTTTTCCACACAGAGGGTGGTGAGTGCCTGGAACACACTGCCAAGAGGTGGTGGTGAAGATACACCACTGGTGTTTAAGAGGTTTTTAGATAGGCACGTGGATATGCAAGGAGTGGAGGGATATAGATGATGTAGGCGGATAAGAGTTGATCTTGACATCATGGAATCGAGAACCAGAGGACATAGGTTTATAGTGAGGGGTGAACGATATACTGGGAATCTGAGGGGTACCTTTTTTACACAAAGGTTAGTAGATGTATGGAACATACAGCTGAAGGTGGTAGTGGAGGCAGGTACTATCGCTACGTTTAAGAAACATTTATACAAGTAGATGGATAGAATGGGTTTAGTGGGACATGGGCCAAACACAGGCAGGTGGGACTAATGTAGATGGGGCATGTTGGTGGGCGTGGGCAAATTGGGCCGAAGGTCCTGTTTCCACGCTGTATGACTCTATGACTGTATGCGGGGAATGGAGGGAAATGGATCATGTGCAATCAGATAAGAGTTGGTCTTGGCATCATGCTCAGCACAGACATTGTGGGTCAAAGGTCCTGTTCTTGTGCTGCACTGCATTATGTCCTATGTTCTATGAGAGGGCAATTCTCTGAGGCAACATCACGCCAGGCCGCTAACTGGCAAACGTGGAACCAACGTTTAAGGGTGGCAACGAGATAACACCTACGGCAGAAAGTCGAGTTCCTCCAGGGTTGAACGCTGACTCCCACAGCCTTGCAGGCATCGGTGTAGGTTTGCAGGGAATTGCACAGTGCTTCTTGGTGTCCTTCCAACAAGCACATTTCAACCACGCAGCTTTCGAACAGGCCATTGGGGTTGATGACAGAGTGGCAGTCCACAAACGGGCCCTGATGACTGGTCATCAGACCGCAGAAAGCGTCGCCGCTGTACCGTTCCTCGTCAGCGGGCGGGCACCCCTCTGCCTCGCCCGGGTCACAATTTGGTTCATCAGCCCACACCTTCCAGCTGTTCCCCAGCTCGTTGTCATTTCTGGCCTGCTCCCCGTCACGCTTCATGCGGTCGTCCTTCCTCAGTCCGTTGTAGTTACCGCACATGCCGCAAGTCTGGTTAAAGTAGGTACTGGGCAGTATCACTTTCACCGAGTGGTCAGTGTCGTAGGAGACGTCCAGGCCAAAGTCAGTGGACAGGACCACATACCTGCCGCTCCTGCTCACGCTCACCGCACCGTCAGCGAGACGGACAGGGAGGGTCATCCACACGTCATCGACCTGAGCACAAGAGGAAACCCTGCATCATACAACACACACCAACAACTAGAGAACTTTGCTCCTCCACTGGCAGAGTGAGGCCACAGGCAAATTGGAGGAACAGCACTCATGTTTCGCTTGGCCAGATAAAACCCAGTGGTATGAATGTGATTTCCCTAATGTAAAGAAACTTGCATTCCCTCTCTCTCTGCTCATGCCCCACTCTAGTCGTCCCTATATCCCTTCATCATCACGTCTTCCACTGCCAGCAATGGACCATTGTGGGCTCCACCTTTCCTTGGTCATCGGTGCCGGCTCTAATTTGTTCTGAAGCTCTTGGAGTTATTCCTTGGAGTACAAGAGGCCGAGGGCTGATCGTACAGAGGTGTATAAGATCATGAGGGAAATAGATCGGGTGAATGCTCAGTCTTTTACCCAGAGTAGGGGAATCAAGAACCAGAGGACAATTTAGTGATTTAAATGATTTAAGGTGAGAGGGGAAAGATTTAATAGGAACCTGAGGGGAAACTTTTTCACACATTGGCTGGTGGGTGTATGGAACAAGCTGCCAGATGAGTTAGTTGAGGCAGGTACGATAACAACATTTAAAAGGTACAGGACAGGTACATGGATAGGAAAGGTTTAGAGAGATATAGGCCAATCGCGGGTAGTATAAGAAAATAACTGCAGATGCTGGTACAAATTGAAGATATTTATTCACAAAATGCTGGAGTAACTCAGCAGGTCAGGCAGTATCTCGGGAGAGAAGGAATGGGTGACGTTTCGGGTCGAGACCCTTCTTCAGACTGATGTCAGGGGGGCGGGACAAAGGAAGGATATAGGTGGAGACAGGAAGATAGAGGGAGATCTGGGAAGGAGGAGGGGACGGGAGGGACAGAGGAACTATCTAAAGTTGGAGAAGTCGCGGGTAGGTTGGACTCGTGTAGACAGGGGATCGGCTTGTATGTTGGGCCGAGGGGCCTGTTTCCATGCTGCGTGTCTCGATGAGTCTAAGCTGTTCCTGAGTCTGGTAGTGTGCACTTTCAAGCTTCATTTCTTTATTGACCAATATTGCTTTATTTGTCACATATGCAACTGCACAATAAAATTCTTCTTGCATATTTACATATGCGGGAGCTGTCATCTTTTGTTCCTTGTGCCGGACGGGAGCGGGTAGAAGAGGTAATGGCCGGGGCGGGACAAGTCTGGATACAAAATGGAGATGCTACCTTAACTGAACTCACTGCACAATATATTCCCAGTCACTGGCACCTTTGTTTCCTTCTCTCCTGAGATGCTGCCTGACCTGCTGAGTTACTCCAGCATTTTGTGAATAAATACCTTCGATTTGTACCAGCATATGCAGTTATTTTCCTACACTCTTTGTTTCAGATTCTTGATTAGTTTGGGTGTCAGGGATAATGGGACAAAGGCAGAAGAATGGGGTTGGGAGGGAAAGATAGATCGGCCATGATTGAATGGTGGAGTAGACTTGAAGGGTCGAATGGCCTAATTCTGCTCCTAGAACCTATGTTCAAATAAAAAGTATTACGGAAGCGATGACAACAAACAAAAGATGGATAAAATGTGCAGTAGTTTAGCAGACTCAGTCTTGCAGTGAGAAGCTTACCACCACACGGTGACGTTCCCTCTTGACAATCCACACCTCGTGACCATGAACTGCTACCAGAACCTTCTGAACATAAGACACTTTGGCGTTACCACGATGTTCATTCTTCGCTTCGATGTTGAAGTAGGGAAGCGAGGAGGAGTTTACACACAGCTTGGCCAGCAAGTAGGTACAGCTACCCATGAAGTGAAGGGTCTCCTTGTCAAAGGTGTTATAATGCGGATCATTGTGGACCCGACAGACACCGTAGGTGTGTGGGTAGCAACCAGGCACTCCATTCACAACCCCGCAGTGTGAATTGTCAGGGCAGGTCGAGCTCTGGCACACCAGTTCACTGCCCGTAGAAGGGCAGCGGCATTGAGTTGAGCAGGTATCATCGGTCCAGAATTCATTGCCCACAGGGTAGTGCTTGCCTTCATGCCAGCAGCCGCACAGATCTTCGGGCACACATCTGTCGTTGGAGAGAACGTAACCACCGTCGCACAGGCATCCTTCCAGGCAGGGCTCCGAGCAGTTAGATGGAGCGTGTGGGCTGACACAAGTAGCTGGACAAGCCGTGCTGCACTGCTCATAGTGACTGTTGGCTCCACACTCCAGCGCTGTGAAAACAATCCATACACTCACACGTTACTTTAACCGGGAATTCCTTCCATCAGCGCTCACCCCACAGATAACTGGTCAAACAGTTTATACACTCTGTCATTAAACTGGACGGAGTGCAGTGAAGATTTACCATGATGTTACCAGTGCTCGAGGGCCTGAACTGTAAGGAGAGATCGGGCAGGCTAGGACTTTAATCTTTGCAGCGCAGGAGGCTAAGGTTTGATCTTATAGAGGTGGTGTAAAACCAGAATGGGAATTGATGGAGTGAATACACAGAGTCTTTGGCCCAGGTATGGGTAACAAGAACCAGAGGACATAGATTTAGGGTGAAGGATAAGATTTATTAGAAGGCTGAAGGGCAACACTTGCACACAGAGGGTGGTGGGTCTATGAAATGAACTGTCAGAGTAGGTCATTGACGCAGGTACTAAAGCAACATTTCAAAAAACATTTGGACAGATACATGCATAGAAAAGGTTAAGAGGGATGTGGGCCAAATATAGGCAGATGGGGTTATAGTAGATGGGGCACTGTGGTCAGCATGGATGAGTTGGGCTGAAGAACCTGTTTCGTGCTGCAGAACTCGATGACTCTTAGTCTAGTTTAGTTTAGAGATATAGCGTGGAAACAGGCCCTTCATTCCACTGAATCCACACTGACCAGCGATCCCTGTACACTAGTTCTATCCAACACACTAGGGACAATTTACAGAAGCCAATTAACCTAAAAACCTGCACGCCTTTGGAATGTGGGAGAAAACCCACACGGTCATGGGGAAAACGTATAAACTCCATACAGACAGCACCCCTAGTCAGGATCGAACCCGGGTCACTGTTGCTGTGAGGCAACAACACTATCACTGTACCCACTGTGCCAATTCTGTTTCTAACTGCTTGCGGATCAACACAGTGGCGCGGCGGTGGGGCTGCTGCCTTACGGCTGCTGCCTTACAGCTGCTGCCTTGCGTGATCCTGATAATGGGTGCTGTCTGTATGGAGTTTGTATTTTTTCTCTGTGACCGTGTGGGATTTCTCCGTGCACCGGTTTCTTCCCACACATGAATGACGTGCGGGTTAGTAGGTTAATTGGTAATAATTGTAAATTGTCCCAAGTGTGTAGGACAGTGCTGGTGTAGGGCCTGATCGCTGGTCGGCGCCGACTCGGTGGGCCAAAGAGACCATTTCTGCGCAGTATCTCTAAAGTTGATTAGTACGGGTGTCAAGGGTTACGGGGAGAAGGCAGGAGAATGAAGTTGAGAGGGAAAGATAGATCAGCCATGATTGAATGGTGGAGTAGAGTTGATGGGCCGAATGGCCTAATTCTGCTCCAATAACTTGTGAACATGAACTTTATCTCCTCTGAGTGACATTGAAAGATCAGGCAGCCTGTTGCCAAGCACTTACGGCAAAAGGTCTCGTTCCTCCAGGCTTCCACTATCGCCCCCTCTGACTGGCACGCATCTCCATAGGACTCCAGACTGCTGCACAGAGACTCCTGGTCCACGCCTAACGCACAGAGGTCGTATACACAGTCATCAAAGTAAACCTCGGGGTTCACTATGTAATGGCACCCTTTGAAAGGACCGTGCACATCCAGGATTATGCCGCAGTAGTCCTTACTTTCTATGACCCGCTTTTCATCGATGGAGCAATTTGGTCTGATGCCGATGTCAGGAGAACATCTGGAAAAACAGCAGCAGCACAAATGAGAAATACTTAAACCTAGCTCGGAAAGGTTAGAGGGATGTGGGCCAAAAGCAGGCAGTTGTGGCTGGTGTAGATGGGGCATCTTGGTCAGCATGGACGAGTTGGGCTAAAGGTCCTGTTTCTGTATTGTAGAACACTATGAGCCTTAATTTAATTTAGTTTGCAGGTATGGCATGGAAACAGACCCTTTGGCCCACTGAGTCCATATGACCAGTGACTACACCCATTCACTAGTTCTATCCTACACAATAGGGATTATTTACAGAAGCCAATTAACCTACAAACCTGCAGGTCTTTGGAATGTGTGAGGAAACCAGAGCTCAAACCTCTGCAAGTGAATTAAGCTTAGATTTAGGTTTATTATTGTCACGTACCAAGATACAGTGAAAAGCATGCTAACTAATCAGATCAGGAGATACTCTGCATAAATATAATCGTCAAACTCAAGTAAAGTAGGTAGAGCAGAGGGGAATATACATTGTAGTTCTCAGCATTGGAGCACATCAGTTCCAGAGATAAAGTCCAATGTCTGCAATGGGGTAGAGGTGAATCGGACAGTACCCAAACTTCTGGAAAGACCGTTCACAAGCCTGATTAAAGAGGTGCACTCTTTCAAGCTTCTGTATCTTCCGTCCAAAGGGAACAGGGAGATGAGGGCATAACTGGGGAGGGACACGTTTTTGATTATGTTGGCTATATTCCTGATGCATCATGAGGTGTGGATGGAATTAATGGTGGGAAGACTAGACTGTGATGGACTGTGCCACATCTGCAACTCTCTACAATTTCTTGCGGTCTTGGGCAGAGTTGTTCCCAAACCAAGCTGTGATGCAACCCAACAGCACGCTTTCTATGGTGTATCAATGGTGCATCAAATGGCACAATGATGGAAATTAGAAAGACAGATCCACCAGCAATTTCCCTGCACCCTTGGTTCCAGAGCCTTGCCCTGTTATCCATTTTGCCAGACCAACAGAGGTCCGGGCCTCTGAGAGGAGTACAATGGTACCAGTACGGTCCTCCGAGGTCACCGGGCAGCCAAGATATCGGCCCGCAAAGGTGGCCTCGGAGGTCAGCTATAGGAACGGATCCACCAGCTCTAGTTGGGCTAGAGTTCCAGAGCCCCAGCCGGAGAGGGCGAATTCCACCCGTCGATTGGCAGCGGACGTCGCCTATGGGAACGGATCTGCCAGCTCCAGCCAGGCCAGAGATCCAGAGCCCCGGCCACAGGAGGCAAATCCAGATGAGGTCGAGATCGGCCATGTCATCACATTTTCGGGGGGACTTCCAGGGAGGATTTCAAGTGGACTCTCATTATGTTGTTCACATTAAAGAAGGTGCCGGATGACCAGTTGCTGGAAAATCAGTGGTGGGCCTGTATGACGGTTCTGAAAGGAATGGAAAGGTGCCCAACAGTTTGGTTATATCGTACCTGGAGTCATTTTGAGTCTGCCAGCTGTTGCCCAAGCTGGCTGAATCAGGCTCCATTATTCCATCTGGATTCAGAAAATCATCCTTTCTGTCTTCATTGTAGTTTCCACAGATGCCACACACCTTGGCCATGAAGAGATTGGGGAGAGTGACCTCAGCCCGATGTCTGCCATTGAACTTCACCCGCAATCCAAAGCTGGTGGTGAGGACCACGTACTGCCCGGTCCGAGCGACGAGAACATCTGGGGTGACCAACACTGGTAGCACTCTCACTTCTCCATCCACCTGCCAACAGCAACATCACTGATCAATTGATTCTTCTGCACACTGACATTTCAACACATCTCAAGAGTCAAAAGCATTTAATTGTGGGTGGCACCATGGCGCAGCAATAGAGTTGCTGCCTCACAGCGCCAATTGATTGTATTGTTTACAGAGTACTATGTTTACATCTTCCTATCTGCTGCTGCAAGTACGAATTTCATTGTTCTGTCTGGCACATGTGACAATAAAACACTCTTGATTCTTGACCCAGGTTCAATCCTGACTACAGGTGCTGTCTGTACGGACAATAGACAATAGGTGCAGGAGGAGGCCATTCGGCCCTTCGAGCCAGCACCGCCATTCAATGTGATCATGGCTGATCATTCTCAATCAGTACCCCGTTCCTGCCTTCTAACCGTACCCCCTGACTCTGCTATCCTTAAGAGCTCTATCTAGCTCTCTCTTGAATGCATTCAGAGAATTGGCCTCCACTGCCTTCTGAGGCAGAGAATTACACAGATTCACAACTCTCTGACTGAAAAAGTTTTTCCTCGTCTCAGTTCTAAATGGCCTACCCCTTATTCTTAAACTGTGGCCCCTTGTTCTGGATTCGCCCAACATTGGGAACATGTTTCCTGCCTCTAACGTGTCCAACCCCTTAATAATCTTATACGTTTCGATAAGATCTCCTCTCATCCTTCTAAATTCAAGTGTATACAAGCCCATTCCGGGAATTAACCTAGTAAACCAACGCTGCCCGGAGTTTGTACATTCTGTCTGTGACCGCGTGGGTGTTCTCAGGATGCTCCGGTTTCCTCCCACACTCCAAAGACGTACTGGTTTGTAGGCTTCAGTATAATAGTAACTTGTCCCTAGTGTGTAGGATAGTGCTAGTATACGGAGTGATAGTTGGTCGGCGCAGACTTGGTGGGCCGAAGAGCCTGTTTCCATGCTGTATCTCTAAAATCTAAAGTCTAATTTTCATATGTACTGAAATGGAACAATGAAATTCATACTTGCAACAGCACAATAGGCTTGTAAACACAGTACTCAATAGATAACATAATAGATATTTAAAAAAAGATACATAGAGATGTATAATATGTATTAATGTTTAATAAACATACAGAGATATGTTTGTAATTAGGGTTATACGTCCTTTCAGAAAGACAGAAAGGTGGGCAGAGGGGATGGGGTGGCTCTGTTGGTTAGGAATGAAATTCAGTTCTTAGCGAGGGGTGACATAGGATCAAAAGACTGATTCATTGTGGATAGAGCTGAGAAATTATAAGGGTAAAAAGACTCTAATGGGAGTTATTTACAGGCCCCCAGACAGTAGTCAGGATATAGGGTACAAGTTACATCAGGAGATAAAATTAGCATGTTAAAAAGGCAATGCTATGGTGGTCATGGCAGATTTCAATATGCAGGTGGACTGGGAAAATCAGGTTGGTGCTGGACCCCAAGAAAGGAGATTTGTAGAGTGCCTCCGAGATGGATTCTTAGAGCAGCTTGTAGTGGAGCCTACCAGGGAAAAGGCAATTCTGGATTTAGTGTTGTGTAATGAACCGGATTTGGTAAGGGAACACAAGATAAAGGAACCAGTAGGAGATAGCGACCACAACATGATATTTTTAAGGCAGAGATATAGATTTTTGATTAGTACAGGTGTCAGAGGTTATGGGGAGAAGGCAGGAGAATGGGATTAGGAGGGAAAGATACATCAGCCATGATTGAATGGCGGCATAGACTTGATGGGCCGAATGGCCTAATTCTACTCCAATCACTTATGACCTTATGCATCAATATGTAAAAAAACATACACAGATAAAATAAACATACACTGAAAAGGTTAATAAATAAATAAAAGCCCACTATTAACGCAACCAAAACAAAAGCCTGAAATCCCTAGCACAACCAAGACAGAGTGCAGTTTGAAGTTTATTTGGAGTATAAGAAAATAACTGCAGATGCTGGTACAAATCGAAGGTATTTATTCACAAAATGCTGGCGTAACTCAGCAGGTCAGGCAGCATCTCAGGAGAGAAGGAATGGGTGACGTTTTGGGTCGAGACCCTTCTTCAGACTGAAGAAGGGTCTCGACCCGAAACGTCACCCATTCCTTCTCTCCTGAGATGCTGCCTGACCTGCTGAGTTACTCCAGCATTTTGTGAATAAGTACCTTCGAAGTTTATTTGGAGGTTGCAGGGTTTTTATAGCCAGATGGATGTTGGGGAGAAGCTGTTCCTGAACTTGGAGGTCACTGTTTGCAGACTCCTGTACCTTTACCTGGTGAGAGGAGTGAAATGGGAGCAGGCCAGGGCGGTGTGGGTCCTTGATGATGGTGGCTGCTTTTTTGAGGCAGCACCTACCGTTGATCATTTCCACAGTGGGGCAGTCAATGCAGCAGTGTAGAAGCTCCAGTATGGCAAGGGTTAAGATAGCCGTACATCACAAGGTTTTTGATAGTCACCCTTTGAGGCACAGCACAAGGTTCTTGATACGTGTCCTTTGAGGTACAACTAGCTGTAACCGAGAGCACAAGGCTCTTGATAGTCACCCTTACTAAAATTGAATACCAATAAATAAATGACTGAATGGCCTGTAGTTTTATTTGCATTAGTATTATCGTATTTGTATTAGTGTTTCCCAAAATGTATTGTGATCAATGATAAGAAATTAGAGAGTATGCACAATTTCCACGGTCAAAATCTGTATAAAAGCTGACGATTCCAAGTGGAATTGCAGAGTAGTACAGTAACTGGAACTGCGCTGCTCTCCTAGTGCACAAGTAAATAAAGTGTGACTGGAAAATGAATGCAAGTCCGGTTGATCGGCGACAACAGCAACACCTCCTAGAAATCAGTTCCACGGTGGGGAGGTCAGTACCACTGATGGACCGGGCAGTTTCCACCACATCTGGTCATCTCCTTTGTTCCGGGGCGTTCAAGTTGCCGAATCAGGCCGTGATGCAACCAGTCAATATGCCCTCTACTCTATGCCCGACACCTGAGAATATTCACCGACTTATCAAATCTCACCAATCTTCTGAGGAAGTAGTAGAGCTGATGGGCTGTCGTTATGATTGCACCAGAGTACATCGATTGAAGACACTCGCACATCGAACCCTTACCTTCACCACGCGCCCCTTTCCCAGCGTGATTCTGTGGCTGTAAACATCAACATTGACATGTCTGACGTAGGACACGTGGGGATTTCCTGATCTCCGCTCGTTGGCAGCTTCAACATTGAAGTAAGGCAGACTGCTGCTGGCATTGCACAGTTTTGATAAAGTATACGTGCACGTTCCCATAAAGTCGTGAGTTTGCTGATCAAAGGTCAGGTAGTGAGGGTCCCCTTGCAAAATGCAGGATGATTCTAAAAGCAGCAAAACAAAGATCAATTGATGGAATGGCATTCAGGGGCAGACTGGCCATTTACTAGGATGTTGTCAAGATTGCCTTATGTCTAAAGACTTGGTTTGCTTTGCAGATAAAGTTCAGAGAAGAATTAATTCTAGTGCAGTAAATAATTATTGGATTAACATCTTCCTAGGTAGATGGCATATGAACCATTACATTTTAGACTTTACTTTAGAGATACAGCGCGGAAACAGTCCCTTTGGCCCACCGAGTCCACACCACCTAGCGATCACCCCGTACACGCCACCTTGTTAAACCTAACATATGCTTCCTTTTTCTTCCTGACCAAGTTTACAACACCCACAGTTCCCTTACCTTGCCGTCCTTATCCCTCCTCCTTACTGGAACATATTGATCCTGCACCTTGATCAGCTGGCCTTTAAACGATTCCCACAGGTCATCTGTGGATTTACCCAATAACAACTGCTTCCAATCTACCCTCCCTAGCTTCTGCCGAATGACATTTCAATCTAATTTGCCCCAATTAAGTACCTTCACCCAACACCCAGACCATCCCTATTCAAAACAATTTGAACCCTTATGGGATTGTGGTCGCTATCTCTTCCACCATAACACCAGCCACCTGGTCAGGACCATTCCCCAATACAAGGTCCAGTGTGGACCCTCCTCGAGTCGGACTACTCACATACTGTTTAGGCAAACCTTCTTGGATACACCTAACAATTCTGCCCCGTCTAATCCTCTTGCACTGAGTAAGTACCAGTCAATATTGGGGAAGTTAAATTCACCCGCTGCAAAGTGCTGGAGTAACTAAGCGGATGAGACAGCAGCCCTGGAGAACAAGGATAGGTGACGTCTTGGATTGGTTTGGGACCTCCTTTGAAGAAGGGTCCCGACCCGAAATATCACTGAACTATTCAATCAACAACTAGAGAGTGCTGCTGAGTGAGTTTCTCCAGCACTTTTTGTCCGCACTTTCTCTGTTCTATATTCTACATAAGATCTAGCAATTATCCTGAGCAGCTTTGCAATAGAGAGATCAGAAGATTTTGTTCTACTAATGGAACTAGGAATCTAAAGCTGACTAAAAATAGAGAGTTTGAGCTTTTATATTCACTTACGTTTGTTGCACCTTCCCCTTCGGATCGCAATGTTATCGATCGCTGTGTCTCCATACTCAGTCTTCCCACGGACAGCCTCGAAAGTCACCTGGAATTTTAACAAAGGATCTGTTCAATGTGTGAATCAATGTTATAAGTTGAGAGTCAAGATTGTGCCATTGCTATATGTATAGGTTTACCCCCGGATATTCTGACAACTGGTGGTCTGGCACCTCCTTTAATCCGGACAAAGTTACAAGAGCGCACTTGAAATCCCCACCCCACCCCCCGGAATTCCCCCCGAAAATGTTGCTGGCTCCTAGCCCGGGTGAAGCGGCCGATCTCAACCTCATCAGGACTTCCGCGGCTGATCGGTGGGTCGAATTGGCCCTCAGCGGTCGTGGCTATGGAACTCCAGCCCAGCTGGACAGAAGACATTTTGGGTTGGGACCCATCTTCAGACCCAAATGGTTCTGACCCCAAACATTGCCGATCCATACCATCCAGATGTGCTGCCTGACCCAGAGTTACTCCAGTCACTTACATTCCAGCATCTGCAGTCCCTCTTACTGACTGATAGGGTCATGCAGCTGGGAAATGGGCCCTTCAGCCCAATTTTCCCATGCGACCAACATGCCCCACCTAGACAAATCCCACCTGGTCGCGTTGGCTCATCTACCTCTAGACCTTTCCAATCCATGTATCGGTCCAAATGTCTTTTAAATGTGTTTATAGTACCTGCCTCAATTCAAGTCAAGTCAAGTCAATTTTATTTATATAGCACATTTAAAAACAACCCACGTTGACCAAAGTGTTATCTCTAAATCTAAATCTAAATCTAAAAATCTAAAAAAAATCTAAATCTCTTCTGGCAGCTTCTTCCATATACTCACTACCCTCTGTGTGAAAAAGGTACCCCTCAGTTTCCGATTAAATCTTTCCCCACTCACCTTAAACCTATGTCCTCTGGTTCTTGATTCCCCTACACTGGGCAAAAGACTCCCAGTTACGCCAGCACTCTGCCCTTTGGCTTACATGGCCTGCAGGGAAAAGGCTAAGATTTACCCTATCTTTGCTCCTCGTTTTTTTGTGCACCTTTATCAAGTTCCCCAGGAAGAAGAGAATTGGTGCTGCCAGGACAATAGGCCTTTAAGGCCAAGATAAGACTGTACTCAAGAACTTTGAGACTTTGCGGGTACAAGAAACGTGGCAACTTTTTGTGTACTATCTTGGTGAAGTCTGCCATTACACTACAATCATTGCACTTTTGCACATATCCATGACTGTGTGTATCTGTAGTATGATTTCACTGGATTGTATGCAAAACAAAGAATTTCACTGTAGCAAGGTACACAGATACAGGTCACAATAAAGTAAATAAGGATGTTTTCAAGAGAGAGCAAGGGATAGCTAGATTTAGCTCTTAGGGCTAAGAGAATCAAGGGATATGGGGAATAAGCCGGAACAGGGCACTGATTTTGGATGATCAGCCATGATCATATTGAATGGCGGTGCTGGCTTGAAGGGCCGAATGGCCTACTCCTGCACCTATTTTCTATGTTTCTATGTTTCTATCATCATCATCATCATCAAAAGTGTGTAAGAAGGAACTGCAGAAGGATGAGGACCCACAATCAACAGATGGTGGAGAGAGTCAAAAACTTCAAATTCCTGGGCGTGCATATTTCCAAAGATCTTTCCTGGACCCAGCACACTGATGCAATTATAAATAAAGCACATCAACGCCTCTACTTCCTGAGAAGATTATAGAGATTCGGTATGTCAGAGAGGGGGCTCATGTTGTCGACCTCCCCGTGGTGAGCCCTGTCAACTGACCTCAGTCAGGCGAACGACAACAAACAGAGACAGCAGAAGCAGCTTCATAACTTCTGTTGCCTCAAACGCAAGAAGAAGAAGATTCTCTTGAACTTCTACAGGTGTACAGTAGAGAGCATATTGACTGGTTGCATCACGGCCTGGTTCGGCAACTTAAACGCCCAGGAGCGGAAAAGGCTGCAAAATGTTATGAACACTGCCCAGTCCATCATCGGCTCTGACCTCCCCACCATCAAAGGGATTTATCGGAGTCGCTGCCTCAAAAAGGCAGCCAGCATTATCAGAAACCCACACCATCCTGGCCACACACTCATTTGACCCCTGCCATCGGAAAGGAGGTACATGAGCCTGAAAACTGTAACGTCCAGGTTCAGGAACAGTTTCTTCCCTATAGCCATCGGGCTATTAAACACTACAACCTCAAATAAACTCTGAACTACAATAGACTATTATTATTATTATTATTATCATTATTATTATTATTATTATTATTATTATTATTATTATTATTATTATTATTATTATTATTGCACTACTATTGTTTGTTTTTTGAGTATATGTGTATGTGTACATGTACATGTGTGTGTATATATATATATATATGTGTGTGTGTGTACGTGTATATATATATATATATATATATATATATATGCACACGTGTGTACTTGTGAGTATGTGTATTTATACACACTGAACTTTTTTTCCTCTCTCGTTTATCATATTGTTTACAGTGTACCATGTTTACATATTCTGTTGTGCTGCAGCTAGTAAGAATTTCATTGTTCTATCTGGACACATGACAATAAAATACTCTTGACTCGGTTTAAATCGAAGATGGACGCAAAATGCTGGAGTAACTCGGCGGGACAGGCAGCATTTCAGGAGAGAAGGAATGAGTGACGTTTCGGGTTGAGATCCTTCTTCAGACTTCTTTCAGAGTCTGAAGAAGGGTGTCGACCCGAAACGTCACCCATTCCTTCTCTCCAGAGATGCTGCCTGTCCCGCTGAGTTACTCAAGCTTTTTGTGTCTTTCATCATTAAAAGCACTGATCTGACCCACTGGAGCAAATTTATATCTTAAAGTTGTGAGAACCGCATATGTAATATGAAGTTTACGTAATTAGATTACCTTTATGCTGGAGTTTGTCGGGAATTGAAGTGTGCGTGATCCGTACAGCCAGGAATTTCCCTGGTTGCCATTCTTTCTCCAGGCGTCTATTTCTGTCAGGTCTTTCTTCACCATCACCTTCAGTTCATTTAGCATCTCAGATCCCCACATGTGGTACCAGAAGTCGATGCATATTTGCCCGGATACAATGAATTCCGCGCTCTCCAATTTAATCAGTCCCAAAGGAACAAAATTGCTGGCTTCTTGGTAAAGGAAGAAACCACCTGTGGGTTTAAATATGATGGAAAAACTGTTCAATAAAACATTAAAAGTTCACTCAGAGGTACATAATTCCATTCTGTCCTATTTACCGAAATGTCACTCATTCCTTCTCTCCTGAAATGCTGCCTGTAGACTTACCATCAGAGCCTGCGATCCCTTGATTGGGATCGACGCTCCAACAGCAGGCCGCTGTTGGAGTGTTGATCCCAGGCAAGGGATCGCAGGCTCGATGGTAAGTCCACGGCCTCACGGTGGGGCTCAAAGTCAGTCTCGACCAAGGCTGCCAGCTCCATGATGTTAGGCTGCAGAACCACCGGAGATACAATCCGGAAAACAATCGAATCGCTGGCAAGGTAACGGATTGAAAAAAAAGTTTCCCCTGACCCCCTCACCCACCCCCCACATAAAACAAACCAGAGAACATTAACACAAACTTTTAAAACACACTAAAAAAAGAAGGGAAGAGATTGAACTTTTTTTTTGCCTTCTATCACAGTGAGGAACGTGGAGGAGTCACTGTGGTGGATGTTCATGTTAAAACATATTTTGTGTGTCTTGTTGCTTTTTATTGGTGTGACTGTGTGGCAAATTGAATTCCTCGTATGTTGCAAAACATACTTGGCTAATAAAGTATGATTATGATTATTATGTTTCCACCTGGGAGAGTCTATGATCAGAGGCCATAGCCTCAATAAAAAGACATACCTTTAGAAATGAGATGAGGTGGAATTTCTTTAGTCAGAGGGTGGTGAATCTATGCAATTCATTGCCACAGAAGGCTGTGGAGATGTCATTTTTAAGGCGGGGATTGACAGATTCTTGATTAATATGGGTGTCAGGGGTTATGTTGAGAAGACAGTAGAATGGGCTTGAGAAGAAAAGATAGACCAGCCATGATTGAATGGCAGTCGACTTGATGGGCCGAATGGCTTAATTCTGCTCCTATAACATATGTTGCCTGACCCACTGAGTTTCTGTCGCACTTTGTGTTTTTTACAAAATGCAGTTTCTTATGTCTTCATAAGATCGGTCCAGTACTACCTACGTCATTGGAGACCCTCGAGCTATCTTTGATCGGACTTTACTAGCTTTATCTTGCTCTAAATGTTATTCACGTTATTTCCTTTATAATGTACCTGTACATGTAATCATGTATTGTCTTTCCGCTGACTGGTTAGCACATAGCAAATGGTTTTTACGGTACACGTGACAATAAACTAAACTCAAACTTTAAAGCATACAATGGAAATGGGTGTATATAGGGATGATTCTTTGATATTAACTGAACAGTTTGAGATCATGGATCATGGATCAAGGAACTCACCTCCATCTGGATAATCGTTCATTGGGCCAGTTCCCAATGTCGGTGTTGCATGCTTGGTCCTTATCCATTCTCCACCGTCACTCCCACACGACTGGATCCAATCACAAAATGGCCTGGTATTGTTATTGAAATCACACCTAGTGATGTAGTCTGGAGAAAAACAATTGAAACGTGTCACTACACTTGAAACTACACTGACAATAGACAATAGACAATAGACAATAGGTGCAGGAGGAGGCCATTCGGCCCTTCGAGCCAGCACCGCTATTCAATGTGATCATGGCTGATCATTCTCAATCAGTACCCCGTTCCTGCCTTCTCCCCATACCCCCTGACTCCGCTATCCTTAAGAGCTCCATCTAGCTCTCTCTTGAATGCATTCAGAGAATTGGCCTCCACTGCCTTCTGTTGTCCTTGGGTGAAGAGGCAGGTATTTATCTCTAGCTAAGAGAAAATTAGAGTACCAGATTTCCTTATTGGGTCAAGTCTTTTTCCCAGGGTTGGGCAATCGAGAACCAGAGGACATAGTTTTCAATTGACAGGGGGGAAAAAAGGAACCTGAGACGTATTTTTTTCCACACAGAGGGTGGTGGATATATGGAACAAGGTAGTTAAGACAGGTACATACATGTTCCTCCTCTAGGCCCATAAAGAAAAAACGATGAGACATTTCATCTTTCAAAGTCCATCTATAAAAGCTTACTGATTTACCTTCCTGAGTCATCATGATGTACTTGGCAGGATAAATGAGGAAACAGCACAAGGAAATTACCTTCACAACCTCAATCACTAACACAACCACCATAAATATGTATAGAGATTTAACCCAGAGATACAGCATGGAAACAGGCCCTTCAGCTCACCACACCGACTACCTGTTCACTCTAGTTCCATGTCCTAGACACTGGGGGCGATTTATAAGAAGTCAATTAACCTACAAACATGCATGTCTTTGGGATGTGGGACGAAACCAGAGCACCCAGAGATAGCCCAAATGGTCACAGGGAGGTGAAAGAAGGGGAGAGAGAGAGAGAGGGGGGGAGAGAGAGAGAGAGAGAGAGAGAGAGAGAGGGGGGGGAGAGAGAGAGAGAGAGAGAGAGAGAGAGAGAGAGAGAGAGAGAGAGAGAGAGAGAGAGAGAGAGAGAGAGAGAGAGAGAGAGAGAGAGAGAGAGAGAGAGAGAGAGAGAGAGAGAGAGAGAGAGAGAGAGAGAGAGAGAGAGAGAGAGAGAGAGAGAGAGAGAGAGAGAGAGAGAGAGAGAGAGAGAGAGAGAGAGAGAGAGAGAAAATGAATGGAGACAGGATCTTCAGCCCATCGAGTCCATGCTGACCACTAACCAATCCTACATTCATGCCTTTTTTAAACAATTCTTTACACATTCTCCCCCATATTCTACCCCTATTAAACTACTAATCGAGGGGGGTGCAAGGGTGTAGGGTGCAGTTGTTGATGGATTCAGAATCACTCCTGCACCCTTTCTAAGTTGGCAAGTTGGAAAGGGTGCAGAAAAGATTCACCAGGGTGTTACCTGGGCTTGTGAGCTTGAGTTATATGGAGAGGTTGGATAGGCTGGAATTTTTTTCTTTGGATGGTAGGAGCTGAGGGGTGACCTTATTGAGGTATACAAGATCATGAGAGGCATGGATAAAGTGAATGCTCACAGGGTAGAGAGTTCTAAAATCCCTAGAGGGCATAGGCTTAGGGGAAGAGGGGAGATATTTAAGAGGGACTGCAGGGGGCAACTTTTTCACTCATAGAGTAGTCTGGGATGAGCGCCAGAGGAAGCTGTAGAAGCAAGATATGATTACGTCTTTTAAAAAACATTTGGACAGACATTGATAGAAAGGTTTTAGAAGTTTATGGGGGAAATGTAGGCAAATGGGACTAGTCCAGAAATCCAACTTGGTCAACATCGACACGATGGGTTAGAGGGCCCTGTTTCCGTGCTCTACAGCTCTATTAGGGCAACACAGTGGTGCAGCAGGGTGGCACAGTGGCACAGCAGTAGAGCTGCTGTCTCACAGAGCCAGAGACCCGGGTTCGATCCTGACTACGGGTGCTGTCTACATGGAGTATGTACGTTTTCCCTGTGACCGCATGGGTTTTCTACAGGTGCTCCAGTTTCCTCCCACACTCCAAAGATGTGCAGGTTTGTAGGTTAATTGGCTTCTGTGAATGTAAATTGTCACTTGTGTGTAGGATCATGCTGGTGTACAGGGTCAGGCGTGGACTTGGCATGCCATGGGCCTATTTCCTCGTTGTATTTCTACACTCTAAAGATTCTATGCACCATCTGAATCAACACCCGTCACTGACAGTCCAGCTGTTTTGAACATACCTCCACCTGGAATCCAGACGTTGCCCGACAGGACCTCCTCACTGTGTGTTTAATAAAATTCATTATTTTGCAGTCTTGAAAATTTTGAACAGTTGAAGCATTTTAAATGAATAAAAATTAAAAATCTGATTTAATCTTAATATTTTTATAAACACTTTGACGTCATTCTTTGTCATCAAACCTGCAGGTCAGTGAAACACCACAATATATTTAACCATTCAGCACCATTGCCCGTTATGTATGTCTACAGGAGAATATAAACTACAGGAGCTGGGATGGTCCATTTGGTCCCTCTAACTCAATAAGGCAATACTTGATGTGTTGTAGGGTTCACGTTCACTCTCCTGCCTGTTTTGTTCAGTTCAGTTCAGTTCAGTTTAATTTAGTTCAGAGATACAGCACGGAAACAGGCCCTTCGGCCCACCGGATCCGCACCAGCCAACGATCTCCCGTTCACACTAGTTCTATCCTACATGCTAGGGACAATTTACAGAGGGCCAAGTGGTGGGACGTGGTGGCTGTTTTCTCGAGGCAGCGTGAAATGCAGATGGAATCAATGGTAGGTAGCGTGTCTGGGCTACATCTACAACTCTACAACTGGCAGTCTTGGGCAGAGCTGTTCCTATCCAAGATGTGATGCAGGACAACAGTATGCCTTCTGGAGCATCTGGAGCAGTTTGGACCTGCTGTGCTTGTGGAAAAGGGTCCCGACCCAAAATGTCACCTGTCCATGTTTTCCAGAGATGCTGCCTGACCCTCTGAGTTACTCGTGCTCTGCGTCCCTTTGTGTAAACTAGCATCTACAGTTCCTTGTGTCTAGATCTGGATGTGTACAACTTGATTTACTCTTGTCTTGATTGATTTGACAAGATAGCCTGCAAGGTTTGTCACTGTATCTCGGTACACATGCCAATAATAAACCAATAGCAATAATTTAGATGTGGTCTGATATAAAACGGAACTTTTGTATTCAATTCCACTGTCGGTAAACAGTAAGTCTATTAGCTTTTTTATGTACACGCTTTATCACTTCATACTATCAACAGCAAGGAGTTATTAATATCTTTATTTGTCAGTGAAACAGTGAATGAAGATGCAAATTAAATTGAACTTACCTTTTCCCTGATGCAACGGTTTGCAATAACTGCGCCCCAATTAACAGGAGCATTTGGAAACTGTTGCCCCCCATTTTTAGTCTGGTTCTGCACTGATTCATCCATGAAGGTTCATGGCTGAGTCCGACTGCAGTGCACAGGGAAGTAACTGCATGCTGAAGGTGATGAATATATAAAGGCAATAATCAGGCAATAAAAAAAGTGGGAGATGTGCACCCTGTCACCAATCACTCCCCCGGCAGTGAGTCTACCCAATAAAGTGCTGACTGCCAGCGATTATCAGAGAGAATGATGCAATCTTTGGGTTAAATTTTACCCATTGCACCATATTATTCAGTATCTTGCTGTTACATTAGTCAGCAGAAGGATCCCGACCCGAAACGTCATCTGTCCATTCCCTCCACAGATGCTGCCTGACCCAATGAATTTTGTTTAGTTTAGTTTAGAGATGGATCCAGCTGGGGCCCCACCTCCCATCCCATCAGGCACCTCCTGCCTCACGTGTGTTTAGTTCAGTCTAATTTAGAGATGTAGCATGAAAACAGGCCCCTTGGCCCACCAAGTTCGCGCTGACCAACGATCACCCCTTCACACCAGTTCTATATTATCCCAGTTTCGTGTCCTACAGACCAGGGACATTTTACAGAGGGCCAATTAACCTGCAAACCCACACGTCTTTGGAAAGTGGGAGGAAACCGAAGCATCCGGAGGAAACCCACACGGTCACAGGGACAACATGCAAACTCCACACAGACAGCACCCGAGGTCAGGATGGAACCCGGGTCTCTGGCGCTGTGAGTCAGTGGCTCTACCCGCTGCCCCACTGTTCCTCAGGCACTTTGTGCTTTGGTTTAGTTCTGTCATTGCAACAATAGTTTTTATTCCTCTTGGGAAGCTTACATCCCAACAGTATGAACAATGAATTCTCCTGGCGTAGGTAACCTCAAACAACCACACCACCCCTCCCTTTCCCTTTCTCCCCAACCCCCTCCCTACGTTTCCTGTGCCCCACCTGGATTTACATCTATTTCTCCGCTCCTCCAGCTTCATAATTCGCAACTTTAGACTTTATAAATACAGCACGGAAACTGGACCTTCGGCCCACCCAGTCCGTGCCGACGAGCGATCATCCTGTACACTAGCACTATACTACACACTGGGGACAATTTACATTTTTTCACCAAAGCCAATGAACTTACAAACCTGTACGTATTTGGAGTGTGGGAGGATACTGGAGCACCCAGAGAAAACCCATACGTTCACGGGGAGAATGTACAAACTCCGTGCAGACAGCACCCAAGGTCAGGATCGAACCTGGGTCTCTGGCGCTGTAAGACAGCCAGGCTACCGCTGCGCCACTGTGCCGCCCTAACGTTACACTTCAATCCTTTTGTCTCACACCTTCTTTTTCATCTCTACCCTTTCTCCAACCATCAGCCGTTCCTCTCCTCAAGCTTTCTGTCCACCCTACCACAATCAGTGAAGAAGAGTCATGACCTCAAAACTTTGCCTATTCTTGATCTCCAGAGATGCTGCCTGATCCACTGTTATTCCAACACTTTGTGCCTTTTTTTGTAAACCAGCATCTGCAGTCCCTTGTTTCAACAGTGTTTATACAGCACTTCTTCACTGCCCTATCGGACGATCAGATGATTAAATATTTTCAGTGCAAAATAATGCAGCAATCGGTTCCCTCATACAGCAATGTCATAAGAAATATCTATTTATACTAATGTAGAAATAAGGAACTGCAGATGCTCGTCTACAAAAAATGACACAAAGTGCTGGAGTAACTCAGCAGGTCAGGCAGCATCTCTGGAGAGTTTGGGTAAGTGAGATTTTGGGTCGGGGTCGGGACCCTTCTTCAGACTGAATGTGGTGGAGACGCGTGGGGGGGGGCGGGGGAGAAAGCTGGAAGAGAGGAGGGGGACCGAACAAAGTGTGGCAAGTGATAGGGGAGGGAGTTTTGATAGGAAGATGGTTGGACAAAGGCCAGCGATGAAATGATCAGGAGTGAAGAATTGCACAATGTGAAATCAAAGGAATGTAGGTGGAAGGGCAGGGGTAGGAGAGAGAACTAGGTGTGAGCAGGTGGAGCAGAGAGGGCAGGAAATAAAGTTCTGCTTGTTTACATACAGTTTACATCACTCTGGCAATGAAGGAGTTGCCAGAACAGAAAGGTCATCTTTTTTCTACAATAAAGGCACAATAGGACAAAGTCTAAGATTGAAGTGACCCCACCTCTACAAACCCTCCTTTGATAATTTTTCATCAGTTACTTCCTCGTCTTGATTATATGAGTCAACCATATAATCTTGGGACTTAGTAAGGGAGACTACAGATTTGGGAGCTGCAAAGGATTTGCCAATGTACTATGAAGATTTAAAAAAAGCTTGTAGGTACAAGTGATGGGAAAGTGAATGGCCTTAAAACCATAAGCCATAGGAGCAGAATAGGGTGAATGCACAGAGTTGGGGAATCCAGAACCAGAGGACGTAGGTTTAAGGTGAGAGGGGAATGATTTAATAGGAACCTGAAAACCAACTTTTTCCAACAGAGGGTGGTGGGTATATGGAACGAGCTGCCAGAGGAGATAGTTGATGCAGGTAGTATCACAACATTTAAAAAACACTGGGACAGGTACATGGGTAGGAAAGGTGTAGAGGGATCTGGGTGGGTGGCCAGGTGGGACTAGATTAAATGGTGAACCTTGGTCAGCATTGGCAAGTTTGGGCTGAAGGGCCTGTTTCCATGCTGTATGACTTTATGACTCTTATTAGGCTATTCCGCCCACCCGGTCTGCACCGCCATTTGATCATGGCTGATCTAATTTTCCCTCACAACCCGATTCTCCTGCCTTCTCTCTGTAAACGTGAGGCCCTTACTAATTGAGAACTATCAATCTCCACTTTAAAAATACCCATTGACAACTTGGCTTTCCTTTCAATGCGCAATGGACAATAGTGTTTTCTCACAGTATTTATGTGTGTGTTTGGATTGTCACTCCATTAGACAACAAAGTCAAGTGGTGTGTCAGCTTCTCAACAATGCAACATCTTCACAGGCATCAGTTCACAGGAGAAATGTAAAGTACAACCTTTGTAGGATGCTGATTTGTAAATAAACCTCAACATCTTTGGATATACCTGTGGTTGTCTTATATTCTTCACTCTCTGAGCTTCGTGCAAATTGGGAAATTCATTGGATGTGTACAACAATAAAGTAATCTGGATTTAAATCTGAGGTCTGTCTCAATGTATCCATAAGCTTGTAGGTCAGTGCAGCAGAATTAGGACATTCAGCCCATCGAGTCTTCTCCATCATTGCTGATCTATCTTTCCCTCTCAACCCCATTCTCCTGTCTTCTCCCTGTAGCCTTTGACACCCTTACTAATCAAAAATCTGTCAATCTCCGCTTTAAAAACACCCATTGACTGGGCCTCCACTGCTGTCTGTGGCAATGAATTCCACAGATTCACCACCCTCAGGCTAAAGAAATTCCTCATCTCATTTTTAAAGGTAGATCCTTTTATCTGAGGCTGTGCCCTCTGGTCCTGGACTCTCCAACTATTCATCGTTTTTGTCGTTTGCAAAGCGGAAAAGACAGTGGGGAGAATAAGCAGGGAGTGGTACTTATTGGAATAACCAATAAGCAAATTTGCAGATGATACAAAGCTGGGTGATAGTGTGAACTGTGAGGAAGATGCTATGAGGTTGCAGGGTGACTTGGACAGGTTGTGTGAGTGGGCGGATGCATGGCAGATGCAGTTTAATGTGGACAAGTGTGGGGTTATCCAATTTGGTGGTAAGAATAGGAAGGCAGATTATTATCTGAATGGTGTCAAGTTAGGAAAAGGGGACGTACAACGAGATCTGGGTGTCCTAGTGCATCAGTCATTGAAAGGAAGCATGCAGGTACAGCAGGCAGTGAAGAAAGCCAATGGAATGTTGACCTTCATAACAAGAGGAGTTAAGTATAGGAACAAAGAGGTCCTTCTGCAATTGTAGAGGGCCCTAGTGAGACCGCACCTGGAGTACTGTGTGCAGTTTTGGTCTCCAAATTTGAGGAAGGATATTCTTGCTATTGAGGGCGTGCAGCGTAGGTTTACTAGGTTAATTCCCGGAATGGCGGGACTGTCATATGTTGGAAGACTGGAGCGACTAGGCTTGTATACACTGGAATTTAGAAGGATGAGAGGGGATCTTATCGAAACATATAAGATTATTAAGGGGTTGGACACGTTAGAGACAGGAAACATGTTCCCAATGTTGGGGGAGTCCAGAACCAGGGGCCACAGTTTGAGAATAAGGGGTGGGCCATTTAGAACGGAGACGAGGAAAAACTTTTTCAGTCAGAGAGTTGTAAATCTGTGGAATTCTCTGCCTCAGAAGGCAGTGGAGGCCAGTTCTCTGAATGCATTCGAGAGAGAGCTGGATAGAGCTCTTAAGGATAGCGGAGTCAGGGAGTATGGAGAGAAGGCAGGAACGGGGTACTGATTGAGAATGATCAGCCATGATCACATTGAATGGTGGTGCTGGCTCCAAGGGTCGAATGGCCCACTCCTGCACCTATTGTCTATTGTCTATTGTCTATTGTAACCCTTTAAAAAGCTGGGACAATCATCACAATCACAATCACAATCAAACTTTATTAGCCAAGCATATTTTGCAACATACGAGGAACCATTTGCCATACAGTCATAACAGTAAAAAGCAACAGGACACACAAAATACATTTTAACATGAACATTCACCACAGTGACTCCTCCACATTCCTCACTGTGATAGAAGGTAAAAAACAGTTCAATCTCTCCCTTCTTTGTCCTCCATCGGTCGGGGGCTCTAACCTTCCGTTGACGGGATGATCTTGACTCCCGTAGCCGGCGGCGAGCCTTCCTCGTCGGGGCGATCAAGCTCCTTCATTGGGGGGGGATCTCAGCTCCCCCGCGCTGGCGATCTACCCCGGGTCGGGATCAGTCGAACCTCGTGCAGCTTTTGGAGCTCCACGAGTCAAATTCTCCATCTGTACGAAAATACTCTATGACTTCCTGGTTAATCTGTGACCGTCATAATGCATATCCACCAGATATCTTATAAAAGATAAAAGGATTGGGGAGATAGAGAAAATATTCTTCTTGTGAGAACTTATAAAAATTGTACATTTATTTCTCTCCTTTGTCTATCATGCTTATTACTTTCAACAGATTTGTCCCCTTAATAAAACCATACTGACTACAGCCTCCGTTATCTTGTGCTACCCTGAAACCTTGTCCTTAATAATGGACTTTAAAATGTTATCAACCATTAAAGTCAGATTAACTGGTTTATAAATTCCTTTCTCGTGAGTCACTCCCTTCTTAAACTGAGGAGTTATATTTGTGATTTTCCAGCCCTCTGGAACCATTCCAAACTCTAGTGAATATTCAAAGATCACTACTAATACCTTCATAATCTCTACAACTACCTTGGTACCGAATGACAAATAAAGCTCTGTTGAACTGTTGAACTGTTCAGAACTCTGGGTGTAGTCGACCTGCTCCAGGTGACAACCACTTTCAGACCTTATAACTTCCTAAGCACCTTCTCCTCAGTGATAGTGACTGCACTCTCTTCTGCCCCCTGACTCTCTTGAATTTCTGGCACGTTGATTCCACTGTGAAGACCGAAGCAAAAAAACTTATTCCATTCATCTTCCATTTCTTTGTTGCCCATTACTTCTCCACCGTCAGTTTTCAGCAGCCTAATGTCCACTCTTGCTTCTCTTTTATTCCTTATATATCTGGAAAAACTTTTGATATCATCTTTTATATTATTGGATTGCTTACCTTCATATTTCATCTTTTCACTCTTATTGCTTTTTTGATTGTCTTATGTTGGTTTCTAAAAGCTTCCCAATTCTCTAGCTTGCCACTAATCTTTGCCTTATGATATGTCTTCTCTTTTGCTTTTATGCTGTCTTTGACTTCCTTTGTCAACCACGGTTGCCTCGTTCTGCCTTTGGTATTTTTCTTCCGCTTTGAGATGAAAAGATCCTGAATCTTCCGAATTACTCCCAGAATTACAAGGATGAAGTGAGGACTGGAGGGCCTGGTCTATGGCAGGCTAGGGCTTTATTCCTTGGAGCGCAGGAGCATGAGAGGTGATCTTATAGTGGTGTATAACATCAAGAGAGATATAGGTAGGGTAAATCCACATAGTCTATTACCAAGAGTAGGAGATTTGAGAACCAGAGGATGTAAGTTTAAGGTGAGGAGGGGGAAGAGTTAATAGGAACATGAGTGGCAACCTTTTTACACATAGGGTGGTAGGTTTATAGAACGAGCTGCCAGAGGAGGTAGTTGAGGCAGGTGCTATCACAACGTTTAAGAAACATTTGGACAAGTAGATGGATAGGAAAGGTTTAGCGGGCCAAATGCAGGCAGGTGGGTTTGGGGCATGTTGGTCTGCATGGGCAAGTGGGGCCAAAGGGCCTGTTTCCATGCTGTACGAGTCTAGGGCATCTGCTGTTGGTGTTGATTGCCTACTTATGGATGGGAAAGGTATAGAAGGATATGGGCCAAATGTGACTAGCATAGATGGAACACCCTGGTCAGTATGAATGAGATGGGCCGAAGGGCCTGTTTCTGTGCTGTATGACTCTATAAATTTGACAAGCTCAGACATTGGACAAGGGCCTGTTTCCATGCTGTGTGACTATAAATGGAACGAGTTTAGACGGGGCATTTTGGTCAGCATGCATGAGTTGGGCTGAATGGCCAGTTTCTGTGCTGTATGACGCTGTGATCTGAGAGTTGATGTTCAGGGCATTAGCAGTGACTATCCTTCAGCTAAAAGAGTTTTCTTATGAGCCTCTGCTCATGCATCTGGAGGGATGGTTTGTTGAGGGCTTCAAGTTCCTTGGCGGTAATATCTCCAACGATCAGTGAGTGGTGAGACACAGCGGCTGACTATCTATCGCCTGTCCCCGCTCGGCGGCAGGGGGACGGGACGGGACGGGCCGGGCCGGAGGGAGCGGCGGAACCAAAGTGCGCGCCGCGGGTTCCGGCCGGACGAGGGGCGGTGAGCGCCGGGCGGCGGGTCGGACGTGAGGCGCGTTGCCAGGGTGACGGGGCGGCTGGAGATGGGGGAGAACAGTTACAGCATCAGGCCGACTTTCCAGCACAGGTAGCGGGGGGAGAGGGAGAGGGAGGAGGGAGAGGGAGGAGGGGGGGGGAGAGAGGGGGGGAGAGAGGGGGGGAGAGGGGGGGTAGAGAGGGAGGGGGGAGGGAGGGAGGAGGGGGGGAGAGGGGGGAGAGGGGGGTGAGAGGGAGGGAGGGGGAGGAGGGGGGAGGAAGAGGGGGGAGAGAGGGAGGGGGGAGGGAGGGAGGAGAGAGGGAGGAGGGGGAGGGCGGAAGGAGAGAGGGAGGAGGGGGGAGAGAGGGAGGGAGGAGGGGGGAGAGAGGGAGGGAGGAGGGGGGAGAGAGGGAGGGAGGAGTGGGGAGAGAGGGGGGAGGGGGGAGGGGGAGGGAGGAGGGGAGGGAGGAGAGAGGGAGGGAGGGGGAGGGAGGGAGGAGCGGGGAGGAGGGGGGAGAGAGGGAGGAGGGGGGAGAGAGGGAGGAGGGGGGAGGGAGGGAGGAGAGAGGGAGGAGGGGGGAGGGCGGAAGGAGAGAGGTAGGAGGGGGGAGGAGGGGGGAGAGAGGGAGGAGGGGGGAGAGAGGGAGGGAGGAGGGGGGAGGGCGGAAGGAGAGAGGGAGGAGGGGGGAGAGAGGGAGGAGGGGGAGAGAGGGAGGAGGGGGGAGAGAGGGAGGGGGGAGAGAGGGAGGGGGAGGGGGAGAGGGGGAGGAGGGAGGGAGGAGGAGGGAGGAGGGGGGAGAGAGGGAGGAGGGGGGAGAGAGGGAGGAGGGGGTAGATGGAGGGAGGGAGGGGTAAGGGGGGTATCCTGGGAGACGAGGGCAGATGGAGGGAGGCGAGGGTAGATGGAGGGAGGCGAGGGTAGATGGAGGGAGGCGAGGGTAGATGGAGGGAGGCGAGGGTAGATGGAGGGAGGCGAGGGTAGATGGAGGGAGGCGAGGGTAGATGGAGGGAGGCGAGGGTAGATGGAGGGAGGCGAGGGTAGATGGAGGGAGGCGAGGGTAGATGGAGGGAGGCGAGGGTAGATGGAGGGAGGCGAGGGTAGATGGAGGGAGGGAGGGAGGGGAGGGGGATGTAGAGGGGAAGGGGTGGGTATCCTGGGAGGGGGGGCGCGAGGGGATGATCCTGTGTCGGGGGGGGGTTGATCGTGTTTCCATGTCCCAGAGATACGGGTGGGGGAGAGAGAGAGAGAGGGATAATGTGGAGGAAGCAATGATGAGGGGGGGGGGAGGAATGATAGGAGATGGGGATGGGGGGGGGATGGAGGGAGGGGAGTTCCAAGGGAGAGGAAGGTTCCCATGAACCGGGGTTCCTCGGGCCTGTTTCCACACTGTATGACTGATGGAACCTGCGGGAATTCATGTGGGGAGAATTTAATAAGTAGGATTAGTATGAATAAATGGTTGATTGTTGGCACAGACTCTGTAGATCGATCGGCTTGTTCCGTGATGTATGTCCAAATATAATTTCACTAACAGTGAACCACTGGATTGTGATTAGCAATGACCTGATGCAGTAAAGCTTTTCAGGAAAGGAAATCTGTTGCCTTTATCCAGACTGGTCATTTTGTGACCCTCAACAATGCGGTTGATTCTCATCAGACCTCGAAACAGAGTGGCTGGCTGATACATTTCTGTGTAGGAAGGAATTACAGATGCTGGTTTATTCCAAAATAGGCACAGAATGCTGGTGTAACTCAACAGGTCAGGCAACATCTCTCGAGAAAAATAATAGGTGACGCTTTGGGTCGGGATCCTTCTTCAGACTTCAGAAGAAGGGTCCCGACCTGGAACATCACTTATACATGTTTTCCAGACCTGCTGAGTTACTCCAGCACTTTGTGTCTATCTTTGGAACATTTCTGTGTCCAATAAATGCAGCCTGGGGCGTCACTGAGATGGATGGCAATAAATTCTCTTTACACTTAAGTGACATTTGTAACATCTCATTGTCAAAAAAGGTTCCTTTTTCTTTCTCCCATTCTTAGTCATATTATTTTCAGATCTGATAAATATGAAGAGATTCGGAGATGAGGTTAATATAGAGCAGAGCACTTGAACTGTATGGTCAAATCCTATTTCTTTAATCATTAGTATTTATGAGTTTTGCTGATGTTTTTTTTTAGTCATTATGCATCCTAAAATATATGTACATTTGTATATTTCCTATCAGCAGTATATAATCTCCTTTTGTGACAGTTTTGAATCAACTATCTCAATCTCATCTGCCAGTTAATATCTGATCTTTAATATCTTCTCACTATAGCAGATCTTTTATCTGCTCTGGATTGTGCTTGCTATGTTGCTCCCTATCACAATCGAGCTACCTCTTTTATTAAATGCTGCTTCTTAAATGTTGTTGCTTTTAGAGGTGTGTGGATTTCTTCGCACATTGTGTCTCTGTTAGTTCTTTGAAAGACGAATGTAGAAGCAAGGAAGCTGACTTGCCAAGGAAAGACAAAAAGTGCAAAGGTTACTCAGCAGGACCGACTGCATCTCTAGAGAACATAGATAAACATTTCTGACCCAAAAGATCTATCCATGTTCTCCAGAGATGCTGCCTGACCGCTGGGTGCATGCAAAAACTGGATTATATACAGAACTTGTGTGAACGGGTGATCAATGATTGGCGTGGAGGAAAATAACTGCAGATGCTGGTACAAATCGAAGGTATCACAAAATGCTGGAGTAGCTCAGCAGGTTAGGCAGCATCTCTGGAGAGAAGGAATGGGGTGACGTTTCGGGTCTAGACCCTTCTTCAGACTGATGATCACAGAGTGATGATCACATGACTGATGATCACATGACTGATGATCATCTCTCCAGAGATGCTGCCTGACCTGCTGAGTTACTCCAGCATTTTGTGATACCAATGATCGTTGTGGACTCGGTGGGCCAAAGTGCCTGTCTTTCTTTGATAGAAGACTCCCACTGTCCTCCAAATTCCCTCAAATTTCTAATTTTTTTAATTATTTATCCATCAAGTCATGGAGTCAAGCACCATGGAAACAAACCGTTCGGACCAATTTGCCCATGCTGACCAAGATACCACTTCTACACTAGTCCCATCTGCCTGCATTTGGCCCATAACCCTATAAACCTCTCCTATTCTTGTATGTGTCTTTTAAATGTTGTTATAATACCTGCCTCAACTACTCCCTCTTTAATCTAATCCCCAATTTCCTTTTGAAGTTTCTATTGAACCTACTTCTACCAGCCTTTTGGGTACTGTGTTTCAGTACACAGTAACTCTAATCTCCTTGCTAGTTTATTATAATTAATTTGTTTTGCCTTTATGAGATTCAGATTAGTTTATTATCCTACTCACCTGCGTGCAATGAAATTCATGTTCACATAAAGTTCAAAGAGTACTTTGTAAATATATAATAATAAATATAACAATAAATGCAATGGGTGCAAATCAGCAGAGTGGTGCAAGAGGTGATACAAGTTACTGCAGATGCTGGAACCTTGGGCAAACAAACAAAATGAAAAGTATTCTAGTCCAAAATTTGACAAAAAAATTCAAAATATCGTTTAAGTCTAGGAGAGTCTAGGATGGGGTATAAAAATGTGAAGCATAGTGGTGCAACTTGTAGAGCTGCTGCCGCACAACGCCAGAGACGTGGGTTCCATCCTGACCTCATGCTGTCAGTACGGTGTTTACATATTCTCCCAGTTTCCTCTCAGTGCTCTGGTTTCCTCCCACATCCCAAAGATGTGCATGTTTGTAGGTTAATTAGCCCTCTGTAAATGGCCCTCTCGTATGCAGGGAGCAGATGATGGGATAGCATGGAACTAGTATGAATGGGTGATCAATGGTCGTGTGAGCTGAACGGCCTGTTTCCGTGCTGTATATCTACGCTACATTACTAAAACTGAACTAAACCAATTTGGAAGCAAAGCTTGGAAATGCTTTTACGAACCAAAGTGCGATTGAAATTTGAAATCGATGAAAAGTTATCAGTTTGCAAATTCCACACAGCCAACATCACAGTCAGGAATGAATCCTTGTCACTGGAACTATGAGGCAGCAGCTTTATTATCTGCACCACTCTGTCACCACATCTACTGGACTCGCTCTCAGAGATGTGGGGTGTATATCAGAATTTAAATTCAAGTACTTAAGTAAGCATGAAATCTAAAAAACTAACATAATGATGATGGCCCTGATTGGCGTTTAAGTTCATCTGGTTCACAGATGTCCTTCAGGAGTGGCACAGTGGTGGAGTTGCTGCCTCACAGCGCCAGAGACATGGGTTTGATCCGACTGTGGGTGCTGTCTGTACCGAGTTTGTTTGTTCTCCCTGTAACCACCTGGATTTCCTCCGGATGCTCCGGTTTCCCCCCAATATTTCAAATATGTACAGGTTTGTAGGTTAATTGGCTTCAGTAAAAATTGTAAATTGTTCCTAGTGTGTAGGATGATGCTAGTGTGCGGGGTGATTGCTGGTCGGTGTGGACTCGGTGGGCCAAAAAGCTTGCTTTCACACTGTATCTCTGAAGTTTAAACACGGAAACTCGCAGTTGCCTCTCCAGTCTGGTTCACATGGATTTGAGACCCGACAGCATGGTTTAAGAAACAGCCCTCTGAAATGGTCTTGTGAGCCATTCATTCCCCGAGATTAGAGTCAAGAGTGTTTTATTGTTATATGTCCCAGATAGAACAATGTGTTGTCACCATCCATGTCTGTCTCCTGGTTGTGCATTAATTTTTATACCTTCACCATTTTTCAATTCTAATGTCAGATCATCCACCTGAAATGATAACTCTACTTCACTCCCACCACTACCTTCCAAAAATGTTGATCATTTTCCAGCATTTCCTGTTGTTTTCAGGATCAGGTTGTCATATCATGTTAAAAAAAAGGACACAAAGTGCTGGAGAGCCTGAAAACTGTAATGTCCAGGTTCAGGAACAGCTTTTTCCTTACACCCATCAGGGTATTGAACACTACAACCTCAAAATAACTTCATAGACTTGGGGGCATTAGTATTGTCTTTTTGGTGTGTGGGTGCGTGCATGCATGCGTGTGTGTGTGTGCACACGGGCTTTTCATTTATTATGTTGTTTACAACGTACCATGTTTCCAAATCTGTTGTGCTGCTGCAAGTAAGAATTTCATTATTCCATTTGGAACATCTATATATATTACAAAAACTCTCATCTTGTGTATTTGTGTGTTTGTGGGTTTGTGTGTTTGTGGGTTTGTGGGTTTGTGGATAGATTTGTTCCTGAAATGCAACCAAAACGGTGCACGATAGCGCAACAATTTTAGGACCACCTTGCTCACCATTGTCCTGCGGTTCAAATGGTTGTTAAATTTTAAAAGTTTTTCACTTTTTAAACTTTAAAAATTCACTTTTTAAACTTTAATAAATCCCTTTTCCACCTGCCCTGCCCGTCAGCCGTGTTCAACGTCACAATGAGAACCCAACAGGTCTGTGCCTGCACAGTTGGGGCCCGTTGATCTAATACAGATGCTCCCCGACTTACGATGCATCGACTTACGATATTTCGACTTACGATATTTCAACTTTGCGATGGTGCAAACGGTGGGGGAGGTGGAGGGGGGGGAGGTGGAGGGGGGGGGATAAGGGGGGGTTGAGGGGGATAGAGTGGGGGGGAGGGGGACGGGGAGATGAGGGGGCGGAGTGGGTAAGTGGGGGGGGGTTATGGGGGGATGGAGTGGGTGAGGGGGGTGGAAGGGGGATAAGGGGGAGTTAAGGGGTGGGTGATTGAGGGGGGGGGAGGGGGGGAGGGGGAGGCGGGGAAGGGGGGGAGGCGGGGAATGAGGGGAAGGGGGGGTTGCGGGAAGTGAGGGGAAGGGGGGGAGGTGGGGAGTGATGGAGGGGAGGGTGCTAGACCAATGCAGGAGAGGTTTGGGGGAGTTTTGTGGGGGGATGAATAGACCTTTACTAGTTTGACAATACTTTACTAGTATGACAATAAAACACTCTTGACCCTTGAGTAACTCAGCAGGTCAGAAACATCTCTGGAGAACACAGGTAGCTGAAGTTTCAAGTCGGGACCTTTCTACAGGTTTTCATATCCATGTTATTTGATTTCTATCCACATATGATGGATTGTAACCAGTGGACTCACTACTCTCATATACGTGGTATAACTGTGTGCTCCAGAAAATGCTGAATTATTTTACAGTGATCGGGAATTACCTTCATGTTATCAGCAGAGCAGAGCAGAGCGCGGAAGATCTTGGGTGGAACATGCTAATGGACAATACTGTTGTCCACAGGTTCAAGCCAGCCATTGTGAAAACAAAGATCAACACTGTGCTGAAAGAAGAGCTGACAAACAAGTTTTATGACCCAGAGGAAGTCCCTGGCCTGACCCGCAAGATTGCAGAGACCATCAAGACTCAAGTGAAAGGTACATTTTTCACACAGTGATAGTTTTAATTTTAGGGATACAGCGTGGAATCAAGCCCTTCGGCTGACTGATTATCGCCAGTACACTGGTTCTATTTTATCCCAGTTTTCATCCTGCACACTATGGGCAATTTACAGAAGCCAATTAATGTACAAACCTGCACATCGGAACAGGCCCTTCAACCTGCAACGTCTGTGCTGAACATGATGTCATGACCATCTTTTATACACCTGCGCATAATCCATATCTTGCCTATCCAAAAGCTTCTTAAATGCCACTATCGTGTCTGCCTCAACCACCACCCCCTCGCAGAGAGCTTCCTCTGAGTGAAAAGAAAGTTGCCCCGCAAAAAAACAAATGAACACCCTAAAGTTTCTGTTTTAGTAAAAACTATTTCAGGCTGCCAGCATCTGCTTTTCTCTTTGATTTTCAAACTTCACTTGCAGTCTTGTTCATATTTGGTGGACTCCAAAAATACTGTTAGCCTGCCAGTAAACATGTAGTAGCTTAACCATTTAACCATGAGTTGGCAGTATCAACATTTGTGGGGAGAAAATGTGAACAACATATCAGATAGATAAACTCTGCAGGTTTTGTGCCTGGATGAGGAAACTGCTGAAGACGAGTGATTACTTTCTGACAGACAAATGGTGCTAGCACCCAGTGAGCTGCACCTGCTCGCAAGATCCCTGCTGGAGTCCCAGCCACAGGGAGCAAATTTGAGCTACCGATCGGCCGCGGTGGACCCGATGAGGTCCAGATCGGCCGCTTTACCCAGCCTAGGCACCACATTTTCAGGAGGGGGTTCCGGGGGGAGATTTCAAGTGCACTCTCATCATTTTGTTGCTAGAAAAGTGGTGGTGGACCTGTACCACCAAAATTTGAAACAAACCTTTATATTTCATTAGATCTAGAAACTGTATGTGTAAACACAAATCATATTCAGCAAAATCATATTCAGCAAAATCATACTCAGCAAATTAAATGTTTTGCGAGAGTGGCCCTTGCAAGTGATCTGCATTGTCATATCTGGGTCTCCACACACAAGTGTTAAGCCTCAGTTCTAGTCTGACAAAGCAGCCTCACTCTTGTTACATCTTCTGAAAAAATTGTTTTGATGAGAATTTTTTTATACACTGTGGTGTGCAGTCCAACTCGCTGTAGGATAACTCATTCCCACATCCGAAAACTCAATCTGTTGACTGACTACCCTGAACTCTGTCTGGGGCAGTGTCTGCTTGAGGTTGAGCCTTCGGTGGCACCGGCTACCCCAGACTCAGGAACAGCTTTCTGTTCCTAACTCCTAATAACAGCTCTGTTATTAGGCGACTGAATGGTCCTTCCATAAGCTGGGGAACTGTCTGATTCACCCCATACTTTAGACTTTGTCGTAGAATCATACGACATGGAAACAGGTCCTTCGGCCCAACTTGCCCTTGTCAACCAAGCTGCCCCATCTACCCTTAGTCCCATCTGCCCGCGTTTGGCCCATAACAGTTTAAACTTTTCTTGTCCATTTACCTGTACAAATGTCTGTTACACGCCGTTACAGGACTGATCTTTGGAACGTGTCTCTGGAAATGATGCGCTACAATTCTGAGAACTATATTATCATATATATTCTGATATATTCCGCACTCTGTATCTTCCACTTTGCTCTTCCTATTGTATTTGAATTTGACGTGAGTTTGGCGGCTCAGTGGTGCACCGGCAGAATTGCTGCCTCACAGCTCCTGAGACCCGAGTTTGATCCCGACTACGGCTGCTGTCTGTATGGAGTTTGCACATTCTCCCCGTGACCACGTGGGTTTTATCCGGGTGCTTCCTCCCAAACTCCAAAGACGCACAGGTTTGTGGGTTAATTGGCTTTGGTAAAATTGTAAATTGTCCCAAGTGTGCAAGATAGTGCGGAGTGGACTCGGTGGGCCGAAGGGCCCGTTTCTGAGCTGTATCTCTAAAGTCTAAAGTGATTGTATTGATGTATATCTGATATGATTGGATAGCATGCAAAACAATGCTGTTCACTGTACTTTGGTACAAGGTTTATGATAATAATAAACCTAAATCTAAATGTAAACCTAATCTCACCAACACAATGTTCTAGATGCCATTGACACAGGGCTCTTTTATTCCTGCCATCTGAAACATCATGCATCAGTGGCCAGTTCCCTGACTGCACTGATTCTGTCCTTTTTCTCTCCACAGAGTGTGCTTTCGAGCGATACAAGCTGGTGGTGCAGGTCGTCATTGGTGAACAGAGAGGGGAAGGAGTGAAGTATGTGGGCTATTTATACAATGCAATACAGTATTTTATTATCACAAGTGCAAAACACAGTGAAATGCTTTTCGAGTCGCCAGATTTGGTGCCTGATTTGATCCACTTGATGTTATGGAGCGGTGCCCGATCCAGACGAGCTCTGGATCGTTCAGCATACCAATGTTCCTCTGCTCACCTGACCACCTTTGTGCCCCGAGGGTGCCTCCCACAGCCGATCCTGAGGGCACAGGACGTAAGACCCCGGTTCTCTTTCCTACCGACCTTGCTTCTAATGACTGTCATTGCCGGCACCCTCCTCTTTGGTTCTTGGCGAACAGTGGAACTAGTAGAATGACCGGCAGGGGGAGAGGAGAAGGAAGGAATGAATGAATAAATGAATGAATGCAGGAGTTATTTGAAGTTAGATAAATTAATGTTCATACTGCTGGGTTGTAAGCTGCCCAAGCGAAATATAAGGTGCTGTTCCTCCATTTTGTGTGTGGCCTTACTTGTGTGTGAATCCTAATTTCAACAAAGTGTGTTTGAAGTGGAGGAGGAGGGAAATATATAATAGAATGGAACAGCACCTCATATTATGCTTGGGTAGCTTACAACCCTGGGATATGAACATTAAATTCTATTTTAGGTAAAGAACCATTTCCTTTTCTCCCCTCCCTTTTTCTCCCGCTCTACCATGTGCCCTGCTTGGATACACACCCATTTCTCCATCCCCCGTCCCGTTCCATTTATATTCCTACCTCTGGCTTCACATTTCAGCCTCTTCTATCCTTTTTCGATACTTTTTCATCTGATCTTTGTCCACCCATCTGCCAATGTAACACTCCCTCTCCTAAATCCACCTATCATTTATAGACACAAAGTGGAATAACTCGGCAGGTCAGGCAGCATCTCTGGAGAAAAAGAATCGGTGACAATTCGGGTGGGGATCCTCCAGACTTGCCAGGCTTTGTCCCACCCCCACCTTTCTTCCAACTTTATTCTCCCTACGAAAATCACTGAAGAAGGGTCTTGATGTGAAACATCGCCTGTCCATGTTCTCCAGAGATGGTGCCTGACCTGCTGAGTTACGCCAATACTTTGTGCTTCTTTTATAGTGGAATGTTACTCTTTCCAACGGGAGCCAGCAGAGGGCAAGCAGGAGCAGCCACAGGGACTGATCCCTCCTCCTGAATCTTTTTAGCCAGATCCTTCACCCCTCAATGAGAACATCATCAAGCCAGCTAACTGAACACAGTCCGATCTTTCAATCATTCGCATCCTTTGAGGCTTTTCGTTAATTCAATTTAAATTGTTCTTTCACCATTTGTTTTCGTAGAATCAACATGGCAGTAAAAGCAGACACATGCCATGGGGAAAGTGATTGGGGATAAATGAAGAGCTCTCCGTGAGTTGAACAGACACAGTGGATAAATAGACTCTCTGTGCTGTGTTAGAACAGGCCCTTCGGCCCACAGTGTCCGTGTCGAACATGCTGTCAAGTTAAACCAATCTTCGCTGCCTGTATATGATCCATAACCCTCTATTCCACGCATAACCACATGTCTACCTAAACATCTCTTAAACACCACTATTGTATCTGCCTCCATCATCACACCTGGCAGTGCATTCAAGGCAACCAAAAAAACCTGCCCTGCACATCTGCTTCAAACTTTGCCCCACTCACCTTCAAGCTATCCAACTATAAAGCAGGAGAATGGGATTGAGGGGGAAAGATAGATCAGCCATAATTGAATGGCGGGGTAGACTTGATGGGCCGAATAGACTAATTCTGCTCCTATCACTTATGAACCTATGAAGCTGTGCCCGCATGTCTTTGACATTTCCACCCTGGGAAAATGGTTCTGACTGTCTACCCTGTCTATATCTCTCATAACTTTATAAACTTCTATCAGGTCTCCCAAACTCCAGCATTCTGGAGAAAACAATCTGTCCAACATCTCCTTGTGGCTAATATTTCCTCCTCATCCAAGCAGACTTCTGGCAAATCCCCTCTGCACCTTTTCCAAAGTCTCTAAATACGATCTGCAATGGGAAGACCCTAACTGCACGCAATACTCCAAATTTGGCCTCGCCAAAGTTTTGTAGAGCTGCATCGTGAATATTCAGGAGCACCAACAGTGCTTTATGTTCCTGAAAGTAGATATTTTGGGCCAGTGAAGGAAGTTATTTGGTTCATTGTGTCTGTGGAAACCGGAAGAAATTGCATTTCTGAGACTCTTGGAACCTCTCAGCCCATTGGTTTTTGGTCTATAGACATCCACGGTTTTAAAAATCTGCTCCCGTCACCTTTCAGACGTGATTTCCACAATGTCACCACGTGAGCATTTCCCTCGCCTTCCACACACACACAGGAGTGTGGAAACTATTTTCAAAGGGAAGTGCTGGAGGAACTCAGAGGGTCAGAAAGCATCTGTGGAGGGAATGGGCAAACAATGTTTTGAGTTGGGTCCCTTCTTCGGACTCCTCCATCAGCTTGTTTTCAGACTGAACAAGGGTTCCGACCTGAAACGTCACCTGTCTCTTCCCTCCAAGAATGCCGCCTGTCTTGCTGAGTTCCTCCAGCACTTTGGTTTGTGCTCAGGATCCCAGCATCTGCAGTCTCTCGTGTGTTCAGTTTCATTTGTAATTTAGATTTACTTCAGGGCCTTTCTTACATTCCTGGTTTTGTGCAAGAACCAATTTGTTGTCTTATTTAATCACTCCTCTATGGTTGATCCCTGCCTCCATTTCAAAACACACACACCTATACATTTGTCCTCATCCCCTCCTCCCTGTGTAGGAAGGAATTGCGGTGGGTGGTTTATACCAAAGATAGACACAGATTTTTAAAGCTGTGGATGTTCTATGGACCAAAAAGCAATGGGCTGAGAGCTTCCAAGAGGAACTGGTCTCAAAATGCTATTTCCGAAGGAAGATAGATACAAAATGCTGGAGTAACTCAGCAGGTCAGGCACCATCTTTGGAGAAAAAGAATAGGTGACGTTACAGGTCTGAAGATGGGTTCCGACCCAAAACGTCACCTATTGTTTTGCTCCAGATATGCTTCCTGTCCTGCTGAGTTACTCCAGCATTTGTGTCTCTCTTTATTCCTCCCTCCTCCCTCCATCATTTGTTGACAGTGGGAATCATTACATCTTTGCCTCTTCAACCTCTGAGAATGAGATGTGGTCGTATGCCTTAATGTAAATCCACTAATGTAAATCTGTGCCAAATTCTCCTTGGTCATGTTGACCACCTTAAATGTGTCATTACATTAGGATACTTTAAGTAAGAGTTACCATTATTAGGACATTTTTTGAACAGTCTTTGGTGATGAGTTTAAAAATATACTTGTTTAAATTGTGTCGGAAGAAACTGCAGATATTGGTTTATAGCAAAGATAGACACTGGAGTAACTCAGTGGGTTAAAAAACTGGAGAAAAAGAATAGGTGATGTTTCGGGTCGGAACCCTTCTTCAGACTGAATTATACTGTGTGTGTGTGTGATACTGTGTGTGTGTGAGTGTTTAGTTTAGAGCCGACCAGCCGACCAGCAATCACTCTGTACTCTAGTTCTATCCTATACACTAGGGACAAATTACAGAGGCTGATTAACCTACAAAGGGTTCCGACCCAAAACGTCCCCTATTCTTTTGCTCCAGAGATGCTGCGAAACCCGCTGAGTTACTCCAGCATTTTGTGTCTATTCCCGTTTAAACAGGAATTTTATAACCCAGAGAATCCCCTAAAATGTACTTCCTGGCCAATGATATTTAATACTGTTGTAATATTGGAAACACAGCAGCAAATTTGTACACTACATACCACACAGCACAGATTCTACAAGAAATAGAACATAGAACACAGAACAGTACAGCATAGGGACAGGCCCCGTTAACCCACTATGTCTGTGCTTTGATTGATTGAAAGATACAGCATGGAAACAGGCCTTTCGGCCCACTGGGTCCACACCAACCATCGATGATCTGTTCCCACAAATTTTAAGTTATCCCACTTTCTCATCCACTCCCTACACACTAGGGGCAATTTACAGAGGTCAATTAACGTACAAACTTGCATGTCATAGGGATATGAGAGGAAACGGATCACCTGGAGCAAACCTCCATGGTCACAGGGAGATCGTGCAAACTCTGCACAGACAGTCCCCGAGGTCAGGATCGAATCCGGGTCTCTGGCGCTGTGAGGCTGCAGCTTTACCCGCTGTGCCATGATGTCAAGATAAACTAATGTCATCTGCCTGCACATGATGCATATCCATGTGATCTTGTGCTTTTAGTTTAGAGGTGAATGTGGGCCAGAAAAAACTGGAAACCTTCCATACTTTTCTCAAAATACACGCCATGATATTTGAGCACCTCTCTGAGAGAGCAGCTGAATTCTCAGGGAAACTTTTCAACTGAAAGACGCCACCCCTGATTCCCACAGTGGCAATGCTCAAACCTTCGGGATAGAAATGAAACCCGCAACCTTCCCACTGAGCCGGAGCTGACGGAATTAAAATACTTTGTTCAAAATCTGCCTCGCACGACCTTGAATTGCATTCAAGTAACCGATTTGTGCTGCTTCTTACAATTTCTTGTGAATACTTTCAGGGAAAGGTCATCGCTCAATTCCTTCTTCTCAGTGAAATTTTGTGCATTTTTCACATTCTTCAACTGTCCTGCGTTGCTGTTTTGAGTAACAGAGTTAGTTTTGGTGCCTGTTTATCAGTTGCAAATTACGGATGCATGACATGAACAAGGACAGAGATCTGCTTTAAAGCCTGCCCTGAATTAGCACCAAGGCAAATATTTGTTGAAAGCAGACATTGTACTGTCAACCCACTGGCAGGCAGATTAGCCTTTGCAAACATACAAATGCATTTAAGGGGACGTTAGGCAACCGACGAATGCAATAGAGGGTTTTGCTGGTAAGGGTAATTGGAAAGGTCTTGTGTAGAAGATAAGCACTGGCATCAACCATCTGGGTTGTTTCTGTGCTGGAAATTTTGTCTCGAAAAGCAAGCTACATTTTACGCTTTACCACAAATCATGTAGGGGATACATGACAGCAAGGTTGAGTAACCATAAGAGTCATTCAGCATGGAAACAAGCCCTACGGCCCAGCTTGCCCATGTCGACCAAGATGCCCCATCTACTCTAGTCCCACCTGCCTGCATTTGGCCCATATCGCTCTATCCTATCCTATCCTATCCATGTACTTATTCAAATGTCTCAACAAAGAAAGCAGGGTTGAGTACAAGGTTCATTTGTTGATTGAAAGATACAGCATGGTAACAGTCCCTTCAGCCCTCTGAGTTCACCCTGAGCGTCGATCATCCATTCACACCAGTTCTATGTTATCTCCACTCTACACATCAGGCTATTTTTTTTACAGAAGCCAATTAACCTACAAACCTGGTCTTTGGGATATCACCAGTCGCAGGGTTGAAAAATCACCGTTTCACTACTACTCCTTGTCCGATCTATAATTAAGTAAAGGTGTGCAAGGATTGAAGGCAGTTCAGAAGAAAGGCAAAGAAGCCCAGAGGAGGAGCTGAGGAGGCCTGGGACAGATCAGCTCTGAATATATTGAATGGAGGGACAGGCTTGAGCCTATTCCAGCTCCTAATTTCTTGTTCCTCTTGCCTTGTGAGCACTTAAGTTAATAGCTAGACGATCCGGGGCCATAGCCTTGTTTTTTTTTTCTCAGCTGCTGGTTCCTGTCCACTCAGCTGTGCTAGACTGGAATGAAGCATGACATGCTGTGTGTGTGAGAGGGTTTAGTTTAGAGATACAACGTGGAAACGCCCTTTGTCCCACCGAATCCACCCCAACCGGCAGTCACCTGTACACTAGCAATATCCTACACACTAGGGTCAATTTACAGAAGCCAATTAACCTACAAACCTGTACATCTTTCGAGTGCGGGAGGAAACCAGAGCACCCGAAGAAAACCCACGCGTCACAGCGAGAACGTACAAACTGTACACACAGCACCCGTAGTCAGGATCGATCCTGGGTCTCTGGTGCTGTTGGAGGAAACTGGAGCACCTGGAGGAAACCAACACTGTCACAGGAAGAACATGCAAAATCTAAACAGACAGCGCCCAAAGTCAGGATTGAACCTAGGTCTCTGCCGTTGTGAGGCAGCAGCTCTAACCGCTAAGCCACTCTGCTGCCTATGTTAATGTATCTGAAAGCAACTGTACAAATATGCAATAAAAATGAACTGCAGATGCAGGAATAAAACTAAAGATAGACACAAAATGCTGGAGTAACTCAGCCAGTCAGGCAGCATCTCTGGAGAAAACAGATAGGTGATGTTTTGGATCCAGACCTTTCTTCAGTCTGTAAAAGGGTCCAGACCCAAAATGTTACCTGTCCACTTTCTCCAGAGATGCTGCCTGACCTGCTGAGTTACTCCACCACTTTATGTCTATCTTGTACAAATATGCATATGTATTTTCTTAAATATTTTTAAGGCATTACTCATTGTATAAATGGTTTAGATTTATCAGTGTCACCTGTACCGAGGTACAGTGAAAAGCTTTGTTTTGCATGCTGTCCAAACAAATCAGATATACCACATCCAGATACATCAAGTCAAACTCAAGTACAAAAGATAAATACAAGTCTTTTTGATTTTAAAATATCTTCATGTTCCTTTAGGATGGCCGCACGATGTTTCTGGGATGCTGACACAGATAACTTTGCACAGGCAGTGTACATGAATGTAAGTGAGGCTAATATATTGCTGCTTCATACTGATGGTTTGTGTAAGGGAACTGATCTCTTCATGAACAGAAGTTGTTCTAATTTTTCTTTGTCCCTTCCAGAGGTTTAGTTTAATTTTGTTGCATGCTATCCAGTTGGCAGAAAGACTCTACATGATTACAATCAAGCTGTCTAAAGTGTACAAATACAGGATAAAGGAAATAACATTTAGTGCAGACAAAGTCCAGTAAAGTCTGATTAAAGATAGTCCGAGACAGTAACTCATAAGACTTCAATAAGGTAGAGGGGAGGTCAGGACCGCTCTCTAGTTGGCGATAGGATGGTTCAGTTACCTGACAACAGCTGGGGAAAAAACTGTCCCTGAATCTGGAGAGTGCGTTTTCACACTTATGTATCTCTTACCTGATGGGAGATGAGAGTTGGGTTATAAGATACCCAAGCGGAATATAAGGTGCTATACTTTGTTCAACGGATGTTCAGATTGCGTAATATCAGATCCAGAGAAAGGGCGATAATTCTGCCGTAGTACATGGATAATTTAGTCATGTTTAGTTTTTTTAGTTTAGTTTAGTTTATTATCATGTGAACCGAAGTACAGTGAGAAGTTTTTGTACGTGCTATCCAGTCAGCAGAAAGACTTTACATGATTACAATCAAGTCGTCCACAGTGCACAGATACAGAAGTCGTAGAATTGCAAGCCTGTCTTTCCTGTCTCCTGGGCTAACATGAATCGTTCTAGCGCCTTGCCACGGGTAGCAAAGCTAACATTTCAGAGAAGGAGCATTCGCAGTTCAAAGAAAGGTTAAGGCAGTCGGCTTCTTTTTTAAGATCTTGTCGAAGTGACACCACCAAGCCCAATGGCATTGACTCATCGAGTCATACAGCGCGGAAACAGGCCCTTTGGCCCAATTCATCCGTCCCGAACAATGTATTTTAAATGTTGTTATAGTACCTGCCTCAACTACCTCCTCGGGCAGATTGTTCCCCAAACCCACCACCGTCTGTGTGAAAAAACTGTCTCTCGGGTTCCTATTAAAGCTTTCCCCACCTTAAATCTATGTCCTCTGGTACTTGATTTCTCTCCTCTTGGAACAAGACTTTGTGCATTCACCTAATCGTTTCCCTCTTATTTTATTCACTTCTATACTTATCTCGTGACTGTATGATGAATGTGTAATGTGCCACATCACTCATATTATATTGTTTCTGCTTGCAGGACAGTCTGTTTTGTGTCGCTGCTGCCTTTGGCTGCTACCACTATTAGAAAACCAAGATGCAAACAAAGTTGGTGCGATCCTTTCTGTGTAAATATATTGTTTTTTTAAAAACATTTGTATAATAAAGTGACGCTTAATAACATTCACCTCAAATAATGACATTGTTATTGGGCTGTTGCATTGGGCTGGAATCTGCTGGACCCAGACCAGCAGTCAAAATCTCTGCATACTTGAAGGTGGGAAGACATCTTGCTGGTCCTCCACAGGCATCAAGATACGGACGGTGACTGGGACTTGGACTGCCGTGCAGAGGTCCTGTCCACACCCCTTTTGGTCTAAGGCAAGACCTGGGACAAAGGGTATCCTGACTGCAATGGATCTTAACAATTTTAAATGTCTAACACTAAAGGAAAATAAATGCAGAAAAAAAATCACAAAAATGTAAAAAGCTTAAAAGGAAACCGTTAAAGTAATTGAAAGTAATGTCTTGTTTTGCGCTTTACATGCAGGGTTTGATTAAATGGGGCCTCCAACTCTGTACCAGGACTAATTTGGCATGGAATCCAAATGGTCATTAGGTTAGGTTTATAATTGTCATGTGTACCAAGGTTGAGTCAAAGACTTAATTTTTGTATGCTATCCAACCAGATCAGATATACCATATATAAACACAATCAAGTCAAACTCAAGTACAATGGGTAGAGCAAAGGGGAAGATACAGAGTGCAGAATGTAGTTTCCACCATTGCAGCACATCAGCTCCAGAGACAAACTACAATGTCTGCAAAGGGCTACAGGTGAATCGGACAGTACCCTAGCTTTTTGAAGGAACATTCAGAAGCCTGATAACAGAGGGGGAGAAGCTGTTCCTGAGTCTGGTGGTGTGCACTTTCACTCCTCCTCTTCTCATCTGACACCCTTTTGTCTCCTATTTACCTCTAGCACTTGTCACTCACTCCACCTTTCTGTCAATCAACCCCCTCATCTATATCCACCTATCACATCCCAGAATTTGTCCCATCCCACCTCTCTTTTCCAGCTTTCTCCCTCCTCCCAACTATAGTCAGTCTGAAGAAGGGTCCCGACCTGAAACATTGTCTGTCGATCCCTCCACAGATGCTGCTTCACTCACTGAATTCCACCAGCATTTTGTTTTTTACTTTAAATTGATCCATCTGTTCCTTTATTTAATGATAGCTGGTGTACATAAATTGACTACGGATAGACACAAAAAGCTGGAGTAACTCAGCGGGACAGGCATCATCTCTGGAGGGAAGGAATGGGTGACTTTTCGGGTCGAGACCCTTCTTCAGACTACTGTCTTTTATTTTGCAAAGATGACTATTTCAGGTGTTCAGAAAAGACCATCTCAAAATGCAAATTTCTTTAGTCCTTTTAACCTCTTAAAAGAACTGGAATAATTGCCAATAATAACATATAGATGTGAGGTTTTTGGACATCAAAAGAGGCGACTTTTAATTTGTGAGCTGTGGCTTAATTATCACTATTCCTTAAAGGAATTTGTTACACCAAGAGCTCGTTTGAGAAGTCTTCTAAATACCAGGCATTGCCTGAACACAAAGACCATCTTTCTGTGGTGACCAAATCAACTCTCTGGCCCAGAACTTCAAAAATGAATGCAGCTTCTTATTCTATTCTCGGCAGAAACTCAAATAATTTTGTCGTGCCTGAAAGGGTATAATGACATGTCATTTTGGGTATTATGAAGGAGCCTTCTTGTAGAATGGAGACTGTAATGAGAATAAATTTAAAAGTGAAGAGATGAGCGAGATAAACAAGAGCCAAACTGTCTGAGTTCCTTCACACAATCACAGGGTGGATCCAGTGCTGCAGATGGCAACACAAGGAACTGCAAATGCTGGTTTACAAAACAAACACAAAGTGCTGGAGTAACTCAGCGGGTCAGGCAGCATCTCTGAAGAACATGGATAAATGACTTTTCAGATCGAGACCCTTCTTCAGACTGATTGTGGGGGAGGGGGGGAGAAAGCTGGAAGAGAGGTGGGGGCAGGTGATAGGTGGGTACAGGTGAGGGGGGTTTGATAGGCAGATGGTTTGTTCAAAGGCCAGAGATGAAAAAAAAGAGGTTTGAAATAAGGATAGAAGAGTTGTGAATTGGGAAGCTAGAGGAAGGAATACAGGGCAAAGGGAAATTGAGTGTGAGCGGGTGGGACAGAGATGAGATGGTGGCAGGGGCAGGGGGTTGTTGTTTGTAGGTTAGATATTTAAAATTAGAGAATTCAACATTCATACCACTGTTTGACTATGAGTTGCTGTTCCTCCAGTATGCCTGTGGCCTTACTCTGGCAATAGAGGTGACCCAGGACAAAAAGGTCTGTGGGAATTGGGAGTGTTAAAATGGTTAGCAAGCGGGAGAACCAGTAGGCCCTGGCAGACTGAACGGAAGTGTTAATTGAAACGGTTGCTAAGTCTAATGACCAACGATGGCCATGTCAGGTCTGCATAAGAGCAACCCAGCCAGTCTCATCCCCCTGTCCTCGCCCCACAATTTGCTTCCTCCCAGGGTGAGGTAGCAAATTGGATTCAAAATTGGCTTGGTGGTAGCAAAGAGTTGGTTTTCAGATTGGAGAGCTCTAACCAGTAGTGTGCCGCAGGAGTTGATGCTGGGCCCTTTATTGTTCATTATGTGTAATTATGCTTTATTCTTAATTGTTAACTGTATATTTGTGTTGTCATTTGTGAGCGGAGTACCAGGGCACATTCCTTGTATATGCATACTTGGCCAATAAACTTATTCATTCATTCATTCATTTATTCATTCATTATTATTTGGAACAGTAGTTGAGCAGCATGATTAGCAGTTAGTACCAAAATAGTACTCTGAGCTGAGGGGCATGAATTGCTGTATCTTTCCGTGATCAAACTCATGTCCCACCCTGGTCTTACCTTTGTCTCCTGCTACCATTCGGCAGCAGCCCAGAAGCTTGAAAGCAAACATATGCAGACTCAGGAACAGCTTCTTCCCCTCTGTTCTCAGGCTTCTGAACGGTCCATAAGCTAGGGTACTGTCCGATTCACCTCTGCCCCATTGCGGACGTTGGACTTTGTCTCTGGAACTGATGCGCTATATTGCTGAGAACTATATTCTGCACCCTTTTCTCTAAGTATTGGTACTTGAGTTTGACTTGATTGAATTGATGTGTAGACAAAAGGTGCAGGAGTAGGCCATTCGGCCCTTTGAGCCAGCACCACCATTCAATGTGATCATGGCTGATCATCCACAATCATCCGCGCTGTAGAATCTAAATCTAAATCTAAAATCAGTACCCCGTTCCTGCCTTCTCCCCATACCCCCTGACTCCGCTATCATTAAGAGCTCTATCTAGCTCCCTCTTGAATGCATTCAGAGAACTGGCCTCCACTGCCTTCTGAGGCAGAGAATTCCACAGATTCACAACTCTTTGACTGAAAAAGTTTTTCCTCATCTCCGTTCTAAATGGCCTACCCCTTATTCTTAAACTGTGGCCCCTGGTTCTGGACTCCCCCAACATTGGGAACATGTTTCCTGCCTCTAACGTGTCCAACCCCTTAATAATCTTATACGTTTCATATCTGGTCTGTCTGTGTAGTAATAACTGGTCTGTTTGGATAGCAGATGTACATTTGAAAATAATAAACGTAAACCTGAATATCCAGTTTGAGAGCTGACTGTGAGGCAGCGAGGGCGGGCTGCTGCTTGGGGAGGGGAGGCCGGGCTGCGGGGCCGCTGGACAGGCGGGGGACTGGCAGAGGGGCCGGAACCATTGTTTGGGCCCCGGAACCATTGTGCGGCACCCGGTGCTCCGCGCTCCCGGGACAATTCCGGTTCGGGCAGCGTCCGGCCGCCAATCCGGTGCAGGCCCGTGAGAGGGGGGGGGAGAGAGAGAGAGAAAGAGACAGGTGAGCGTCTGGGGCCGGGCCCCCAATCCCACTCACACCCCCCCCCCCCCTCCTCACTGCCGTACCCCACTCACCTCCCTGTGCGGCACCCTCCCTCACTCACTGACTGTCACCCCTCACTGACACACTCAGCCCCTCACATGGCTCCCCTTCCCCTCATCGACCCTCTCCTCACCCCTCACTCACCCTCCCTAACCCCACCCTCACTGTCATCCGTCCCTCATCCCTCACTGTCATCCCTCCCTCACCCCTCACTCACCTCACACTCACCCTCCCTCACCCCTCACTCCACCCACCCCTCACTGTCATCCCTCACTGTCACCCCTCACTGTCACCCCTCACTGTCACCCCTCACTGTCACCCCTCACTCTCATCACCCTCCCTAACCCCACCCTCACTGTCAGCCCACCCTCACAGCTCACTGTCACCCCTCACTCACCCCTCCCTCATCACCCACCCCTCACTGTCACCCCTCATTGACACACTCAGCCCCTCACATGGCTCCCCTTCCCCTCATCAACCCCCTCCCTCACCCCTCACTGACACACTCAGCCCCTTGTAGGTCTTCCCTTCCCCTCATCGACCCTCTCCACACCCCTCCCTCACTGTCACCCCTCACTGACCCCCTGTGACCCTCACTGACCCCCTTCCATGACACACTCTCCCCCACTCAGTCCCTCTTCTGTCTCTCCTTCCCCTCTTTGACCCTCACCCCGACCCCCTCACCCTCACCGATCCTCTCCCTCACATTCCCACTTACTGTATGCCTCCCCTTCTACTCATTGACCCTCTCCTCCTCTCCTCCTGACCCCCACATTGACCCCCGCTGTGACTCCATCACCGACCCTCTGTGAGCTCATTACCGACCCCGCTGTGACCCTATCAGTACACCACCACTCTGATCCCATCACTGACCCCTGTGTAATCCATTACTGACCCTATGACTAAACCCCCTGTGTCCTCTCACTCTTCCCTTTCCCTCACTGTTTCCCTCATTCTCCCGCTGCAGCTCCTCGTCACCCTCTCACTAGTCCTCTGGCCCGTGTCCCTCTCACTAGTCCTCTGTGACAACGTCACCAATCCTTTCTCCCCTCCCTCATTGTGCCCCTCACCAATGCCCCTGTCCTTCTCACTGACTCCCTGTGATCCCCTCACTGACCCACCTGTGACCCGCTGACCCTCATTGACCCTCCTCTCCCTTGCTCCTTTCCATATCACCCTTTCCATTCATTCACCCCCTCCTCAGCTCAATACTGTGACCCCACACTGACCTCACAGTGACCCCCACACTGACCTTCCCTCACACCTTTATCACATGCTGAACCCCTCATGCCCCACCCCCATGTCCCCTTCAGTGTCTCTCACTGACCTCCCTCTCCCTCATCCCCTCGTCTGTCCTCCCTCTGACCCCACTCCCTTCCATCAGCCCCTTTTGTGTGTCCCATTTCCCTCATCGACCCTCCGCTCCTCAACTCCTCTCCTCTCACAGCTCGTCTCTCTCTCCCTCCCTCCCCCTGCCCCTCACCCCGGCTTTTGTCCTCTTCCTCTCTTTGATCCTGCTAACCTAATCGTCCTCATCGGCCCTCCACGCCTTCATTGAACCCCTCCCATGTCTTGTGTCTTCTCCTCTCGCCCTCTCCCATTCTACCCATTACTGATCCAGTCACTCATCCCCTTCCTCCCTGATCACCCTCACCACCCCCCCAATTTCCTTCCATTGTCACAACTTGATCCCCCCTCCCCCTCCCCTCCACCTCCCCTCTCCCTCCCTCCTCCAAGCCATGAGTCAGGATGGAACCTGCCGAGGTGAGTGCAGCACCAACAACTCAAGACTCTCGACACTGTCCAGGGTGAAGCAATCCGTTTGATCATCATCCCATCCACCCCACTCAATACCTCCACCACATGGCAACAGTATGTGGCACCAGCTGTAGTTACTCGTCCAGCATCCCACATAATAACAAGTGTGAACAATTGATCGATGGTCAGCGAGCACTCAGCTGTATCTCTACACTAAATCTCCCAAACCTGTAACCACTACCGCTGAGATGCGAACACCACTTTCACTTCAAGTGCCATATCACCTCGACTTGGACTTGAAAGGCGGCACAGTGGTGCAGCAGTAGAGTTGCTGCCTTAGTGTTGGAGACCTGGGTTTGATCCTGAACACTGGTGCTGTCTGTGCGGAGTTTGTGCGTTCTCCGCATGATCGCGTGGGTTTTCCCTTGGGTTCTCAGGTTTCCTCCTACTTTCCAAAGACATGCGGGTTTGTAGGTTAATTGGCTTCTGTAAAATTGTCCCTAATGCGTAGGATAAAACTAGTGTACAGGGTGATCGCTGGTCAGTGCGGACTCAGTGGTCCGAAGGGCCTGTTTCCACGCTATATCTCTAAACTGAACTCCACTTAACTAAAGCCATGACAACATCCCTTTACCATCACTAAATCCTGAATCTCCCTTCTCATCGCAATGTGGTGAATTAAGTTATTTTGTTGCACTAAATAGTGTATCCTTTACAGTATGGACATCTCGATTGTAATCATGTATAGTTGTTCCTTTGACTGGATAGCACGCAAACAAAAGCTTTTGACTTACCTCAGCATACATGACAATAATAAACTAAACTAAACTAAGATCGGGCAGTATATTCTCATCTTGCGAGCAATTTCCGCCTGAAACATGGAAACTAAGAACTGCAGATGCTGGTTATATCAAAGTGCTGGAGTAACTCAGGATCCCGACCCGAAACATATCCTTTTTCTCCAGAGATGCTGCACGACCCGCTGAGTTACTCCAGCATTTTGTGTTTATCTGTGGTTAACAGAAAGCTTGTTTTCTGCAGTTGCCCTTCTAGGGGCAGATACTGAGTGCGCAATGCTTGTCCCTGTGACATCATGTAAGTCTCTGCCCACAATCGCTAGGCTCCATTCATGAGCTCACAGGGGGAGCGAGGTTGGATGGCAAAGGTTTCTTTTAAAGGTTGCGAGTGAGACCAGATCTTCTGTGTGGCAGTCTCAGTCTTCTCCACTCTTCGTGTGTGGCACATCTTGACTGAGTTGTAAGTTAATTGGCTTTTGGCTGTATTCTGCAGGGTATTCAATTGATATTTCTATTATTACTTCATTCATTCTGTGTTCCTGAGATGGGGAAAGTTGCAAGCAAGGCCAACATTTCCAACCCCTTCCCAATTTCTTTTGATACCCTGTGCTGTTGAAAACTTATTCTGTACTTTTTTAAAAAAATGGACACAAAGTGCTGGAGTGACTCTGCGGGTCAGGCAGCAACTTTGGAGAAGCATCTGCAGTTCCTTTTTATTACGTCATCTCTGGAGAACATAGATGGATGGCGTCTCAGTTTGGGACCTTCTTCCAACATGAATAGGTTGACATTTTGGGTTGAGACTCTTCTTCCAATGTGGATAGGAGACGTTTCGGGTCGCAATTCTTCCCTCAATATGGATAGGTTGATGTTTCTGGTTGGTACCCTTCTTCCAACCTGAATAGGTGATGTTTTAGATCGGGACTCTTGCCTGACTGCTGAGTTACTTAAGGGACCCGAACGAAAATGTGGCCTATTCACGTTCTTTGGAGATGCTGCCTGGTCTGCTGAGCAACTCCAGCATTTTGTGTATTTTTTTCTAAACCCACATCTGCAGCTCTTTGTTTCTCCGAACTTTTTAATTTGTGTCACTGTGTCGCGAGAAATGTTTGCGCAAGAACGTCGTGGATGAGCTTTCATTTGAAGGAGTCACTGGGCAGTGTGGTGCTTGTGAAATAATCTGTTCAGTGGGTCCTTTATGTGTTGTGAACAACAGCAGGTTATGTGCACCGTGTCCTTGCAGAGGTTTGTTGTTTGCTGGATCTCAGGGGCTTGTTGTGTTTGTAAAAGATTCCACACTTCACAGAGCACATGATGATTTGCACCAGGTCCTGGGGGAGTACAAGTGTCAAATCCACACAACAATTGTGTTGCAAGATGCATTTTCTTTCCCTTGGAGAAGGGGGATGTTTTTGTGTGTGGGGTGTTGTGTTTCGTGGCCTTTCATTTTTGTTCAGTTGCAGTGGTTTGGGTGAAAGCAGATGAGGGAACATCGTAGCCAGCAAAGCAGGTATGGATCAGACAGGAGATGGAATTGTTTGAGGAGTTTCCTGCTCTTCCCTCTTTAAAGTGGCAGCCTTGTGCTTTGCGGACCTGTTTACACATGGACAGGGTCAGCGTCTTGAGTGTAATGTTGGTGCAAACAGATCCTTTAATATTGTCTTTAATATTCTCCTCTCAAACATTTCACACATCCGTCCCCTTGTTGGAGGAATCTGTGGAGTGGTTTGGAACGTTTAGGTTTATTATTGTCATGTGAACTGAGACACAGTGAAAAGCTTTGTTTTGGAATACATCTGTCCGGAATACCATGCCAAGACCATTGCCCATCTACCTGCCCATATCGCTCCATTCCCTGCTTATCCATGTGCCGATCCAAAAGTGTTTCAAACATCACTATGGTATCTGCCCCCATCAGCTCGTTCCAGGCCTCCACCACCTTATATGTAAATCAACTTGCCCCTTAAACTTTGCCCCTCTCAGCTTAAAGCTATGTCCTCTAATCTTTGATTTTTCCATGCTGGGAAAAAGACTCTGACTGTCTATCTTTCTGCATGCTATCTGGGGTGGCAGGGTGGCGCAGCTGGTAAAGCTGTTGCTTCACAGCACCAGAGACCCAGGTTCGATCCTGACCTTGGGTGCTGTCTGCGGAGTTTGCACTTTCTCCCTGTGTCCGGGTTTCCTCCGGGTGCTCTGATTTCCTTCCACATCCCAAAGACAAGCAGGTTTGTCAGTTAATTGTCTCTGTAAATTACCCCTAGTGCGCAGGGAGTAGATGAGGAAATGGGATGACATAGAACCAGTATGAATAGGTGATCAATGGTCAGCGTGGACTCGGTGGGCCGTTGAACCTGTTTCCATGCTGTATCAATAAACTGAACTCTAAAGTTTATTGTTTTCACATGTACCGAGGTATAGTGAAAAACTTTTTGGTGCATGCTTTCCAGTCAGCGGAAAAACTACATAATTATAATCAAGCAGTTCACAGTGTACAGACAAAGGATGAAGGGTATAATGTTTAGTAAAAAATAAAGTCTAATAAAGCCCGATTAAAGATATCCAATCATGTCATATACTGTAATACTGTATGTAAATGCAATTAAATCAAACTGAGTAAATAGTTAGGGTGGCACAGTATCGCAGCAGTATAGTTGCTGCATTACGGCATCAGAGATCCGGGTTCGATCCCGACTACGGGTGCTGTCTGTATGGCGTTTGTACATTCTCCCTGTTCCGGTTTCCTCCCACACTCCAAATACGTGCAGGTTTATAGGTTAATTGACTTTGCCAAGATTGTAAATTGTCCCTAGTGTGTAGGATAGTGTTAGTGTATGGGATGATTGCTGGTCAGCGTGGACTCGGTGGGCCGAAGGGCCTGTTTCTGCACTATATCTTTAAAGTCTAAAGTTGCTGCAATAGCACTGTGTCCCCTCAGTGCTGCTGTTAAGTGTTCTGACACTGGCTCTAGTTTCTGGATAAGGAGTTAAAATCCTTAATCTTCCAACTTGACTCGGAAAAGCAGAAACTGACATCGCGCAAAGGAAGTCAGGAAGTGACAGATGTGAAACTTTGTTCAAGGCCAGGTCCTGTAACTCTTTCCCTCTACATTCATGTAAGATGAGTCAGGCAGCTATAAAAGGAGTAGGAGTGAGTGGTTGTACTAACTTACACGTCATGCTTTCATAAGCTAGGCTGCTGTCCAATTCTCTATCTCATTGCGGATATTAGACTTTTTCTCGGGAACTGGTGTGCTACAATGTTTGTGGAGATACCTGAAAGACACAAAGCTGCCTGACCCGCTGAGCTATTCCAGGACTTTAAATGTCTTTCTCGCCATCTGCAGTTCCTTGCTTCCAGGTATTTGAAAGACACTCTCTTGGACAGTACAAGGCTCCCCCACAAGCAGGAATGTTGTGTTCAAGGGAACGAGGGGAGGGGGGGGGGGGTTAGGAACCATAATACAGCCACCAATAACAGCCTATGGATGGTTAAAGGAGTGGTTCAATGATGTTTTTAATGGCACACTAGACCAAGTGGACCTGTTGGGACCAAACCTCTCCTGCATTGGTGCAGCAGCCTCTCCCCACCCCCCCTCTCCCCACCCCCCCTCTCCCCACCCCCCCTCTCCCCACCCCCCCTCTCCCCACCCCCCCTCTCCCCACCCCCCCTCTCCCCACCCCCCCTCTCCCCACCCCCCCTCTCCCCACCCCCCCTCTCCCCACCCCCCTCTCCCCACCCCCCCTCTCCCCACCCCCCCTCTCCCCACCCCCCCTCCCTCTCCCCCCCTCCCTCTCCCCACCCCCCTCTCCCCACCCCCCCTCTCCCCACCCCCCCTCTCCCCACCCCCCCCCCTCTCCCCACCCCCCCTCTCCCCACCCCCCCTCTCCCCACCCCCCCTCTCCCCACCCCCCCCCTCTCCCCACCCCCCCCCTCTCCCCACCCCCCCCCTCTCCCCACCCCCCTCTCCCCACCCCCCCTCTCCCCACCCCCCCTCTCCCCACCCCCCCCCTCCCTCTCCCCACCCCCTCTCCCCACCCCCTCTCCCCACCCCCTCTCCACACCCCCTACACACGTACAACAGGTAGAGCAAAGAGATAAATAACAGAATATAGAATATAGCCTGTGGAAGGGTACGGGGATTAGAAATTAAAGTGAACGAGAGAGGGCGTAGATGGGTTTGAAAATGACCATCAAGCTCAGGAGATGATGTCTCACTGTGTAACCTTTTCTCATTTCTGCAGCTGAGACTTTGAGCTGTGTGTGTGGTCCTGCTTTGCTGTGCCTTTATGCTGAAGAGGTTTTTCCAGTCGGACCTGGGTTGAAGTCATCCTCGAACGCTTCACAGGTAAGAGAAATGCTCACCGACTGCTCTCCCACCATCTCCCCCACCCTAGTCATCCTGCTAGTTCTACAGTTTGGACTCTTTTATCCCTCTCGTTAGCACATCTTCCCCAGCCAACAGTGGGCCGTTATGGACTCCATCTTACTTGAGGTCATCAGGCAGTGATTTGTTCTGGCCTTTTCTTGTCTCCCCCCCCCCACCACCATCACCCCTGCCTCCCTTCCCCACCCCCTCCCCCACCACTATCTTACAGTGTGAAGAAGTGTTCTGACCCGAAACATCACCTATTCCTTTTCTCTGGAGATTCTGCCTGATCCACTTAGTCAGCCTGAAGAAGGGTCTCGACCCGAAACGTCACCCAGAGATGCTGCCTCTCTCCTGAGATGCTGCCTGACCTGCTGAGTTACTCCAGCATTTTGTGAAATAAATACCTTCGATTTGTACCAGCATCTGCAGTTATTTTCTTACACTTAGTTACTCTAGCATTTTGTGTCTACCTTCAGCATAGGGTTAATGGGCACTTGGCATGGTTAGCACTGCATTGGTAGGCCGCAGAGTCTGTTTCCATGCTGTACCACTCTGACTTCATTGTGGGACTTTGGTGTCTCTCCAAAGAACCTATCTGGTAACCTAGGCTGACACTGCAGTGCTGAAGGAATGCGTCTGTGTTGCTGACGTTTGGATGAGGATATTTAGGGCTCGCTATCTCTCTTTAGATTTTAGAGATATAGCACGGAAACACGACCCACCGAATCCGCGCTGACCAGCGATCGCTCCGTACACCGACACTATCCTGCACACACTCGGGCCAATTTACAATTGTACCAAAGTCAATTAACCTACAAACCTGTACTTCTTTGGAGTGTGGGAGGCAACCAGAGCACCTGGAGAAAACCCACAGTGAGAACAGGCAAACTCCTAACAGGCAGCACCCATAGTCAGGAGTCTCTGGAGCTGTAAGGCAGCAGCTCTACTGTTGTGCCACCTCAGTTCTGGGGCAAGTTTCAACCTCAGAAATTATCACAAAAAAACAGATGCTGGTTCATTTCCTGATATGAGTGTGACATCACTGTGCACAAATTCATTGCTGTACCTCCGAAACGCCAATGCTGCAAAAGCATTTGAAATGTGATAATTCTCTATGCCATGTGAACCAAACCTGCATGGCTGCAGATCTGAAAGTGGGAAGTGTGATTCAGTAGGATCTTTCATTTTGGCCGATGCTTCCTGTTACATTACTCGCTTGGAGTTTATAGATAAGGCGATGACTTACGTGTGGATCATAGGGATTGATTCTAAGTCCATGCTGAAACTCCTAGACTACTCATTACACGTTCAGAGAAAGGTTGGCCAAGCTTTTAAGTTGTAACTAGATTAGTTTACCGTCCAGTGACCTTTAGAGGTTTGCACTTGCAGTTGAGAGCCAGGCCGGTGTGTGGACATGTGCATTCTTGCGTGCGTTCTTATCTGTACATATGTGTGCCTGATTAAAATATTTGAGTAGAACATTCGCTTCTGCAGAGATCCAATCTGATCTTTATAATCTTATTCGAAAACCTGCAGCTTTTTTGAATTTACATTTCTGACATTTGTGACCAGCGATCGATCCCCTGTACACTAGCTCTACCCCCCACACTAAGGACAATTTACAAACGTCAATTAACCTACAAACCCCGCACGTCATTGGGATGTGGGAGGAAACTGGAGCACCCGAGGGAAACCCACGCGGTCGTAGGGAGAAGGTACGAACTCCGCACAGGCAGCACCCGTAGTCAGGATGGAACTCTGGCAGTGTAAGGCAGCAACGTGAACTCTGTGCCACTCTGCCGCCCCTGCTGTGATTTTTTAGAATGCAACATCTGATTCTTTATAACCTTGTTCTAAAATCTGCAGCCTTCACAATTGATATTTCTGACACAGATGTACATTTGTTTTCATTCTTCTTTTGCCCACTGCAGTCGCCTGATGAGATGGACATGCAGATTGCAGCCAAGTCAAACTCCCGGAAGAGGAGGAAAGACGACACAGGCTCCAATGGCACCATAGACGATGATGCCATCCCAGTGAAAATCCTACGACCTGTGAGTGTGGTGAGAGTGATCGGGTACTTATGATCTGGTGGGAGGGTCGTTGTTCAAAGCCCAAAAGGATCATGGCTCCATTTATTCGTTTTGGTTTATTATTGTCACATGTACCGAGGTACAGTGAAAAACTTTGTTTTGCATGCTATCCAAACAGATCTGTTATACCATACATAACTACCAGCTGCACGGTGGTGCAGCTGGTAGAACTGCTACCTCACAGCGCCAGAGAACCGGGTTCGATCCCACCCTCGGGCTCTGACTGTGTGGAGTTTGCATGTTCTTCCTGTGACTGCGTGGGTTTCCTCCGGATGCTCTGGTTTCCTCCCACATTCCCAACACATGCAAGTTTGTAGGTTAATTGGCCTAAACCCCCCCCCCCCCTAGTGTGTAAGAAGTAGATGAATAGGTGGGATAACATGGAACTAGCACGGAACGGGTGATCATTCAGCATGGGATCAGTGGGCTCAACGCCCTGTTTCCATGATGCATCCCTAAAAGTCGTCACTCAAAAACAATAAATAGTCAAAGGGGAAGATACAGAGTGCAGAATATAGTTCTCAGTATTGTAGCGCATCGGTTCCAGAGACAATGTCCAATGTCTGCAATGGGGCAGAGGTGAATTGGGCAGTAGCCCAGCTTATGAATGGACCATCTAGATGCTGTCTTGCCCAAAACAAGCCACTTGGCCCAACTGCTCCTTGCTACTTTATAATTATCCTTCCTAATTACATCTTCCGAACTATCTTGATCCTTTGCCACCTTCTGTTCCTTGCTTCCCTTTGTGTTGTGCAATTTCCCTTTAATCCCATCCAATCCTTCACGTGAGTTTATTATTGTTACCTGTACCAAGGTACAGTGAAAAGCTTTGTTTTGCATGCCGTCCAGTGTGTGCGAGATAACCTCTTATGAATCAGATAAAACCATACATAAATACAATCAAGACAAACTCAAGTACAATAGGTAGAGTGCAGGGGAAGACGCGGAGTGCAGAATGTTGATGGCACCTCACCTCTCGGTGATTCTGTGCCCTGCATCGGTTTCAGCAAAGTCTGGGTTTCTGCAGCTCCAAAGAAAATAATTAATGGCAGTGACTCTGGGCAGCAGTTATTCTGTGGTAGTGCCTGCAGTAGAGGCCTCCCACTAACCTGAGTCCTTTCTCACTCACGCTCGACCAATGTTCCTCTTCATTCCAGACTCTTTCTATGCCGGCTCCCTTTGCAAATGAGAATGGAGTGATGGGTGACAAGCCGTATAAACGTGTGACGTTTGAAGAGGCGAAGATTGGGACTCCCTGTGAGTACAGAAACAATTGAGGTTGTGTGCGGCTATTGACCTCCTTCAATCATGAAGTTAAGGCCAATGAGTCTAAGGGAGTTTAAGGGGGCTAATTACAAAGCACAGGTCAGTCCCCATCTGGAGAACTGCATTCAGTGCTGGGCTATGCCCCTTCTTGAAGGATTAAGTCCTAGCCTGTACAACCTCTCGCCATAGCTCAGGCCCTCAAGTCCTGGCAACATTCCTCGTAAATCTTCTCTACACCCTTTCCAGCTTGTCCTTTCCCTTTGATCCTTTCACCCTACGATGCCATTGAATGAATGACATTGCACTGAAGACGACTATTTAGCTATTTGCGGGTGTTTCAGGAATGAATTAATAAGTTTGCAGAGCTCGTTTGATGTTGTGATGTGAAAAGGTATCTTCCTCTTTCAGCAGATCGCCCGGTTCGCGTTTACGCTGACGGTATCTTCGATCTCTTTCACTCGGGGCATGCGCGGGCACTGATGCAGGCCAAGAGCCTTTTCCCCAACACGTACCTAATAGTGGGAGGTAAGGAATGAGTCGTCAGTGTGCCTGGGAGTTTGTGCATATCTACTGAGCTTACATTTTACGTGAAAAAATATGCAAAGTGCTGGAGTAACTCAGCGGGTCAGGCAGCATATCTGAGAACATGGGTAGGCGATGTTTCAGGTCAGGACCCTCCTTCAGATTAAAGTATCACCCATCCCTGTTCTCCAGAGATGCTGCCTGACCCGATGAGTTATTCCAGCGGCTTTGTGTCCTTTTGTGAAGTCTGCATCTGAAGTTTGTTGTTTCTACAGGAAAGAGAAACAGTGTTAACCTTCCATGCCGGAGACTTCTATGAGAACATTAACACTGATTCTCTTTCCACAGATGCTGCCTGACCGGCCGAGTGTTTCCAGCATTGTCTATTTTAGTTTCAGGTTTACAGCCTCTGAGCATTATTAATCTTCATGTAACGAGTGCAGCTCTAGGGGAAGCACCGTTTTTAAGCAGTCCTCTGTGTGCCTTTTAATCTAGATGTAAAAGATCGCACAACATGTGCTTTGAAGAGGAGGGAGCAATCACCAGTGTACTGAGGTTAATCTTTATCTAACTTCACAAAAGCAGATGATGATCTTGTCGCCTCGCTAACTGTCTACACTGGTGGTGCTAAAATCCATCTGCACCTTGTGCTGCCTCAGAGAAGCAGCCAACACTAATCACAGACTTGTCCCCCTCCTCAGTCCCACCCCTCAGTCCCCCTCCTCAGTCCTCCTCCTCAGTCCCACCCCTCAGTCCCCCTCCTCCCTGCTGCCATCTGCAGTCCCTGTGTCTGCCTCGTTTGTTTATTCAGATTCAGACTGGTTTATTGTCCTGACATTCCTTTTTAGTTTATAGATACAGCGCAGTAACAGGCCTTTTGGCCCACCGAGTCCACGCCGACCTGCGATCCCCACACACTAGCACTATCCAACGTACACTAGGGACAATTTACACATACACCAAGCCAATTAATCTATAAACCTGTATGTCTGGAGTGTGGGAGAAAACCGAAGATCTCGGAGAAACCCCACACGGTGACGGGGAGAACGTACAAAGTCCCTACAGACAGCACCCGTAGTCGGGATCGAACTCGGGTCTCCGGCGCTGCAAGTGCTGTAAGGCAGCAACTCTACCGCTGCGCCACCCTCTGTTGCCATTCCTTGTTCGGATGAAGCTCACAAAGTAAACCGTAAACATACGGTAGTGATAAATATAATGACAAGTGCAAAACAGCAGAGTGATACAAAAATTGTAATGTTTAAATGGGTGGGTCATGGTCAGTATGGACAGTGGGCTGAAGGGCCTGTTTCTGTACTAGGTTTAGCTTTATTATTTTCAAGTGTACCGAGGTACTGTGTCAGGCCGTGTTTTGCATGCCATCCAATCAGATCAGATAATACTACACATCAACACATTCAAGTCAAACTCAAGTACAATAGGTAGAGCAAAGGGGAAGATACAGAGTGCAGAATATAGTTCTCAGCATTGTAGCGCATCAGTGCCGCAGACAAAGTCCAAAGTCTGCAATGGGGCAGAGTTGAATTGGACGGTAACCTAGCTGTTGAAAGACTGGAGCGACTAGGCCTGTGTACGCTGGAATTTAGAAGGATGAGAGGGGATCTTATTGAAACATATAAGATTACTAGACCAAGTGGACCCATTGGGCCTAAACCTCTCCTGCATTGGTGTAGCACCCCCTCCCCTCCCTCCTTCCACCCCTCCCCCCTTCCCCTCCCCCCCACTCCATCCCCTTCAACCCTCCTTATCCTTCCTCCTCCCCACCCTCCCTCCCTCTCTCCTTCCCCCTCCCTCCCTAGGAGATAGATTTAAACTTTAAAATGTGAATAACTTTAAAAATATAACACCAATTTCAATGAAACTTCTTCCATTAGCACCAAAGGGACAACGTTGTGTAAGGTGGACCTAAAATTGTCACGCTATCGTGTACTGTTTTGGCTGTAGTTCAGGAACAAACAAACAAACAAACAAACGAGAGTTTTAATATATCGATTAAGGGATTAGACACGTTAGAGGCAGGAAACATGTTCCCAATGTTGGGGGAGTCCAGAACCAGGGGCTACAGTTTAAGAATAAGGGGTAGGCCATTTAAAACGGAGATGAGGAAAAACCTTTTCAGTCAGAGAGTTGTAAATCTGTTTAATTCTCTTCCTCAGAAGGCAGTGGAGGCCAATTCTCTGGATGCTTTCAAGAGAGAGTAAGATAGAGCTCTTAATGATAGGAGGTATGGGGAGAAGGCAGGAACGGGGTACTGATTGTGAATGATCAGCCATGATCACATTGAATGTCGGTGCTGGCTCGAAGGGGTGAATGGCCTCCTCCTGCACCTATTGTCTATTATGGGAACACTGTTCAGAAGCCTGATAACAGAGGGGAAGAAGCTGTTCCTGAGTCAGGTGGTGCGCGATTTCAAGCTTCTGTATCTTCTGCCCAACGGGAGCAGTGAGAAGAAGGAATGACCAGGGGTGGGACAGGTTTTTGATTGTGTTGATTGCTTTTCTAAGGCAGCGTGAAGTGTAGATGGAATCGACAGTGGGGAGTCTGTTCGGTGTGATGGATTGGGCTGCATCCACAGTTCTCTGCAATTTTGTCATGTATGACTCTCCAAATTTGATTTCAATAGATGTTATAGCTTTCTGGACGGGGAGGGGGGGATGTTCAGTTTAAATGGAAGTCTGAGGCAAATAACGGGGTGTCCGTTTGTCCTTGCAGTGTGTAACGATGACCTGACCCACCAATTCAAAGGGTTCACTGTGATGAACGAGGCGGAGAGGTACGACGCGGTCAGACATTGCCGCTACGTTGACGAGTTGGTACAAAACGCACCCTGGTCACTGTCGCCCGAGTTCCTAGAAATGCACAGGGTAAGTTGCTGCATCTGCTGCCTACTATAGGAAGCATACACCACACAGCAGTGCGCTGATCAAGAAAAACCCTTTCTGCTGTTTGGGCTGGGATCAGAGTCTAAAAAATTGGATTGAAGTTTGAACGCATGCAGAAAGTGAGAGCAATTGGGAGTCCTTTCACAAACCTAAATTGTTGCCGCAATCTGAGGTGCAGCACGGAAACAGGCTCTTCTGCCCACCGGGTCCGCGCCGACCCGCGATCACCCGGACACTAGTTCTATCCTACACACTCGGGACAATTTACACTACTTAGCGAAGTCAACTAACCTACAAACCTGCACCTCTTTGGAATGTGAGATGAAACCAGAGCACCCGGAGAAAACCCACGCAGTCCCAGGGAGAATGTACAAACTCGTAGTCACCCATAGTCAGGATCGAACCTGGATCTCTGATGTTATGAGGCAAAGGCCTGAGAGCCGTAAGAGTGTAGATGGTCCAAATCTCCAAGAAATGCTTCTACGTATCATTGTTGTTTTAATATCTAGATTCCTTTCTGTTTCAGATTGACTTTGTAGCTCACGATGATATCCCCTATTCCTCTGCAGGGAGTGATGATATTTACAAGCACATCAAAGATGCTGGTAGGTGGATCGGCAGCGTTTCAGGACTGGATCCTGTATCAGCCCATCAGGCTGTGTCAAAAAATCAGACCATTGTGGCAAGTCATACCCTCCCCTTACCACACAGCCAACCACCTGAGTGTTTAGTTGTTAGCTGAATTGGATTATTGATGTATTATTATTATTATTATTCTTCTTCTTATTATTATTAGAAGCTTTAAATCGAAGCTTTTTCATTTAGACTTTAGAGATACAGCATAGAAACAGGCCCATGGGCCCACCGAGTCCACGCCGACCAGCGGTCAACCCACACATACACTGGCACTATCACACACACCAGGAACAATTTATAATTATACCGAAACCAATTAGCCTACGAACCTGTTCATCCTTGCAGTGTGGGAGGAAACCGCAACACCCGGAGAAAACCCACGCGGTCACAGGGAGAACATACAAACTCCGTACAGACAGCACCCGAAGTCAGGATCAAACCCAGGGCGCTGTAAGGCAGCAACTCTGTCGCTGTGCCACTATGCTGCATCAGTGGGTTATTATTGGTGTTATTATTAGAAGCTTTAAATGGAAGCTTTTTCATTCTGATAATTACAGGGACTGTTTTAAGGCTCAGTGAAGGTGTAACTTCCTCTGCACTGTGTGTGACCTGTATGATCAGTGATGGTGTAACTGCCTGCACTGTGTGTGACCTGTAGGTATGTTTGCTCCAACACAAAGAACCGAAGGGATCTCGACGTCGGACATAATTACGAGGATTGTGCGGGATTATGACGTGTATGTGCGGCGGAACCTGCAGCGTGGCTACACCGCCAAAGAACTGAACGTCAGCTTTATAAACGTAAGTGTCGCCAATGATCAGTCAGCGTAGTTCTGCTGCAGCGTGTCTTTACAAACCGCAGATTGCATATAATGCGAACGTTTGATGAGAAATCACTATTTGTTTAGTTTATAGATGCCACTTTTTCACACAGAGGGTGGAGGGTACATACAAGAAACTGCCAGAGGAAGTCTTATAGAGGTGTATAAAATCATGAGGGGATGAGCTAGGCTGGCTGGACAAAGCTGTGCACATTCACTGATCATAACCATTCACACACTCACTGCCCACTATCCTTTGCACAGCCATTGTTCACTATCATTTGTGCAGTTGCTATTTCCCTTTGCACAGGCAATGTATACTGCCTTTTACACACCCACAGTACACTGTTTTGCACACTCCCCATTCACTACTATTTTCTCACTCGCTGCTCCCTACTTTTTGCACGCTAGTTGTTCGCTACATTTTGCATGCTCATTATGCACTACCTTTTGCACTCTCACAGTTCCCTCTCTTTTGTACACTTGCAGTACACTGCCTTTCATACACTCACTGTGCACTACCTTTGTACACTTGGTTCACAGTGTCTTTTGTACACTCACTGCACTGCCTTTTGTACACTCACCGTGCACTACACTTTGCACACTGGTTCTTCGCTACCATTTGCACGCTCACTGTTCACCCCGTTTACACCCTTTCCCAGGAAAAGAAGTACAACCTGCAGGAGCGGGTCGACAAGGTCAAACAGAAAGTCAAGAACGTGGAGGAAAAATCAAAGGAGTTTGTGCAGAAAGTTGAGGAGAAGAGCATCGACCTGATTCAAAAATGGGAAGAGAAGTCGAGGGAATTCATCGGGAACTTCTTGGAGATGTTTGGACCCGAGGGAGCCTTGGTGAGCATGTCCGCGGTCAACAGGAGAGAATGTAAAGGGAAGCAGGGGGAGGCCATGCCATCTATCACATCGATGCTTTCCTTCAGCACCACATCCCTGCACTCACCCCACGTCCCTGCACTCACCCCACCTCCCTCAAGTCCCCTCATAATACCATAAGGCAGAGCAGGAGCAGAATTTGGCCATTTGGCCCATTGAGTTTGCTCCACCATTCAATCATGTTGATCTACTTTTCCCCTTCAACCCCATTCTCTCGCCTTCACCCCGTAACCTTTGTCGCCCTTGCTAATCAAGAACCTGTCAATCTCTGCTTTAAAAATACCGAATGACTTGGCCTTCACTGCCGTCTGTGGCAATGAATTCCGCAGATTCACCACCCTCTGGCGAAAGAAATTCCTCCATCTCCTTTCTAAAGGTGCGTCCTTTTATTCTGAGGCTGTGCCCACTGGTCCTAGCCTCTCGCACGCACTAGTGCAAACATCCACATCCATTCTATCTCGGCTTTTTACTCCTCAACTCTACCTGCCGCTGCTTTGGGTGTTCTCATCGAAGGGACCCCCTGGTTAGTGAATTTCTTTCAGATTCCTTTACATTGATTTCACCCATTCTGGATGGGGAAAAAACATGATCTAATTTCTATCCTGAATGGTCAACTTCCTAATTTATGACTAACCCCTTTGCCCCTGATACTACAGACAGGGAAACCATCTCCACATCTACCATGTCAAACCCTACAAGAATCTTCAGAATCAGTCTGCAGCAGGGTCCTGACCCGAAACTTCACCTACCCATGGTCTCTGGAGATGCTGGGTTACTCTAGCACTGTGTGTCTGCACTGTTCTATGAAAGTTCTCTGTGGGTGATTCACACACCTTGCAGTTATTTTTAAAATGTCATTCCCTGTTCCCCTCTTCTCCCGGAACTATAGAAGCACATGCTGAAAGAAGGGAAAGGCCGCATGCTGCAGGCCATTACTCCGAAGCAGAGCCCGAGCAGCAGTCCGACCCGGGAGCGATCTCCTTCGCCCTCCTTCCGCTGGCCCTTCTCCAAGACCTCCCCGCCCAGCTCGCCCAAACCGGACTTGGACGCGACCGGCTACGATACCAGCGACGACGACACCGAGTGAAGGTGCTGCACTCCCTCTCCGTCTCCGTCTCTGTCTCTCCTCCTTCCTCCCCAGAGTCTTGGCGGCCCCCTCCCCCGAGCCCCCCCCCCCCCCCCTTGCCCTCGGCTCCGTCTGTCGGCGGCCAACGCTGGGGCAAGCGTTGCCTCACGCCCAGGGCGAAGGGCAGAACAAACGAGGACAAGCTGCGCTCGGGAATTAGAACCTTTAAAAAAGAAAATCAACAATTTCTCGCAGGGAAACAGCTCTAAAAAACAAACTATGCAAACTTTTTTTTTTCCGTTTTTGCATGTTAAACCAATTAAAAAGAAAACTCGAAATGATCGCTGGGTAAAACAGCTTTCTCAGATACATAAGCCTTGTGCCACGAAGCTCAGCAGACCAGGGCTTGTGTGTGTCTTGGGAGGAGAGGGTGGGACCCATTCCTTTCAACCCAATACAGGTGGAAAGTTCAGACAATCCAGCAGTGTGCCCTGTTGCCCTCTAATGGAAGGATTGATCCATACCTATAGCCTGCTCCTCAAGATTTCATAACATTTCAGATTCCGCTATTTCATAAAAAATAGTGGCGCAGAGGTAGAGTTACAGTGGCACAGAGGTAGAGTTGCTGCCCCACAGCGCCAGACACCCGGGTTCCATCCTGACCACCTGCATCATTTGTACGGAGTCATTCTCCCTGTGACTGTGTAGGTTTCCACTCTCACTCCAAAGACGTGCCCATGCGGGTTTGTATGTTAATTGGCTTCTATAACATTGTAAAACTGTCCCTCGTGTGTAGGATAGTGCTAGTGCAAGGGATGGTCACTGGTTGGCGCAGACTCGGTGGGCCGAAGGGCAGACTTCCCCCTGACACTCTCTCCTCCACGCCCGTCATGACTCCTTCCCCGGCGAGTCATTGCTCAAGGGTGTGTCGGTGGGCAGTGCAGTGTGGAGCAGGTGCCCTGCTGGCTGTTGGTCCCCAGGGCAGGGTGGTCAGTGTAATGCAGGGCCAGAGCTGACCCACGGAGTTAGTGCTTTGTGGGGCCAGAGCACAGTGGGAGCTGGGTTCCATCTCTGTGAAATAAGCCCACCGGTTTGAGTGATTCAGCTACTTAATGCTCTCTGCATTATACTCTGACACACGAGTGAGAAAATCAAGCTGGTTTACACTTGGAAAACACAGGAGTCATTTGAACGCGTGCCTCTTGTATATTTAAGGAAACCTATGATCCTGTGAATAATGCTGCATCAAAATACCCCCTGGAAACTTGCAGCTTAATATCCCGGACATTGCAAGTTGATCCAGAGGATACGCAAAAGAGGATGAGAGTATTTTGCTTAAAAGTCATAGAAACAAGTAACTGCAGATGCTGATTAATGCACAAAAGGACACAAAGTGCTGGAGTAACTCAGCAGGTCAGGCAGCTTCTCAGGAGAACATGGATAAGTGACATTTTGGGTCCTACAGACTGCTAAAATGTCTGAAGAAGGGACCCGACCCGAAATGTCACCCATCCTTTTTCACCAGGTGCTGCCTGACCCGCTGAGTTACTCCACCATTTTGTAAGCTTTTGTTTACAGGTTATACACATTATTTATAACGCTGAAAACTCACGTTGTGGGAGATGGAAGTGGAGTTCCCTTTAATTATCAGCCTGCCAACACCGGCCTCGCCTGCAAACACCAGCAACAAATAGAGGCTCAAGGAACTGCAGATGCTGGAAAACACAAAGTGCTGGGGGAACCCGGCGGCTCAGGCAGCATCTGTAGCGGGGAATGGACCAGCGATGTTTCGGCTCGCGACCCTTCACAGACTCATTTCCCTCCACAGATACTGCCTGACCCGCTGAGTTCCTCCAGCACTTTGTGTTTCGCTCAAGATTCCACCGTTGGCGGTTCCTTGTGTCTCCATTTGCTGCTGGTGTTTGCAGGCGAGGCCGGTGTTGGCAGGCTGATAATTAAAGGGAACTCCACTTCCATCTCCCACAACGTGAGTTTTCAGCGTTATAAAGAAAGTGGAAGGAGACACAGAATCAGAACATCTTGTATGTGTTCACCTGCCCGCTCTGTGCCTCTGGTGTTTCAGTGTGATTGACAGGTGCCAACTGAAACTGTAATCTCTTGCAAACAAATTGCAAACTCTTGTTTCTCTCTTCTGAACAAATCTTAAATCTCCAACAAGTTAAATCTCAAATGGACAAATGTCAGAGTTAATCATCTCAGTGTAGAAATCGACTGCCTGTTAAGACACTGAGCCAAACACAAAGTGCTAGAGGAACTCAGCAGGTCAGGCAGCATCTGTAGAGGGAATGGACAGATGGCGTTTTGGGTTGGGACCCTTCAGACTAATGGAGTAGGAGGGAGAAAGCAGGAAAACAGAGGTGGGGTTGGGGCAAGGCCTGGCAAGTGATAGGTGGACAATTTCACCTGCCTTTGTCACTTACTTCACCCATCTTCCAATCACCCCCATCACTCACATGTATCCACCTATCACCTGCCAGGCTTTGCCCCATCCCCACATCTCTTTTCCAGCTTTCTCCCCCTCATCTATTCCATCTGTCTAAAGAAGGGTCCCGACCCGAAACGTCGCCGCTCCATGTGCCTCCACACATGCTGCCTGACCCACTGAGTTCCTCCAGCACTTTGTGTTTTGCTGAAGATTCCAGCATCTGCAGTTGCTCATGTCCCCATACATCACAGCTGGGCTGGCTGTGGGCTGTCCCCTCACGAGCTGTGGGATGTTGATGCTGTTACCCTGCGCTCCTGTTTATTTTTGACTGCTCAAGATTTTGTCGAGGTCCCAGACTGCTTTTTAAAACAATTTTTTTTTTTAAAGAGTTTTTAAACAAATCTGTACTGTAAAGCAGAGCTGCGTTATCACGGTGTTATTCAGTCCTGCACAGTAACACTGGTGTATGTGTGGTGTGCAGTGGCTCATTCCTGCCTGGTGCTGTAAATCAAGTGTCATGACCGCACAGCCAGGGGACGTTACAAAACATTTTGCAACCAGTGGAGTATTGCCTCATGTGTTTCCTTGTTTCTACATAAAGAACACAGAGTGCTGGAGATACTCAGCGGGACAGGCAGCATCTGAAGAATGGTCCCAACCTGAAACGTCATTTATCCATGTTTTCCAGAGATGCTGCCTGTCCCGCTGAGTTACTCCAGCACTTTGTATCCTTTCACACCTCTTCAACCTGTCACACACCTGCTTTTACCTCTGACCTTTCTCCCAACCATCTGCCTATGGAAAAACCTCTCTTCACCTTTATCCACCTATCACTCGCAGTTTGTCCTGCCCCCAGCTTACTCCCTCCCCCCCCCCACCCCTCCCTACAATTAATCTGAAGACGGGTCCCGACCCGAAACATGACCCTTCCACATTCTCCAGAGATGCTGCCTGACCCGCTGCGTTACTCCAGCACTGTGTATCTGTGCATGTTCTCCAGAGATGCTGCCAGACCCGCTGCATTACTCCAACACTGTGTGTAGCTTTGGAGTACTGCCGCTGTTGTGCTCTTGGCAAGCGGAGTGTAGTTACGTTGCAGGTGGCGAGTGTCCCTGCCTCCTGTGTATCCCGTCCCCAGGTACATTCCCCTACACTGCCACCTGCTCGCAGCTACCCGTCAGGCTGCCAAGAGCTGGACCCAGCCACCAGCGGTCCAAGTCCCTCTCGGGGCTGGTTTGGTCCAGCGGCAAGTTGCTTGGTAACTGCACCAAATCCCTGGCCGCAGGGAGGGTGGAATCGCTGATGGACCTCGGACTTCCCAGCGGAAAGCTTGCAACTGGGAAGCCATCTCATCACAACCAGTGTGCAGCCTATTCGCCAACGGGAAAACCTTCTGTCCCACCTCACGGACTCTCGGGTGGAGGGGGGGCAAGTCTGTAAGCAGTGTTGGGGCGTACGATGTGGGGGGGGGGGGGGGGGGGGGAGAAGTCGGTGGTCTAACTGTAGACAGTGAAATCAGTCCCAAACTACAATCCACCTCCTCAGCACCAAGTGAGGGGGACGGGAGTCAGTGCCGCAGTGTAAAGTGTAGTTTATGCAATGGCCAACCTCTGTTTCTAGGGCCAGCCTTGTGGATCGCTTTAAGGGAAACCACGTTTTTAAAAAAACGTATGCCTTTTTACAATTGTTAAGACTTCTCATCAAATTTTGTTATCTAATTTAGAGGGGGAAGATTCAACTTCAAAAAAAAAAACAGACAAAAGATTGAAATGCAAAGATTGTGGGTTTGAGGTATTTTTTAAAGTTGCATGTTGTCGATAAGTGGATTCTATGCTGATCTTTTAATCAACACGCGGCTGTTAAACAGTGGGAAATTGTCTGATTAAACCACAGTGTTATAACGTTCTGCCTCTCGCCTGCTTTCTCTTGCATCAAGCCAGTGTGTGAGTTGTCTCCCCTGCTTTTCCGATGAGTTTGTCATTCTCGGAGAATGGCGATCTAGTTTAGTTTATTATAGTCACGTGTACCTCTCGAGGTACAGTGAACAGCTTTTTTGTTGCATGTCATCCAATCAACGGAAAGACTATACATTATTACAATCAAGCCATGTACAGATACAGGATAAAGGGAATAACGTTTACTGCAAAGTCAAGCCCGAGTAAAGATAGTCCAAGGGTCTCCAATGAGGTAGAAGGTAGGTCAGGACTGCTCTCTAGTTGGTGTTAGAATGGTTCAGTTGCCTGATTACAGCTGGGAAGCAACTGTCCCCGATCTCCCGGATTTATGGTATCCGAGACGGTGACGCCCAGGAGTTTGAAGCTCCAAACTCTCCCCACCATCGACCCATCGATTAAGAGTGTGGCACATGGTCTGCTGAAGTCAGTGATTAATTCAGCATGAACGTGATGGGCTGAAGGGCCTGGTGCTGTGCAAAGGCCAATGTACCATTAGCTGTTGAGCAAAATAGGCACCATGTAATAGAGACTAAAATGAAGGAAAGTGGAAACAGATTTCTGTGCTGAGCAGGGGAGTTTTACATTGAATGTGTAGGAAGGTACTGCAGATGCTGGTTTAAACCGAATAGATACAAAAAGCTCGAGTAACTCAGCGGCACAGGCAGCTTCTCTGGAGAGAAGGAATGGGTGACGACGTTGGGTGGAGGAGATGTTTTGGGTCTGAAGAAGGGTCTCGACCCGAAACGTCACCCGTTCCTTCTCTCCAGAGATGCTGTCTGTCCCACTGAGTTAATCCAGCTTTTTGTGCCTATTGTTAGCTATCGATTTAGTTTTAGAGATACACCGGGGTGCTGTTCGAGAGATAAAGTGGCACAGAAACAGGACGTTTAGTTCAGTTGAGAGATACAGCATGGAAACAGGGCCTTTGGCCCATCGAGTACATGACGACCATCCGTTCACACTGGTTCTGTGTTATCCCACTTTCTCATCCACTCCCTACGCACTAGAGGCAATTTACAGAGGGCCGATGCGTGTATTTGGGACATGGGAGGACACCAGAGGAAACCTATGTGGTCACAGGGAGAACACATCTCCGCATAGACAACACCCGTAGTCAGGATTGAACCTGCGTGTTTGGCACTAAGGCAGCAACTCTGGGACAAAAGTACCGGTCACTTTGGAACACCTTTGATCTGGAGTATGTAAGCCTTGCTCGATCCTGGGGGCTGTTTAACATGGCTTTGGACCCTGTGATATTCCACCTGTATCAGAGTGCTGCCACTCGGAGCATAGTCGACACCTTTTTAAGCCATGCAAAATCTCACATTTTAATTCAAGTAGTTATGTTAGTGGTCTGTGTTTATATGTGGGAGACGCTGGAGTGATCAGCCTGTTGGTCGGCGATGACTGGTTGTTCACATTCTCTGTCGATCTGCTGGACCTCACCGACAGGCCGGTGTCCCGGTCGGTCATCCCTCTTCCTGTAGGAAATCTGCGTCAGGACACCGACAAAGAACATCTCAATAATCAATAGCTGGTTGTTCATTTCTGTGGAGCGTAAGAAACAAGGAACTGCAGATGCTGGTTGACAAAACAAGACACAGTGCTGGAGTAGCTCAGCAGGTCAGGTAGCATCTCTGGAGAATGTGGCGTGTTCATAGGTGACATTTAGGGTCTGGACCCTTCGTCACTAGACTGATTGTTAGTGGGGGGGGGCGACAGTTGGGAGAGAGGAGAGGCGGACAAAGCCTGGCGAGTGATAGGTGGATACAGGTGAGGGGGGGGGGGGTTGATGGGCAGATGGTAGTACAAAGGCCAGAGATGAAAAGACGGAAAGTGTAAAAATGGAAGAATTGCGAATTGTGAAGCTAGAGGAAGGAATGTAGGTAGAAGGGGACACAGTGGCCCAGCGGTAGAGTTGATGCCTTACAGTGCCATATACCCGGGTTCGATTCTGACTATGGGTGCTGTGTGTACAGAGTTTGTACATTCTCCCTGTGACCCCGTGGATTTCCTCTGGGTACTCCGGTTTCCTCCCATGCTCCAAAGCTGAGCGGGTTTGTAGGTTAATTGGCTTCTGTAAATTATCCCTGGTGCGTAGGATAGAACCAGTGTATGGGTGATCAGTGTGGACTTGGTGGGCCGAAGGGCCTGTTTCTGCGCTGTGTCTCTAAAGTCTGAAGTCTTAACATCGAAAGGAAGACAGGGGAGAAATAGGTGCGAGTCGAGGTGGGGCACAGGGTGGGATGGGTGGGGGATGGGGGGGGAGGTATTCTCCAGGTTGGGCCTACTTACGTTGTCCTCTGGTCCTTGCGGAATAGGGAGGAGCACAGCCAATGTGCCCTGCTCCCGCCAGCGATCCAATGATGGAGTTCTGTAGTGAGGACAGGATCAGGATAGCCTTTGGAATGCGAGAACAAAGTTGGCATTTTTTCTAATCAAAACTAAATATATCAATTTATATACAATAATAATATTTATAAAATAAACAATAACAATGCACCCACCGCCATAATACAAAAAATACCAAATATTCTCATTACTAAATATCAAATGACTGACTGTTGCAATCCTGATCCAGGTTCCAGTTAACACTCCGTGGTTACCAGGACAGATGATGGGGATTATTTACGAGAATGATCTCGGGGATGATTGGGTTAACATAGAAACATAGAAAATAGGTGCAGGAGGAGGCCATTTGGCCCTTTGAGCCAGCACCACCATTCATTGTGATCATGGCTGATCATCTATAATCAGTAATCTGTGCCTGCCTTCTCCCTATATCCCTTGATTCCACTAGCCCCTAGAGCTCTATCTAACTCTTTTTTAAATTCATCCAGTGAATTGGCCTCCACTGCCTTCTGTGGCAGAGAATTCCACAAATTCACAACTCTCTGGGTGGAAAAGGTTTTTCTCACAGTTTTAAATGGCCTCCCCTTTATTCTTAAACTGTGTCCCCTGGTTCTGGACTCCCCCAACATTGGGAACATTTTTCCTGCATCTAGCTTGTCTAGTCCTTTTATAATTTTATACATCCCTATAAGATCCCCTCTCATCCTTCTAAACTCCAGTGAATACAAGCCTAGTCTTTCCAATCTTTCCTCATATGACAGTCCCTCCATCCCAGGGGTTGTGACGTCCTTCCTCAAATTAGGAGACTAAAACTGCACACAATTCACCAGATGTGATTTAACATATGATGAGAGTTTGACAGCACTGGGTCTATACTCGCTGAAGTTTAGAAGGATGAGTGGGGACCTCATTGAAACTTACCAGTGAAAGGCCTGGATAGAGTGGATGTGGAGAAGATGTTTCCACCACTGGGAGAGTAGGACCAAAGGGCATCAGCCTCAGAATAAAAGGGTGTACCATTGGAAAGGAGATGAGGTGGACTTTCTTTAGTCAGAGGGTGGTGCATCGGTGAAATTCATTGCCACAGACGGCTGTGGAAGCCGTCAATGGATATGGGGTTGAGGGAAAGATAGATCAACCATGATTGAATAGAGGAGTAGACATGATGGGCCAAATGGTCTAATTCTGCTCCTAGAATTTATGAACTAATTTATGAATTTATGAAAATTTCCACGCTGCCTTTGAACACCGCATGTTCCTTTTCGAGGGACACCCTGGCACAGACGTAAAAGGCCAGGCAGTCGGCTCGGGCAGAGCCCTCGTCTGCCTGGTGCCGTGACCCACGAATGGCCAGCTTGGCCAGGCCCAGGAGCAAAGCAACCGGGACATCATCTGTTCTACCCACTCCCCGACAGAGTTGATTCCATGGATGTTTGTTGTCACTTTATGTGCAAAATGAATTTCATTATGTAATGTTTAATTGCAAATGTGACAATAAATATCCATTGAACCTACAGAGTTGGTATTGCTGTTATTATTGTCAACAAAGCAATGGAGCTGAGAACTGACCTTTTGGAGATTATAAAATCATGAGCGGCCTAGATTGTTATTGGTAGCTGTTTATTACTTTCCCGTGTACTGAGATATAGTGGAAAACTTTGTGTGGTACGCAGTCAAATCATACCATAGTTGAGTACAAGTTGGACGTACACAAGTGCAACGAGAACCCGAGGGCATAGGTTTAAGGTGAGTGGGGAAAGATTTAACAGAGGAACCTGAGGGGCAATATTTTCACAAAGAATTTATTTTACTTCAGTTCAGTTTTGAGATACAGCGTGGAAACAGGCCCTTCGGCCCACTGAGTCCACATTGACCAACGATCACCCATACACTGGTTCCATCCTACACACTAGGGACAATTTACAGAGGGTCCATTAACCTACAAACCTGCATATCTTTGGGATTGGGAGGAATCTCACCTGAAGGAACCTCACACGGTCACAGCGAGAACGTACAAAACCTGCACAGTTGGCACCGTAGTCAGGATCGAACACGGGTCTCTGGTGCTGCAAGGCAGCAACTTTGCTGCTGCGCCACTATAGCGCCTCAGTGAGTGCTGGGTGTATGGATTGAGCTGCCAGAGGAGGTAGTTAAGGCAGGTACTAGAACAACATTTAAAAGACACTTGGACAGGCACATGGAAAGGAAAGGTTTAGAGGGACATGGACCAAATGCACTAGTGTAGATGGAGGAGGGTTGCCAACTTCCTCACTCCCAAACAAGGGACAAGGTGACGTCCTCGCCCCACGTGACCTCACCCAGCCAGTGGCCACGTGCTCCCGCTCCACCAATGGCGGCCGGGAGGCGGGTTGCTACGCAACCTCCATTAGCCGGCGCCCAGGCCTCAGGACATAGACGGTCCGGAGCTAAAGTGTCGGAAACCTAGGGTGTCGGGACCTACAGCTTCGGGGCCTACAGTGTTGGGGTCTACAGCGTCTGGGCCTACAGCGCCCCCCCAGGCCTAATACCGTATTAGGCCCTGGGGGCGCAGTAGGCCCGGACGCTGTAGGCCCTAACGCTGTAGGCCCCGACGCTGTAGGTGCAGACAGTTTAGGTCCCGAGTCCCAACACTCTAGGTTTCCAATATTTTAGCTCTGGACAGTCTAGGTCCAGAGGAAAAAAAACTGCAGATGCTGGTTTAAATGGAAGGTAGACACAAAAGGCTGGAGTAACTCAGCGGGTCAGGCAGCATCTCTGGAGAGAAGGAATGGGTGACATTTCGGGTCGAGATCCTTCATCAGACTGAAGCAACCCGCCTCCCGGCCCAGGCGGCCGCCATTGGTGGAGCGGGAGCACGTGGCCGCTGGCTGGGTGAGGTCACGTGGGGCGCGGGGCGGTGACATCACCCTTTAACTCTTATTTGGGAGTGAGGAAGTTGGCAACCCTACAAATACAGGACAAAGGCGGTCCCGTACGGGACAAACCAATTTAGCCCAAAATACGGGATGTCCCGGCTAATACGGGACAGTTTGCAACCCTAAGATGGAGTGTCTTGGTCAACATAGACAAGTTGGGCCGAAGGGCCTATTTCCATGCTGCGTGACTCGATGATCGCTGGTGGCTGCAATGTATACCATCTCAAGAGTCAAAAGTCAAGAGTGTTTCATTGCCATATGTACAGACAACGGAACAATGAAATTCTTACTTGCTGCAGCTTAACAGGCCTGTAAACACAGAACTCATAGATAACAACAAAAAAAGATTGATCCCAATATTAATGCAAGAAAAGTCCAGTCGCAAGTGCAACCAAGACATAGAACATAGAACAGTACAGCACAGGAATGGGCCCATCGACCCACAATGTTTGTACTGAACATGATGACGCGATTCTGATCTGATCTGCCTGCCCATGATCCATACCCCTCCAAGCACTGCCTGTCCAAAACCCTCAGACTCCACTTTCGTATCTGCCTCCCCCACCACCCCCAGCAGCATGTTCCAGGCACCCACCACCCTCTGTGTAAAACAAACGTGCCCCACGCACTCAATTAAACTTTGCCGCTCTCACCTCATAGTTACGCCCTCTAGTGTTGGGCATTTTAAGACAGTTTGTAGTTCAAGGTTTAATTGGTGTGCACTGCAGGCATGCACACACACACACACGCGTGTAAATATGTATATATATTACACTGAACTTTTTTGTTGTTTATTCTGGTGTTTACAGAGCACTATGTTTATATATCTGGTGCGCTGCTGCTAATAAGAATTTCATTGTTCTGTTTCGGGACATAAGAGAATAAAACACTCGTGACCTCTTTGTTATGCTTTAATTCTGAGGCAGTTTAGTTTAGTTTAGTTTAGAGATACAGCATGGAAACAGGCCCTTCGGCCCACCGAGTCTATGCCAACCATGGATCGCCCTTTCACACTAGTTCTATGTTGTGCCACTTTTGTCAACCACTCCCAGCACACTGGAAGCAATTTACACAGGGCCAATTAACCTAAACCAAAGCTTCTCTCTGCACCACATGAACTGAACTAAATTAAGCAAACCTCCAAACCCGCACGTCTTTGGGATGTGGGAGGAGACCGGAGCAACCGGAGAAAACCCACGCAGTCACAGGGGGAACACGCAAACTCCACACACACATAGACAGCATCCGAGGTCAGGGTCGAGCCCGTGTATCTCTGGCGCTGTGAGGGGGTGACTCTACCAGCTGGGCCACTGCGTGTTATGTTTTCTCCCCCTGATCTCTCAGCGATGTGCCCACCTGCGGTGTGGCCCTCACTATCCCAGAGTTTAAAGGCAACAGTGGCTCACTCACCTGGAACAGAGCAAACTTGCAGGTCAGCTTCTGGTCGGCCATGAGCACCTTGGAGTGTCGGAAGAGGATGTTGACTGGCCACAGCCCCAGGATGGTGGAAACGCCCAGGAACAGGTTCAGCCAGAGGAAGATGCTGGTGGAGGACCACTGAGCCATGCAGAGGGGAGCAATGCAGGAGATGCGTCAGAGTCAGTGCATAGCCATGCACAAATGCATGCAGACTAAACTGCACTGGTGCGAGGGAGGGAGGGGTTCATCTGGGGAAGGAGCGGCCGGTGGGGTTATGGGCGAAATATCACACTTGCAATGGATTGTGTAGAGAGACCTTCACCATGTGTCTAATCTGTGTCCTGGGAGTGTGGAGGGGGCTTAGCTCTGTGTCTACCCCCAGGAGTATGTGATGAGACTGCGTAAAGGGAGCTTATTCTGCGTCTGACCCTGGGAGTAGAGTGATATGTGACAATAATAACCAAACTAAACTGGTTGCGGAGAGATGGGTGTGGACTGACCAGGGATGGGAAGTGAAGTCAAAGGGGAACCCGATGCACGAGTCAAACTCAGGAAGAGGAAGGAGGTGTCATGATGTTGTCAGTAAAAGAGGAAGTCAATAAAACGGTGAGGAAGATCATTAGATTTGAGAGTCCTGATGTGTATTCAGTGTGAGTAGAACGTGGAATGGGAAGCAAAGAAATGTACCAATTGAGGACATACTTTTATGTTGTCAAAGTATCAAACTTTGGGTGATTAATTTACTGAATTTGTGTGTGCATGGTGTTTACAGGCCTGTTCTGCTGCTGCAGGTAAGAATTTCATTGCTCTGATGTCGGTATATATGACAGTTAATATAAAGGAAGGAACTGCAGATGCCAGTTTACACCGCAGATAGACACAAAATGATGGAGTAACTCAGCGGGTCGGGCAGCATCTCTGGAGAACATGGATAGTCGACGTTTCAAGTCAGAACCCTTCTTCAGACTGACCCGCTGAGTTACTGTTAATCTGACAATTGAGCGCTCGTGATTCCCCTGACTTCACAAAGTAGGTCACAAATCAACAGAGAGAGAGAGAGAGAGAGAGAGAGAGAGAGAGAGAGAGAGAGAGAGAGAGAGAGAGAGAGAGAGAGAGAGAGAGAGAGAGAGAGAGAGAGAGAGAGAGAGAGAGAGAGAGAGAGATATGAGATCAGTATTGCTCGGGAAACGGTGCTGGGGAAATGTTGGGATGGAGAACTGATTGTACTTCAGTCTCCATAGTCAGCTTCCCTGAGAGCGCAGAAGATAGAAGAGTGCAGCGACGTCCGTGTCTGTCATAACGCCATGATAATCTCATCTCATCTGCTTGCACATGATCCATACCCCGCCATCCCCACCAGCCTGTCTAAAAGCCTCTTAAACATTACAAGGCAAGTTGTGTCACAGTTGTACGTTGCAAATTATGTTTCCACGAGTGGGAGAGTCTAGGACCAAAGGGCACAGCCTCAGAATAAAAGGACGTACCTTTAGAATGGAGATGAGGAGGAATTTCTTTAGCTAGAGCGTGGTGAATCTGTGGAATACATTGCCACAGAGGGCGGTGGAGGGCAAGTCATTGGGTATTTTTAAAGCGGTGATTGATAGGTTCTTGATTGGTAAGGGTGTCAGGGGTTACGGGGAGAAGGCAGGAGAATGGGGTTGAGAGGGAAAGATAGATCAGCCATTATTGAATGGTGGGGTAGACTTGATGGGCCAAATGGCCTAATTCTGCTCCTATGTGATGGTCCTGTGGTGAACTTGCGGAGTAGTCAAGATCAGGTGGACGCTTTAATCACCCAATGAGATGCACAGTGGTGCAGGGGTAGAGTGCTGCCTTACAGCGCCAGAGACCCGGGTTCAGTCCTGCCTACTGGTGCTGTCTGTACGGAGTTTGTACGTTCTCCCTGTGACCATGCGGGTGCTCCGTTTTCCTCCCACATCCCAAAGATGTACAGGTTTGTAGGTTACTTGGCTTTGGTAAAAATTGTAAATTGCCCCTACTGTGTAGTGTGTGCTAGTGTAATGGGTATCACGAGTCAGTGCGGACTCGGTGGGCCGAAAGGCCTGTTTCCGCGCTGCATCTCCAAACGAAATGGTTTACAACATAATGGTGGGTACGGAGAGTTGTGTGTTTGGGTGACCAGGGATAGGAACTGAACACAAAGGGGAACCCAACACGCAATTGAAACTCAAGAACAGGAAGAAACCCTTGCGGTCGCAGGGAGAACGTGCAAACTCCACACAGACAGCACCGGAGGTCAGGATCAAACCCAGGTCTCTGGTGCAGTGCGGCGGTGGCTCTACCAGCTGCGCCATCGGGCCGCCCAACATCGCAGTACACGAGACAATAGTAAACCAATGCCGATACCAATGGGCAGAGGTATTGACGGCTTTGATAACTCACATCATCGGGGTCGTAGAGACCGTTTGTCCACAAGACCAGGCCGAGCAAGAAGAGGGCGGGCCGGAGGAAAGCCACTTGGAAAGCTCCCAGCACAAAGATCTTGAATTTCTGCCTGCACAGATCAAAAGAGGAATTAAAGTCCTCAAAGGTTGTCAGCAGAACATCGCTGGGAGAAGGTGGCAAGCTGGGTTTCCATTTATGTCGCACTGATGGGAGTGGGGTTTCAAAATGAAAGTCTCACCGCACCACGCAAGGAGACATTGGGGCTAGGGTTAAGGTTAGTGAAGGCGGGTGAGTGAAGGTCATTGGGGCGGGTGAGTGAAGGTCAATAGACAATAGACAATAGGTGCAGGAAGAGGCCTTCGAGCCAGCACCGCCATTCAATGTGATCATGGCTGATCATTCTCAATCAGTACCCCGTTCCTGCCTTCTCCCCATACCCCCTGACTCCGCTATCCTTAAGAGCTCTATCCAGCTCTCTCTTGAATGCATTCAGAGAATTGGCCTCCACTGCCTTCTGAGGCAGAGAATTCCACAGATTCACAACTCTCTGACTGAAAAAGTTTTTCCTCATCTCAGTTCTAAATGGCCTACCCCTTATTCTTAAACTGTGGCCCCTTGTTCCAGACTCCCCCAACATTGGGAACATGTTTCCTGCCTCTGACGTGTCCAACCCCTTAATAATCTTATATGTTTCGATAAGATCCCCTCTCATCCTTCTAAATTCCAGTGTATACAAGGTCAAAGGCAATGCTTTAAAGAAGGAGTGTTTTGAGTGGGTTGGGGAAACCACACATTCCAATGTTGGATAGACACGTGGATGTGCGGGGAATGGAGGGATATGGATCAAGTGCAGGCAGAAAAGAGTTGGTCTTGGCCTTATGTTCGGCACGGACATCGTGGGCCGAAGGGCCTGTTCCTGTGCTATGTTGTAATATAACAGCATTTAAAAGACACTTGAACAGGTACATGGACAGGAAAGGTTTGGAGGGATATGGACCCTAGTGTGTCGGGAGTGTATGAGAAAATAGGATAATGGAGAGCTAGTGTGAACGGGTGATCGCTGGTCGGCGTGTACCCGGTGGGCTCGAAGGGTCTGTCGGCATGGACGCATTGGGTCAGAGAGCCAGGGTCTGTGCTGTGTGACTCTATGACTCCTGGAGTCAAACCAAGGCAGCATTTCCAGGAATTTGTTCCTGGAGTCGTAGAGTTGCACCTCTTTAAGATCACCCCACGTCCTCCAGTGCTACAAGGAATGAAGTCCTAGCCTGCCAAACCTCTCCCTGTAGATCAGACCCTCGGGTCATGACAACATCCTCGTAAATCTTCTCTGCACCCTTTCCAGATTAACAACATCCAATGCTGGAGTAGCTCAGTGGGTCGGGCAGCATCTCTGGAGAATGTGAATGAGGATAGACACCATTTTGGGTCGGGCCCCTTCTTTAGACTCAGTCAGAAGAAGGGTCCTGACCCGAAACGTCACCTATCCATGTTCTCCAGAGTTCCTGCCTGACCCGCTGAGTTACTCTAGCACTTTGTGTCCTTTTGTAAACCAGCATCTGCTGTTCCTTGTTTCTACATCTGCCACTGTAAGTAATTTACTCTGTCCTTTAAAAGGTTAATAAACTAGACCTTGAATTGGATTAGATTTCCTCTGAGCATTCCACCTGCAGTCCCAGCAGCTCCCAGTTGGTGATGCTGCTGAGCGCAGTCCTGACCTGCCAGCGTGGACAGGTTTGGGGCCAAAACTCTCCCCCACTGCAGTGCTGCGGCTCGCCACTCGGTGGTGCTGCTGTTCCACTCTGGCAGCCAAGTCCAACTCCAAGCCAAAACACTTGGCACAAGGAAATGCAGGTGCTAGTCGACAAAACAAGACACAAACTGTGAGTGCTTCATGCACAAGACCCATCTGGCTACCGAGGCATTTCGACTCTCCGAAATCTCTATTTAATTTCTAATGTGCCTTTAGATAGATTTTGAAGGTTTCACAAAATGCTGGAGTAACTCAGCAGGTCAGGCAGCATCTAGGAGAGAGGGAATGGGTGACGTTTCGGGTCGAGACCCTTCTTCAGACTGATGTCAGGGGGGGCGGGACAAAGAAAAGACATAGGTGGAGACAGGAAGACAGTGGGAGAACTGGGAAGGTGGAGGGGAAGAGAGGGACAGAGGAACTATCTAAAGTTGGAGAAGTCAATGTTCATACCGCTGGGCTGCAAGCTGCCCAAGCGAAATATGAGGCACTGTTCCTCCAATTTCCAGTGGGCCTCACTATGGCACTGGAGGAGGCCCATGACAGAAAGGTCAGACTGGGAGTGGGAGGGGGAGTTGAAGTGCTCAGCCACCGGGAGATCAGGGTGGTTAAGGCGGACTGAGCGAAGGTGTTGAGCGAAACGATCGCCGAGCCTGCGTTTGGTCTCGCTGATGTAGAGAAGTTAGATAGATTTTAATCAAGAGGCACTGAAGTTTCAACTTTGGAACATAGATAAGTGCAGCACAAGAGCAGGCCCTTCGGCCCACCATGGCTGTGCTGAATGTGATGCCAAGACTAACTCTTATTAATTCCTTGCACCTCTCATTGAATGCCGCATACTGATCACAGGAGGCCACGTCATTGGGTATTTTTAAAGCGGAGATTGATAGATTCTTGATTAGTAAGGATGTCAAGGTTAGTTTAGTTTAGTTTATTGTCATGTGTACCAAGGTACAGGGAAAAGCTTTAGATGTGTGCTATCCAGTCAGCGGAAAGACGATATATGATTGCAATCGAGCCATCCACAGTTACAGATACAGGATAATGGGAATGTTTAGCACAAGATAAACATAGAAACAGAAATATAGAAAATAGGTGCAGGCGGAGGCCATTCGGCCCTTCGAGCCAGCACAGCCATTCATTGTGATCATGGCTGATCATTCAAAATCAGCAACTTGTGCCCAACTTCTCCCCATATCCCTTGGTTCCACCAGCCCCCAGAGCTCTATCTAACTCTCTCTTAAATTCATCCAGTGATTTGGCCTCCACTGCCCTCTGTGGCAGACAATTCCACAAATTCACAACTCTCTGAGTGAAAATGTTCCTTCTCACCTCAGTTTTAAATGGCCTCCCCTTTATTCTAAGACAGTGGCCCCTGGTTCTGGACTCCCCCAACATTGGGAACATTGTTCCTGCATCTAGCTTGTCCAAAGTCCAGTAAATTCCAATTAAAGATAGTCCAAGGGTCTCCATGGAGTTAGATGGGAGGTCAGAACTGCTCTCTAGTTGGTGATAGGATGGTTCAGTTACCTGATAACAGCTGGGAAGAAACTGTCCCTGAATCTGGAGGGGTGCGTTTTCACACTTCTGAAAGCAGGAGAATGAAGTTGAGAAGAAAAGATAGACTCAGCCATGATTGAATGGCAGAGTAGACATGATTGGGCCAAATAGCCTCATTCTACTCCTATGTCTTATGGTCTATCTAGAAGTCTCTTAAATGCAACTATTGTTTCTGCCTCAACCACCAATAAATGCAATGATTTTTTTTAAATGTAAACAAAGGCACTAATTGCTGTATCTTCCCCATCGCTCTACCTATTGTACTTGAGTTTGATTTGATTGTATTTGTGTACGGTATCTGATCTGTTTGGATAGCATACAAAACAAAGCTGTATGCAAAACAATACACACTAGACAATAGGTGCAGGAGGAGGCCATTCGGCCCTTCGAGCCAGCACCACCATTCAATGTGATCATGGCTGATCATTCTCAATCAGTACCCCGTTCCTGCCTTCTCCCCCATACCCCCTGACTCCACTTTCCTTAAGAGCTCTATCTAGCTCTCTCTTGAATGCATTCAGAGAATTGGCCTCCACTGCCTTCTGAGGCAGAGAATTCTACAGATTTCCAACTCTATGACTGAAAAAGTTTTTCCTCATCTCCATTCTACCCCTTATTCTTAAACTGTGGCCCCTGGTTCTGGACTCCCCCAACATTGGGAACATGTTTCCTGCCTCTAACGTGTCCAACCCCTTAATAATCTTATATGTTTCGATAAGATCCCCTCTCATCCTTCTAAATTCCATGTGTATACAAGCCTAGTCGCTCCAGTCTTTCAACATATGACAGTCCCGCCATTCCGGGAATTAACCTAGTAAACCTACGCTGCACGCCCTCAATAACAAGAATATCCTTCCTCAAATTTGGAGACCAAAACTGCACACAGTACTCCAGGTGCGGTCTCACTAGGGCCCTGTACAACTGCAGAAGGACCTCTCTATTTCCCATTCCCCCTGCACGTTGCCCCTCTCTCCCCCTGCACGTTGCCCCTCTCTCCCCCTGCACGTTGTCCCTCTCTCCCCTGCGCAGTGCCCCTCTCCCCCTGCGCAGTGCCCCTCTCCCCCTGCACGTTGCCCCTCTCTCCCCCTGCACGTTGTCCCTCTCTCCCCCTGCGCAGTGCCCCTCTCCCCCTGCACGTTGCCCCTCTCTCCCCCTGCACGTTGCCCCTCTCTCCCCTGCACGTTGCCCCTCTCTCCCCCTGCGCAGTGCCCCTCTCTCCCCCTGCGCAGTGCCCCTCTCCCCCTGCACGTTGCCCCTCTCTCCCCCTGCACGTTGCCCCTCTCTCCCCCTGCACGTTGCCCCTCTCTCCCCCTGCACGTTGCCCCTCTCTCCCCTGCACGTTGCCCCTCTCTCCCCCTGCACGTTGCCCCTCTCCCCCTGCACGTTGCCCCTCTCCCCCTGCACGTTGCCCCTCTCTCCCCCTGCACGTTGTCCCTCTCTCCCCCTGCACGTTGCCCCTCTCCCCCTGCACGTTGCCCCTCTCTCCCCCTGCACGTTGCCCCTCTCTCCCCCTGCACGTTGCCCCTCTCTCCCCCTGCGCAGTGCCCCTCTCCCCCTGCACGTTGCCCCTCTCCCCCTGCACGTTTTCTCTCTCCCCCTGCACGTTGCCCCTCTCTCCCCCTGCACGTTGCCCCTCTCTCCCCCTGCACGTTGTCCCTCTCTCCCCCTGCGCAGTGCCCCTCTCCCCCTGCACGTTGCCCCTCTCTCCCCCTGCACGTTGCCCCTCTCCCCCTGCACGTTGCCCCTCTCCCCCTGCACGTTTTCTCTCTCCCCCTGTGCGGTGTGTGCTCCAGCCTCTCACCGGGTGAGGTGGATGTGGGGGAGACAGGGGCAGCAGCAGCAGCAGGGCCCGGTACTAATGCGAATGGTGTGTGTGGCCAGGTGTTGGAGCATGGCCTCCTCCCCTCCGTACCCCTGGACGATGATCAGCAGCATCAGGTAGAAGCCAACACCAAAGTACCTGTGGGGAAGGCACAGTTAGATCCCGCGGCTTCTGCCCCTCGGCCCCACGCATGATAGGCGAGGTGCAAGGAATTGATAAGAGTTAGTCTTGGCATCATCTACCACCCGGGTCATGCATCCCTCTGGGCTCAAGGTCAAAGGGTAGGATCGATGGGTCAGGCGAGGATCAGGGCTAGGGTTCATGGCTGGGGTCGAGTGTCATAATGTCGGGTCTGTGGGCCCAGTCAGTGGCGTGTCTTAGTGGCAGACTGTAGTCCCGGGCCAGACCTGTGTTACAGGGCCAGGCCTGTGTTATAGGGCCAGGCCTGTGTTATAGGGCCAGGCCTGTGTTATAGGGCCAGGCCTGTGTTATAGGGCCAGGCCTGTGTTATAGGTCCAGGCCTGTGTTATAGGGCCAGGCCTGTGTTATAGGGCCAGGTCTGTGTTATAGAGTCAGGCCTGTGTTCCAGGGCCAGGCGTGTGTTATAGGGTCAGGCCTGTGTTATAGGGCCAGGCTGTGTTATAGGGCCAGGCTGTGTTATAGGGCCAGGCCTGTGTTATAGGGCCAGGCCTGTGTTACAGGGCCAGGCCTGTGTTATAGGGCCAGGCCTGTGTTATAGGGCCAGGCCTGTGTTATAGGGTCAGGCCTGTGTTACAGGGCCAGGCCTGTGTTATAGGGCCAGGCCTGTGTTACAGGGCCATGCCTGTGTTATAGGGCCAGGCCAGTGTTATAGGGCCAGGCCTGTGTTATAGGGCCAGGCTGTGTTATAGGGCCAGGCCTGTGTTACAGGGCCAGGCCTGTGTTATAGTGCCAGGCCTGTGTTCCAGGGCCAGGCGTGTGTTATAGGGCCAGGCCTGTGTTATAGGGCCAGGCTGTGTTATAGGGCCAGGCCTGTGTTCCAGGGCCAGGCGTGTGTTATAGGGCCAGGCCTGTGTTATAGGGCCAGGCCTGTGTTATAGAGTCAGGCCTGTGTTATAGGGTCAGGCCTGTGTTATAGAGTCAGGCCTGTGTTCCAGGGCCAGGCCTGTGTTACAGGGCCAGGCCTGTGTTATACGGCCAGGCCTGTGTTACAGGGCCAGGCCTGTGTTATAGGGACAGGCCTGTGTTCCAGGGTCAGGCCTGTGTTATAGGGTCAAGGTGTGTTATAGAGTCAGGCCTGTGTTATAGGGCCAGGCCTGTGTTACAGGGCCAGGCCTGTGTTACAGGGCCAGGCCTGTGTTATAGGGTCAGGCCTGTGTTACAGGGCCAGGCCTGTGTTATAGGGTCAGGCCTGTGTTACAGGGCCAGGCCTGTGTTATAGGGCCAGGCCTGTGTTATAGGGTCATGCCTGTGTTACAGGGTCAGGCCGGTGTTACAGGGCCAGGCCTGTGTTATAGGGCCAGGCCTGTGTTCCAGGGCAAGGCGTGTGTTATAGGGCCAGGCCTGTGTTATAGGGCCAGGCCTGTGTTATAGGGCCAGGCCGGTGTTACAGGGCCAGGCCTGTGTTATAGGGCCAGGCCTGTGTTCCAGGGCCAGGCGTGTGTTATAGGGCCAGGCTTGTGTTATAGGGCCAGGCTGTGTTACAGGGCCAGGCCTGTGTTATAGGGCCAGGCCTGTGTTCCAGGGCCAGGCCTGTGTTATAGGGCCAGGCCTGTGTTATAGGGTCAGGCCTGTGTTATAGGGTCAAGGTGTGTTATAGAGTCAGGCCTGTGTTATAGGGCCAGGGCTGTGTTATAGGGCCAGGCTGTGTTATAGGGCCAGGCCTGTGTTCCAGGGCCAGGCGTGTGTTATAGGGCCAGGCGTGTGTTATAGGGCCAGGCCTGTGTTATAGGGCCAGGCCTATGTTATAGAGTCAGGCCTGTGTTATAGGGTCAGGCCTGTGTTATAGAGTCAGGCCTGTGTTCCAGGGCCAGGCCTGTGTTACAGGGCCAGGCCTGTGTTATAGGGCCAGGCCTGTGTTATAGGGCCAGGCATGTGTTACAGGGCCAGGCCTGTGTTACAGGGCCAGGCCTGTGTTCCAGGGCCAGGCCTGTGTTATAGGGCCAGGCTGTGTTATAGGGTCAGGCCTGTGTTATAGGGTCAAGGTGTGTTATAGAGTCAGGCCTGTGTTATAGGGCCAGGCCTGTGTTATAGGGCCAGGCCTGTGTTACAGGGCCAGGCTAGTGTTATAGGGTCAGGCCTGTGTTACAGGGCCAGGCCTGTGTTATAGGGCCAGGCCTGTGTTATATGGTCAGGCCTGTGTTACAGGGCCAGGCTAGTGTTATAGGGTCAGGCCTGTGTTACAGGGCCAGGCCTGTGTTATAGGGCCAGGCCTGTGTTATATGGTCAGGCCTGTGTTACAGGGCCAGGCCTGTGTTACAGGGCCAGGCCTGTGTTACAGGGCCAGGCCTGTGTTATAGGGTCATGCCTGTGTTACAGGGCCAGGCCTGTGTTATAGGGCCAGGCCTGTGTTATAGGGCCAGGCCTGTGTTATAGGGTCAGGCCTGTGTTACAGGGTCAGGCCAGTGTTACAGGGCCAGGCCTGTGTTATAGGGTCATGCCTGTGTTACAGGGCCAGGCCTGTGTTATAGGGCCAGGCCTGTGTTATAGGGCCAGGCTGTGTTATAGGGTCAGGCCTGTCTTGTAGGGCCAGGCTGCGTTATAGGGTCAGGCCTGTGTTACAGGGCCAGGCCTGTGTTATAGGGCCAGGTCTGTGTTATAGAGTCAGGCCTGTGTTCCAGAGCCAGGCCTGTGTTATAGGGTCAGGCCTGTGTTATAGGGTCAGGCCTGTGTTATAGGGTCAAGGTGTGTTATAGAGTCAGGCCTGTGTTATAGGGCCAGGACTGTGTTACAGGGCCAGGCCTGTGTTATAGGGCCAGGCCTGTGTTACAGGGCCAGGCCTGTGTTATAGGGTCAGGCCAGTGTTACAGGGCCAGGCCTGTGTTATAGGGTCATGCCTGTGTTACAGGGCCAGGCCTGTGTTATAGGGCCAGGCCTGTGTTATAGGGCCAGGCTGTGTTATAGGGTCAGGCCTGTGTTGTAGGGCCAGGCTGCGTTATAGGGTCAGGCCTGTGTTACAGGGCCAGGCCTGTGTTATAGGGCCAGGTCTGTGTTATAGTCAGGCCTGTGTTCCAGAGCCAGGCCTGTGTTATAGGGCCAGGCCTGTGTTATAGGGTCAGGCCTGTGTTATAGGGTCAGGCCTGTGTTATAGGGTCAAGGTGTGTTATAGAGTCAGGCCTGTGTTATATTGCCAGGCCTGTGTTACAGGGCCAGGCCTGTGTTATAGGGCCAGGCCTGTGTTACAGGGCCAGGCCTGTGTTATAGGGTCAGGCCTGTGTTACAGGGCCAGGCCTGTGTTATAGGGCCAGGCCTGTGTTATAGGGTCATGCCTGTGTTACAGGGCCAGGCCTGTGTTATAGGGCCAGGCCTGTGTTATAGGGCCAGGCTGTGTTATAGGGTCAGGCCTGTGTTGTAGGGCCAGGCTGCGTTATAGGGTCAGGCCTGTGTTACAGGGCCAGGCCTGTGTTATAGGGCCAGGTCTGTGTTATAGAGTCAGGCCTGTGTTCCAGAGCCAGGCCTGTGTTATAGGGCCAGGCCTGTGTTATAGGGTCAGGCCTGTGTTATAGGGCCAGGCCTGTGTTATAGGACCAGGCCTGTGTTATAGGGCCAGGCCTGTGTTATAGGGCCAGGCCTGTGTTATAGGGCCAGGCCTGTGTTATAGGGCCAGGCCTGTGTTACAGGGCCAGGCCTGTGTTACAGGGCCAGGCCTGTGTTATAGAGTCAGGCCTGTGTTCCAGGGCCAGGCTGTGTTATAGGGCCAGGCTGTGTTATAGGGTCAGGCCTGTGTTGTAGGGTCAGGCCTGTGTTACAGGGCCAGCCCTGTGTTATAGGGCCAGGCCTGTGTTATAGGGCCAGGCCTGTGTTACAGGGCCAGGCCTGTGTTACAGGGCCAGGCCTGTGTTATAGGGCCAGGCCTGTGTTATAGAGTCAGGCCTGTGTTACAGGGCCAGGCCTGTGTTACAGGGCCAGGCCTGTGTTATAGGGCCAGGCCTGTGTTATAGGGCCAGGCCTGTGTTACAGGGCCAGGCCTGTGTTACAGGGCCAGGCCTGTTATAGGGCCAGGCCTGTGTTACAGGGCCAGGCTGTGTTATAGGGCCAGGTCTGTGTTCCAGGGCCAGGCGTGTGCGTTAGTCCGTGCCACTGCATGGTCCCACTCACGTGGCAGCCACCATGTCCACGAACATGACAGCTCGCGGAACCCAGAGGCCGAGGCAGGAAGTGATGGCGATGACCTGCGTGAGAAAGCAGAGGGTCAGCGAGGCCGACCGTGACCCTGTGACCGGAGAATGACCCCAGCCGGCTACAGGTCGAGGGTCACGGACTCTCACAGCACGGAAACGGACCCTTCGGCCCAGCTTGCCCATGCTGACCAACATGCCCCATCTACACTAGTCCCACCTGCCCACATTTGGCCCTTATCCCTCTAAACCTTTCCAATCCATGTACCTGTCCAATTTTCTTTTTAAATGATGTTATAGTACCTGCCTCAACTATCTCCTCTGTCAGCTCGTTCCATATATCCTCCACCCTCTATGTGAAAAAGTTGCTTTTCAGGTTCCTATTAAATCTTTCCCCCCTCATCTTGAACCTATGTCCTCTGGTTCTTGATTCCCCTACCCTGGGTAAAAAACCTGTGCATTCACCCTATCTATTGCCCTTGAGATTTTATACACCTCTATAAGATCACCTCTCAGCCTCTTACACTCCTGGGAAAATCAGACCAAGCCTGCCCAACTTTTCTTATAACTCAAGCCTTCCAGACTCGGTAACATCCTCGTGAATTTTTTACACCCTTTCCAGTTTAACGCAGTACTCCAGATGAGGCCCTTACATTCTCTCCCATTCCTTCTCACCCAAGATGCTGCCTGACCCGCTGAGTTACTCCAGCATTTTATGTCTGCCTTCGATTTAAACCAGCATCTGCAGTATTTTTTCCTACACATAATGTGATGATCCAACTCCTGTACCAGTCTGAGGAAGGGACTTGACCCGAAACGTCATCCATCTTTTCTCTGCAGACCTTTCTTCTGATCCGCTGAGTTACTCCAGCACTTTGTGTCCATCTCCTGTACTCAATATCCTGACAAATGAAGACAAGAATGCCAAACGCCTTCTTCACCACCCTGCCTACCTGTGTCACCACTTTCATGGAACTGTCTACCTGCACCTCTCGTTCTCTCTCTTCCCATGACACTCTCCAGGGCCCTACTATTTACTCTTAGCCCTGTCCTGGCTTGGCGTAGCCAAATTCAACACCTCCCATGTATTTGAATTAAACTCCGTCTGCCATTCCTTTGCCCACTGATCAAGATTCCATTGTCATCATAGATGAACTTCTTCACTTGTTCACCTCATCGCCAATCTTAGTGCCTTCCGCAAATCTACTATCCATGCCACCATTATTCCCTTTCAAATCATTGATACGGAGAGGACGGAGTTGAGTCAGGGTTGGATTGGGAGGAAGGAGGTAACTGGTGATTGGATTGAGGAGAAGGAGTGGACTCCTGGCAGGACGGAGAGGATGGAGTAACTCACTGTGGCATTGGGAGGATGGATTTGACCATGTGGGATCAGGAGAATTGAGGTAGATGGAGTTGACTTGGAGGTGAAGATGACTTTGAGGTGCAATTGAGATGAAGGAGTTGACTTGCGGTAGAATTGGGAGGAAGGAGGTAACTCATGATTGGATTGCGGGAAAGGTGTTGACTTCCGGTGGGATTAAGGGGAAGGAGTTGACCGACGGTGGGATTGGGAAGGATGGAGGTACTCACGGTTGGAGCTGCACTGTTCCATACCAGTGTCTTGCTCTTGATGGGACACTTCACCTTGTCCATCAGGTAGCAGGCGTTCTCCAGGTAAATGGCGATGGTGAGCACGGTCATTGCGGTCAATGCGGCGAAGACACCAATGTCCAACCATGTCAGCTCTGCACAAGGACAGGGGTGGGAGAGAGCGTCACCATGCAAACATGGCCAGGCCTGAGGTGGAGAGGTACAGAGCAGATCTGCCCAAACTGAGGTCCAACCGGTGGACACAGAGCAGAGACCGGCCACGGGGTGGGGAAGAGGACGTCTGCATTGGAGGACAGACACAAAGTGCTGGAGTAACCCAGCCGGTCAGGGAGCATCTCTGGAGAAAAAGGGTAGGTGACATTTCGGGTCGAGACCCGTCTTAGACCGGTGGACACAGTGTCATCTACCCATGTTCTCCAGAGATGCTACCTTAGCCTCTGAGTTACCCCAGCATTTTGTGCCTTTAATGAAAGACACTAAAGCCAGTCTGAAGAAGGGTCCCGGCCCCAAACATTGCCCATCTTTTTCCTCCATATATGCTGCCTGACCTGCTGAGTTACTCCAGCACTTTGTGTCTTTGGTACAAACCAGCATCTGCAGTTATTTGTTTCCACATTCTGGAAGGGAGGACTTTAGTTACGGAGAGAGATTGGAATAGGCTGGCTTATTTTCCATGGAGGGCAGGAGGCTGAGGAATGGTCACAGGGTTACGAGGCATAGATAGGGTGCAGGGTCAATATCTTTCTCCCATGGTAGGGGTATCAAAGACAAGAGGGAGAGCATGTCTAAAGAGTTGTTAAGGAGATTGCAAGAGACAGGTTTTTGTACGCAGATAGTGGTAGATATCTGACACACGCTACCAGGGGAGGTGATTTAGGTTCAGGTTTATTATTGTCACGTGTACCGTGATACAACATAAGGCTTTGTTTTGCATGCTATCCAATCATATCAGTTAATACTATACATAAATAAATCAAGTCAAACTCAAGTACAATAGGTAGAGTAAAGGGGAAGATACAGAGTGCAGAATATAGTTCTCAGCATTGTAGTGCATCAGTTCCAGAGACAAAATCCAATGTCCGCAATGGGGTCGAGGTGAATCAGGCAGTGCCCTAGCTTATGGAAGGACCATTCAGAAGCCTGATAACAGAGGGGAAGAAGCTGTTTCTGAGTTTGGTGATGTGTGCTTTCAAGCTTCCATACGTTCTGACAGATAGGAGCAGGGAGAAGAAGGAATGACTGGGGTGGCACGTCTTTGATTATGTTGGCTGCTGTTCTAAGGCAGCGTGATGTGGATGGAGTCGATGGTGGGGAGTCTGGTCAGTGTGATGGTGTGTGTGATGGTCAGTGTGATCGTCTGTGTGATGGTGGGGAGTCTGGTCAGTGTGATGGTCAGTGTGATGGTGGGGAGTCTAGTCTGTGATGGTCTGTGTGATGGTCTGTGTGATGGTCTGTGTGATGGTGGGGAGTCTGGTCTGTGATGGTCAGTGTGATGGTCAGTGTGATGGTGGGGAGTCTGGTCTGTGATGGTGGGGAGTCTGGTCAGCGTGATGGTGGGGAGTCTGGTCAGCGTGATGGTCAGCGTGATGGTCTGTGTGATGGTCAGTGTGATGGTCTGTGTGATGGTCAGTGTGATGGTCAGTGTGATGGTGGGGAGTCTAGTCTGTGATGGTCAGTGTGATGGTCTGTGTGATTGTGGGGAGTCTAGTCTGTGATGGTCAGCGTGATGGTGGGGAGTCTGGTCAGCGTGATGGTCAGTGTGATGGTCAGTGTGATGGTGGGGAGTCTGGTCTGTGATGGTCAGCGTGATGGTCAGTGTGATGGTCTGTGTGATGGTCAGTGTGATGGTCTGTGTGATGGTCAGTGTGATGGTCAGTGTGATGGTGGGGAGTCTAGTCTGTGATGGTCAGTGTGATGGTCTGTGTGATTGTGGGGAGTCTAGTCTGTGATGGTCAGCGTGATGGTGGGGAGTCTGGTCAGCGTGATGGTCAGTGTGATGGTCAGTGTGATGGTGGGGAGTCTGGCCAGTCTGATGGTGGGGAGTCTGGTCTGTGTGATGGACTGGGTTACATCCACAACTCTTGGGTCTTGGGCAGAGTTGTTCCCAAACCAAGCAGTGAAGCACCAGGGCAGAATGCTTTCTGTGGTGCATCTGTAGAAATTTGTCAGGGTCAGTGGGGACGGGCTGAATTTCCTCAGTCTCATGAGGAAGTGAAGGCATTGGTGTGCCTTCCTGATGTGGCTTCAATGTGGCTGGTCTACGACAGATGATTGGTGAGATTATCGCCAAGGAACTTGGCGGCACAGTGGCGCAGCGATAGAGTTGCTGCCTCACAGCGTCAGGGACCCAGGGTCAACCCTGACTACAGGGTACTGTCTGTATGGACTTTGTGAGTTGTCCATGTGACCGCGTGGGTTTTCTCCGGGTGCTCCGGTTTCCTCCCACATACCAAAGACATTCGGGTTTGTAGGTGAATAGGCTTTGGTAAAGGTTGTAAATTGTTCCTAGGGTGTAGGGTAGTGCTAGTGTACGGGGATCGCTGGTCGGCATGGACTCAGTGAGCCGAAGGGCCTGTTTCCATGCTTTATATCGAAACTAAACCAAGCTTGGAATTAGACCAGTTTAAGAGGAATTCAGACATGCAAAGTGTAGAAGGATAAGGTCATAATTTGGGAAGGTGGGATTGGTGTAGACAGCAAAAAAGGTTGGCTAGTTTCTATGCTGTACGACTCTCTTACTATTAATATGATGTACCCTGGACTTACGCAGTATGAGTTTGATAGATATCGGAGGGGGCAGGAAGCACGCCTCGGAAATGTTGAACTTTTCCATCAACTCCAAGATATCTGGAGGGAACCTTCAAAAGGAAGAAGAGACACAACCTTCAGATCATGATAGACACAATTAGCTGGAGTAACTCAGCGGGACAGGCGACATCTCTGGAGAGAAGGAATGGGTGAGGTTTCAGGTCGAGACCCTTCTTCAGATCATGACGTGGATCCATGGTTAGGTCCACCATGGGTTGCTATCCAACTTCCAATCCCCATTGATGGTTTAGTTTAGTTTAGAGATACACCATGGAGACAGGCCCTTCGGCCCACCGAGTCCATGCCGACCAGCGATCACCCGTTCACACTAGTTCTAGATATAGATTTAGATTTAGAGATACAGTGCGGAAACAGGCCCTTCGGCCCACCGAGTCCGCGCCGCCCAGCGATCCCCGCACATTAACACTATCCTACACACACTAGGGACAATTTTTACATTTACCCCGTCAATTAACCTACAAACCTGTACGTCTTTGGAGTGTGGGAGGAAACCGAAGATCTCGGAGAAAACCCACGCAGGTCTCGGGGAGAACGTACAAACTCCGTACAGACGGCGCCCGTAGTCAGGATCGAACCTGAGTCCCCGGCGCTGCATTCGCTGTAAGGCAGCAACTCTACCGCTGCGCCACCTTCGTTCTACGTTATCCTACTTTCTCATCCACTCCCTACACAGCGGGCAATTTACAGGAAGGCAATTAACCGACAAACCTGCACGTCTTTGGGAAGTGGGAGGAGTCTGGAGCACCTGGAGGAAACCCGTGCGGTCACGTGCAAGTTCCATACCCAGCGACAGCACCTGAGGTTGGGATGGAACCCGGGTCTCTGGCGCTGTGAGGCGGCGGGTTGAATGGACGGGGCAGTGTCCATCGCTCTCTGTAATCTCCTTCGTTCCTGGGCGTTCGAGTTGCCGGAACAGGCCGTGATGCAACCAGTCAGCGTGCTCTCTACCGTACACGGGATTAACGGGCATGACCTTGACTGTGGAAAAAGGGTGAGCTCTTCTGTTTTGGTGTAAGCTCTGGTGAGGGAAGCTTGTTGATATATATCTCCCCCTCCATCGTGACTTGGGGAATCTGTTCCCTGTGATGCCTCGGCTGCAGGAGAGTTGTGGGTGAATGAGTGAGAGACCATCTGGGCTCACACCCCCCAACCTCCCACCCCCCTCCCCCCCCCCCCCCCCCCCCCCACCAGCCTCCGCTCCCACCGTGAGAGAAGACATAGGCACATCTTTACCAAAACGCACAAAGCCTTTGTAATGAGATTGATGTATTCACAGCAAAGGTAGTGTCCCGACCCAAAACCTCCCCTATCCATGTTCTCCACAGATGCTGCCTGACCCGCTGAGTTTTTTTTTGTAAACCAGTATCTACCGTTTTTTGTGTCAATAACTAAATGAATTGATTTAATGATTTTGCAGAGATGTTGAGTAGTTTAGTTTAGTTTAATTTCGAGATACAGTGTGGAAATAGGCCCTTCGGCCCACCACATCCGTGCCGACCAGCAATCACCGTTCACTCGTTCTAACCTATGCACTGGGAACAATTTACAGAAGCCAATTAACCTACAAACCTGCACGGCTTTGGAGCGTGGGAGGGAACTGGAGCACCCGGAAAAAGCCCACGTGGTCACATGGAGAACGTACAGACTCCGTGCAGACAGCACCCGTAGTCAGGATCGAACCTGGGTCCCTGGCGCTGTGAGGCAGCGACTCTACCGCTGTGCCACCGTGCCGCCCCAGTAGGAGGTGGAGGATGTGGTTAATGGAGGAAGGTTCTGTGTGGTGTCAGAGCGTAGTACGGTGACAGGGGGCTCAACCAGGGGGTGGGAAATGGCAGGGAAACGAGGTAATGGGTGGGGACAGTGTCCATATCGTGTGGGTGGGAATGGTCTTGAACCACCCATGGGTGGGGATATTCTCAAGGCCCCTATGGGTGGGGCTAGTCATGACTAGAGCACACACGGTAGCAAGGGCTGGCGGTAGATCAGAGTACTGGGTAGGAGAGGGATATGGGTCTAACGCCGGTAAATGGGACTAGCTTAGATGGACATCTTGGTCAGCATGGATGAGTTGGGATGAAAGGTCTGTTTCTGTGCTGTACGACTTTATGACTGGGAATTTTCAGGCAGCAGAGGGTTAATAATCTGGAAGAGTGCATTATCAGGATAAAATGAAAGTTTAAATATAAACAAGAGCGTACAGATATGCAAGAACAGGGATAAGGCGCTCAGTCCAGCCTCCCCACCATTGACTCCATCTACGCTTCACATTATGCTCATAAGCAATAGGAGCAGAATTTGGCCATTTGGCCCATCGAGTCTGATCTATCTTTCTCTCTCAACCCATTGCCTTGACTACGGGTACTGCACTGTAAGGAGTTTGTACGTTCTCCCCGTGACCTGCGTGGGTTTTCTCCGAGATCTTCGGTTTCCTCCCACACTCCAAAGACGTACAGGTATGTAGGTTAATTGGCTGGGTAAATGTAAAAATTGTCCCTAGTGGGTGTAGGATAGTGTTAATGTACGGGGATCACTGGGCGGCACGGACTTGGTGGGTCGAAAAGGCCTGTTTCCGGCTGTATATATATGATATGATATGATAATCAAGGACCACACACACCCTCCCTCTGCTCATTCCCTCCTCACCCCTCTCCCAAAGAAGAAGGTACAAAACCTTAAAAGCGCGTATCATCAGATTCAGGAACAGCTTTTCCCCTGTGTTATTAGACTACTGAATGGACCTGCACAAAGCTGGGGTGCAGTCACGATCTTCAAACCTACCTCATTGCGGACTGTACCCTTTTTAAAATCTGCACTTTCTCTTTAACACGATATCGGCTGTAAATCTATACTCTGCACTCTGGTATTTTTCTGTTTGCACTACCTGCTGAACTAGTGTATGGCTTTGTTGCACTCATGTTCGACTGGATTGCATTCAAACAAAGCTTATCACTGTATCTCGGTACACAGCAATACCAAGTCAGGACCTCCTGGAGAGTGAGACTGGGGAATGCGTTACAAGGAACAAGGAAATAGAGGTCTTTTAAATCAGCACTTTACATCAGTGTTGCAAGGTGATGGGCAAGGTTAAATAGGAGTCACAAACTTGTAGCGATGTTGACTGTGAAGCACCAAGTGCAGACGTTTCACCATATCCCTGTGGCCTTCACACACCGCTTAAAAAGGACAGAAGAGTTATTGGTCCGAGTTTTTCACAATTTGTTGAGTTAGTCTGGAAAGGGTGCAGAGAAGGTTTAACAAGGTTGTTGCCAGGCCTCGAGGGCCTGAACTACAGGGAGAGGTTGAACAGGCTAAGACATTATTCCTTGAAGCGCAGGAGGATGAGGGGTGATCTTACAAAATCATGAGTGGAATAGATCGGGTAGACGCACAGAGTCTCTTGCCCAGAGTAGGAGTATCGAGAACCAGAGGACATAGGTTTAATCTGACGGGGAAAGATTTAATAGGAGACTGAGGGGCAACTTTGTCACACAAAGGTTGGTGGGCGTGTGGGACGAGTTGCCGGAGGAGGTAGTTGAGGTAGGTAGTAGTACAACGTTTCAGAAATATTTAGACAGGTACATGGATAGGATGGGTATAGAGGGAAATGGACCAAATGCAGGCAGGTGGGACTGGTGTAGATGGGACATGTGTAGGAAGGAACTGCAGATGCTGGTTCACACCAAAGATAGACACAAAATGCTGGAGTAACTCAGCGGGACAAGCAGCATCTCTGGAGAGAAGGAATGGGTGACATTTCAGGTCGAGACCCTTCTTCAGACTGAAGAAGGATCCCGACTCAAATCATCACCCATTCCTTCTCTCCAGAGATGCTGCCTGTCCCACTAAGTTACTCCTGCATTTTGTGTCTATTTTCTGTAGATGGTGCATGTTGGTCGGTGTGGGCAAGTTGGGCCGAAGGGCCTGTTTTCACGCTGAATGACTCTATGGAAACAGGCCCTTCGGCCCAAGTCATCCATGCCAACCAGATTATCTAACCGAGCTCCTCACACTTGCCTGCACCTGGCCCATATCCTTACAAACTGCTCCTTTCCATGTAGCTCTCCGCATGTCTTTTAAGCATTGTAATTGTACCTGCCGATACACTCCCTCTGGCAGCCCGTTCTATATACCCACCGCGCTCTGTGTGGAAAAGTTGCCCCTCAGGTTCCTTTAAACCTTTCCCTTCTCACCTTAAACAAATGCCTTCTAATTTTAAATTTGTCTATGCCAGGGACTGTGACTCCTAACCTTATTTATGCCACTCATGATTTAATAAAGCTCCACAAGATGGCTTCTCAGCCTCCTTGATTAGTACGGTGTTAGAGGTTATGGGGAGAAGGCAGGAGAATGTGGGTTCAGAGGGAGAGATAGATCAGCCATGATTGAATGGCGGAGTAGACTTAATGGGCCGAATAGCCTCATTCTACTCCTACACACCAGGAATAAGAGACATAGCCTATCCAATCTCAAACACTCCAGACCCGAAAATATCCACGTAAAACTTTCTTGCACCTTTTTCAGTTTAATTTCATTCTCGAGCAGGGTACAGAACTGTGCACCGAATGCAGCCTTCCTGCACAGAATTGCAGAGGGTTATGGACGCAGCCCAGACCATCACACAAAACAACCTTCCTTCCACTGACTCCATCTCCACTAGCATAATGAAGGACCAGTCTCACACACCCTCTTCTCCCCTCGCCCATCTGGCAAGAGGTACAGAAGTGTGAAAATACACACCTCCAGATTCAGGGACAGTGTCTTCCCGGTTGTTCTCAGGCAACTGAACGGTTCTCTCATCAGCTAGAGTGCGGTCCTGGCCTTCCATCCACCTCATTGAAGACAGACACAAAATGCTGGAGTAACTCAACAGGTCAGGCAGCATCTCTGGAGAAAAGAAATAGGTGACGATTCGGGACTTTGCAGTCTGAAGTCAACCTGAAACGTCACCTATTCCTTTTCTCCAGAGAAGCTGCCTGACCCGCTCAGTTACTCCAGCACTTTGTATCTATTTTTGGTGTAAACAGCATACGCAGGTCGTTCCTACACCTCTTTGAAGATCTTTGAACTATCTTTAATCGGACTTTATTAGACTTCAATGTTATATCTTTGCACTAAATGTTGTACCATTTTTCATTTACCTGTGGACGGCTTAGACAATAGACAATAGACAATAGGTGCAGGAGTAGGCCATTCGGCCCTTCGAGCCAGCACCGCCATTCAATGTGATCATGGCTGATCATTCTCAATCAGTACCCCGTTCCTGCCTTCTCCCCATACCCCCTGACTCCTCTATCCTTAAGAGCTCTATCCAGCTCTCTCTTGAATGCATTCAGAGAATTGGCCTCCATTGCCTTCTGAGGCAGAGAATTCCACACCTTCACCACTCTCTGACTGAAAAAGTTTTTCCTCATCTCAGTTCTAAATGGCCTACCCCTTATTCTTAAACTGTGGCCCCTTGTTCTGGACTCCCCCAACATTGGGAACATGTTTCCTGCCTCTAACGTGTCCAACCCCTTAATAATCTTATACGTTTCGATAAGATCTCCTCTCATCCTTCTAAATTGATTGTATTCATGTATAGTCTTTCCTTTGACTGGATAGCAGGCAAACAAACTTTTTCACTGTTCCTTGGTACACGTGACAATAATAAACTAAGTTAAACTAAACCTGCACGAGTGTAACAAGCTCATTGTTCACCATCCTCGTCTACCGATGTTGCCATTCCATGGCACTATACACCTTCTATGAATCTCTTTACTACGGGGGCCAATGGGAATAAAGGGGGGACCAGGAGAGGGGCCCCTGTGGCCACGTGCAGCAGCAGACCCGGTTCACCGCAGCAATGAGAAGATAAGACTGGTCAATGAACTGTTTGTAACTTTACCAGCGCCAGAAACGTGGTGACTCTTAGTGTACTCTCTAGGTGAGGTGATTTTACTGGGCTGTGTGCAAAAACAAGGCGTTTCACTGTATCTTGGTACTTGTGACAGTAAAGTACCATTAAATCATTTCACCTCAGGTCTGTCTCTCTGTTCTACATCACTTCCCAGGGCCTGATCGTTGAGTGTAATTCCTGCCCTTTTTTTCCCCTACCAAAATGTACCATCTTGCCTTTATCTGAACTAAACCCCACCTGCCATTGTGTAGGAACGAAATGCAGATGCTGGTTTACACCGAAGATAGGCAGGAAATGCTGGAGTAACTCAGCTAGACGGGCAGCATCTCTGGAGAAAAGGAATGGTTGACGTTTCGGGTCAAGATGACGTTTCGGGTTGAGTCTCTCTCTCCCCCGACTCTCAGTCTTAAGAAGGGTCTCGACCTGAAACGTCTGCTATTCCTCCTCTCCAGAGATGTTGCCTGTCCTGCTGAGTTGTTCCATATGCCATTCCTCGGCCCATTTGATTAAGGTCTCGTTGCAATCATTGATAACCATCTTTGCACCCCATTTGAAGATGGAGTCTGAAGAAGGGTTCAGACCCTTTTTCTCCCGAGGTGCTGCCTGACCCACTGAGTTACTGCAGTCTATCTTTGCAGTCCACCACACCACTGATTTTAGTGTCATCTACAAAACTGGGACAGTCTCCAAGTATCGGAAATCCACAAATGTGATGCCTCCGTTTAGGAAGCGAGACGGTGGATGAAACAGGTAATCACATGTGTTAGTCCCGAAGAAGGGTCTGAGCTGAAAGGTCCCTTTGTCCATTCCCTCCACAGATACTGTCTGACCCACGGAGATCCTCCAGCACTTTGTGTTTCACTCAAGATTCCAGCACCTGCGGTGCATTGTGCCTCCACTGTCCACATCCACTGCCCCAGTCAACAATTGCCTGCTTGCCCTCCTCTCGCTGCGTGTGAGATCTTGCTGCACACAGATTGCCCCGCGCGACCGTTACTTTATTTTCAGAACTGAATCATTTTTCAGCAGACAAATAAAAAAGATTGGTAACAATCCCAGTTCCGCAACGCCAAGCGGCAATTGATCACGTGCTTTCCATAAATTCATAAGTCATAGCAACAGAATCAGGCCATTCAGCCCATCAGGTCTACTCTGCCATTCAAACGTGGCTGATCTATCTTACCCTCTCAACCCCATTCTCCTGCCTTCCCATAACCCCTGACACCCGTACTAATCAAGAATCTGTCAATCTCTGCCTTAAAAATATTACCAGTGTCAATGTTTCAGTCTTACATTGACTCCATGCCCTCTGGTTCCAGGTATTTTAGCCAAGGGGAAAGGTTTCCTACGATCTACTCTATCGATGTCTCTTGTAATTCTGTATGCCTTTATATCAGACCAAAACACAATCCCACGGCCTGGATAGAGTGGATGCGGAGAAGATTTTTCCACTAGTGGAGAGTTTAGAAACGGCCACAACCCCAGAATTAAAGGAGGAATCTAATGAATGGACATGAGGAGGAATTTCTTTTGGTGAATCTGTGGAATTCATTGCCACAGACAGTGGTGGAGGCCTCCACAACCATCTGCGGCAATGAATTGCACAGATTCACTAGTCTTGGGCTAAAGAAATTCCTCCTCATCTTCTTTCTAAAGGTACGTCCTTTCATTCTGAGGCTGTGCCCTCTGGTCCTAAACTAGTGGAAACATTCTCCTCACATCCATTCTATCCAGGCCTTTCACTATTCAGTAAGTTTCAATGAGGTCCCCCCTCGTCCTTCTAAACTCTAGCGAGTACAGGCCCAGAGCTGTCAAACGGTGTCTCGATGTCCTGGGATCAGTTACCTGGTCACGTCCTCCGGGTAAGCTACACCCATCTCCTTGGCAGTGTCGGGATCCCTGGCGTGGTGAAGACCAGAGCTGTGAGTGTCCAGGGGTAAATGGATTTGTGCAGGGAGATTTGCAACGCGGGGTCAGAGTTAGCGAGCACTGAACTCCAGAATGTGACCTCTGTCAAGCTTCACTACCAGGAATAGTTAACCTTTAGACTTTTGGCTGATCTGCTTCCCACAGAGACCACAGTTTTCAGATGAAAACACAGCATTTCCCTTTCCCTCTGGCCCCTCTGGTTCTGTGCAGTTGAGCTGCTCCACAGAAAGGCGCCATTTGTTTTGCAGCCAGCATCATCAGAGGCCCACACCACCCTGGCTACACTCTCATCTCACTCCTGCCATCGGGAAGAAGGTACAGGAGTCTGAAAACCATAACATCCAGGTTCAGGAGAGGCTTCTTCCCTACAATCATCAGGCTACTGAACACTACAACCTGCATACAGACTTCAAACTGCATAGACTTTGGGGCATTGGTTTTGTCTTTGCACTATCATTGTTTGTTTGTTTTTCAAGAGTATATATACTCAGATATAAGTGCAGGTACATAGTTCCACGAAAGTGGCAACACTGGTATACATATTCAAGAATGTATATATTCTCGAATAAACTTCTCACAAGCTAAGGGCAAATTCTCGATCACCCAAACCACCTTGTTGTTGTCCTTGCACTTTTTCATTCATCTGCACTTTCTCTGTAGCTGTAACACCATATTCTGCGTGGTTGGATTGTGCTCACATTTGGATGTTCTACCGGGATAGCACGCAACACAACTTTTTCCACTGTTTCTCTGTGCACATGGCTTTAATAATAAACTAACCCAGCCTTGCCTGTCCACATGAATTCAGTGTTAACGGTGTCTTTATTTATTGGCGGCACAGAGGCGCGGCAGTAGAGTTGCTGCCTCACAGTGCCAGAGACCCGGTTTTGATCCTGACTATGGGTGCTCTCTGTACGGTGTTTGAATGTTATCCCTGTGACCGCGTGGGGTTTCTGTGGGGGCTCTGGTTTCCTCCTACAGTCCAAAGACATGCAGGCTTGCAGGTTAATTGTCCCAAGTGTGTAGGGAGGATTGCTGGACAGCGCAGCCTTGGTGGGCTGAAGGAACTGTTTCCATGATGTGTCTCTAAACTAAGCTTATTGTAAGTGCGCCGTGCTCAAGTTACATCCTCCCTCTGGGACTGATGTGCATATATTTTGGGAGAGGTGCAAGTGTGCAGCTGCTAATGTCCACAGATCTCCCCATGTTTAGCTGTTAGTTATGTTCATACTTCCTGAAGCCTGAAGAGAAGGCCATTTAGCCCATTCAAGTCCATGCCAGCTCATCCCATTCCTCCACAAAGCACAAAGTGCTGGAGGAACTCTGCGGGTCAGGCAACAGCTTGGAGGGAATGGGAAGATGAGGCTTCGGGTTGGGACCCTCCTTCCTTCACTAATTCTCACCACATTGCCATTCGACCACACCTATTCTCACCACATTGCCATAAGACCACCAGGCATAGGCGCAGAGTTCAGCCATTTGGCCCATCGAGCCTACTCTGCCATTCAATCATGGCTGATCTATATTTCCCTTTTAACCCCATTCTCCTGCCTTCTCCCCTTAACCCCTGACACTCATACTAATCAACAACCTGTCAATATCCGCTTTAAAAATATCCATCTGTGGGAATTAATTCCACAGATATACGACCATCAGACCATCAGATTTTTAAAATTCCTCATCTCCAATCTAAAGTTACGGCATTTTATTCTGAGGCTGTGCCCTCTGGTCCTAGATTCTCCCACTAGTGGAAACATCCTCTGTGATGGGAACATTATTACCATCAATTCTTCCACACACCATTGGACAAACCTGCATGTCTTTGGAATGTGGGAGGAAACTGGAGCACCCAGACGAAACGCACAGGGAGAACATGCAAACTTCACACAGGCAGCACAGGAGGTCGGGATCGAACCTGGGTCTCTAGCGCTGTGAAGCAGCAGCTCCACCCGCTGCGCCTCTGTGCTGTTGCATGCAAGGCTGCTGGACAAACACTTGGTCGTCGTTAAGGGAAAGGCGAGGCTGAAGAGCAAGAATTCCAGAGTTTGGGACCCAGGGAACTGAAGAACAAACTATCAGTGATGGATAAATTGGACTCAGCATCACTCAGCTGGAAGAGAACAGAGCTCTCACACAGCTGCTGAGAGAAAGAACATAGAACATAGAACACAGTACAGCTCAGAAACAGGTCCTTCGGCCCACAATGTCTGTGCTGAACATGATGTCAAGTTAAACCAATCTCTGCTGTCCGCACGCGATCCATATCCAGGTGTATCCACGTCCATATCCAGCATGTTCCAGGCTTCCACCACCCTTGCCCCTCTCACCTTAAAGCTGTCCACTTCAGCCTTTGACATTTTCAATCTGGGAAAAAGGTTCTGACTGTCTAACCCATCTATGTTTCTCATCATTTAATGTAAGTCTATCAGGTCTCCCCACAACTTCAGACGCTCCAGAGAAAACAATCCGTTTGTCCAACCTCTCCTTGTAGTTGATATCCTCTAATTCGAGTGGCATTCTTCACCATCCCCAAAGCCTCCAGATCCTTCCTGTTTAAGGGATGGCCAGAAAGAGATGGCAGAGAGGGGAGGTGGTGGCAATTGGGGGTTGGGGGAGTGGGACGGGAGGCATTGGGAATGTCGGACATCTGCGCTTGGGCTACTGGGCAAGTTGTGTGGCCACCAGGCAAACTGGACACAAGCCAGATAAACTAAACTAAAACATTGAAGTTGATCTGCTGGTACAGACTCGAACTTCACTGTGACGGTTGACCCAGTTTTGCGGTTGCCAGAATTAATTGAGATGCTTTTAATACTTTAAATAGTTTCACCCTCCAGCCCTTCTGTGCTCTGCAGCACAACAAAAGACAGTCTTTCTGAGCAGACAGCAGGAACTGCAGATGTAGGAATATTAGGCAAAAAGCACAAAGTGCTGGAGTAACTCAGTGGGTCAGGCAGCATCTCTGGAGGACGTGGATAGGTGACGTTCCAGGTTGGGGCCCTCTTTCAGAGAGAGTATTCGTTTGCAGAAGTCTGTTGAACCGTTTGAGCGTTTGAATTTGGCAAGCGGTGACTTCTCTTTGGAACAGGGAGAGGCCTGTTAAAACTGCCACGCAAAGCATTGGAATAACACAGGTTATTCAGGCTGCATCTCTGGCTGAGGAAGTTGTCCCGACCCACTGCATTGACTATGCATGTTCTTCAGAGATGCTGCCTGCCCCACTGAGTTTCTCCATCACTTTGTGCCTCTCTTTGTAAACCAGCATCTGGAGTTCCTTATATCATCTACCTGTCACAACTATTCTGCATTCCATTGAGTCAGGGCTGATTTCTGCCTAATCTCAACTCGACATCTGTCTGACTGGTATCCAACAAAAAAGCGGACAATCTTTCTGTTCATCTTTTCCTCTGCTCACTTCACAATGATGCCCCAACTCGTTTCTGTCCCTGTTTAGGTTCAGGTTTATTTATTTAGGTTCAGGTTTAATTATTTATTTATATAATTTATTTAGGTTTAGGTTCAGGTTTAGGTTCAGGTTTATTGCTGTCACGTGTACAGAGGTACAGTGAAAGGCTTTGTTTTGCATGCTATCCAATCAGATCAGATAATACTGCACATAAATACTGTGGTCAAACTCAAGTACAATAGTTCGAGCAATGGGCGCGGAGTGCAGAATATAGTTCTCAGCATCATAGCACGGCAGTTCCAGAGACAAAGTCCAATGTCCGCAATGGGGGAGAGGTGAATCGGACAGTAACCCAGCTTATGAATCGTTCAGAAGCCTGATAACAGAGGGGAAACAGATTTGCACGGTGGCGCAGCGGTAGAGTTGCTGCCTTACAGCACCAGAGACCCTGGTCAATCCTAATCATGGGTGCTGTCTGTACAGAGTTTGTACCTTCTCCCTGTGACTGCGAGGGTTTTCTCCAGGTGCTCCGGTTTCGTCCCACATTTCACAGACATGCTGGTTTGTAGATTAATTGACTTCTGGAAATTGTCCCTAGTTCGTGGGACAGAGTTAATTTACACCTGTAGTCCACTGGTCGGTATGGACTCAATGGGCCGAACGGCCTGTTTTCCTACTGTAAATCTAAAATAAATTAAACTAAGCTGTTTCTGAGGCTGGTGGTGCACACTTTCAAGCTTCTGTACCTTCCGCCCGATGGGAACAGGGAGAGATGAAGGAATGACCAGGCTGGGACAAGTCTTTGATTATGTTGGCTGCTTTTCCGAGGCAGCATGAGATGTGGATGGAGTCAAGGGTGGGGTGTCTGGTCTGTGTGATGGACTGGGCTTCATCTACAACTGTCTGCAATATCTTGCAGTTTTGGGTAGAGCAGTTGCCAGCATCCCAGCAAGCAGACAGATTTCCAAACTGCTGATTTCCAAAGGAGAGTAGTGCGTTCGGCTGAACGCACTATGGATACTACACTCGCCCCCCTGCAGGACCTATACATCAGGAGGTGCAGATCCAGAGCCAGCAACATTATGGGGGACCCCTACCACCCCAGCAACGGACTGTTCCAGCTGCTACGGTCAGGCAAACGCCTCCGCTGTCACGCTGTGAAAACAGAGAGGATGAGACGGAGTTTCTTCCCACAGTACATCAGGACTGTCAACTCTCATATCACCAGGGACTAATTTAATTTACTGTATTAATTTATTTTTTGTGTTAAAAACAATTTTTTTTCTATTCTGTTTTGTAGTTTTAGCACAATCTGCAGGCGTTGCCACTTTCATTTCACTGCACATCTTGTATGTGACAAATAAACTTGACTTGACTTAACTTGATTTGCTGCTTCCTGAACAGTCTGAATGAAGCTAAAGGTGGAGCTAATATTGGCAGCTTCCATTGTAACCAGGATAAAGCAATTACTGTAAGGAACTGTGCAATACAAGGAAATAGTAGGGATTATAGGAAATCAAAACTTATCCAGAGGCAATGGGTAAAGCAAAGCAGTGTTTAGTTCAGTTTTGTTTAGTTTAGTTTAATGTCACGTGTGTAGAAGGAACAGCAAAAAGCTTTTTTGTTGCGTGCTAACCAGTCAGCGGAAAGACTATACATGATTTGCTATACAACTATACAACGGTATAAGAGTTGCTGCCTTACAGCGAATGCTTCACTGGAGACTCGGGTTCGATGGGTGCTGTCTGTATGGAGTTTGTACAGAGTTTGTACATTCTCCCCGTGACCTGCGTGGGTTTTCTCCGAGATCTTCGGTTTCCTCCCACACTCCAAAGATGTGTAGGTATGTAGGCTAATTGGCTTGGTGTATATGTAAATTGTCCCCAGTGTTAATGCGCGGGGATCGCTGGTCGCCGCGGACTCAGTGGGCCAAAGGGCCTATTTCCGCCCTGTATCTTTAAGCTAAACTAAACTAAACTAATTGAGCTGTCCACAGTGTACAGATACAGGATAAAGGGAATCAGTGCAAAATAAAGCCCAGTAATGTCCAATTAAAGATAGTCCAAGGGTCTCCAAAGGAAGGTCAGGACCACTCTCTAGTTGGTGAGAGGACAGTTCGGTTGCCTGATCACAACTGGGAAGAAACTGCAGATGCTGGTTTAAACTGAAGATAGACACAAAAAGCTGGAGCAAATCAACGTGACAGGCAGCATCTCTGGAGAGAAGGAACGGGCGACATTTTGGATCGAGACCCCTCCTCAAGAAGCTGTCCCTGAGTCTGGAGGTGTGCGTTTTCACACTTCTATAGCTCTTGCCTGATGGGAGAGGGGAGGAGTGGGAATGACAGGGATGAGACCGGTCCTTGATTATGCTGGTGGCCTTGCCGAGGCAGCTTAAAGTGTAGATGGAGTCAGTGGAATATCCTCCACTCAAGATGGTGACTCAAATTGAACACAACACTCCAGTTGAGATGGGATGAATGTTCTTTGAAGATTCTTTCAACTGTAACTATTGTAGATAGTAAATGGATGAAACCCTGCAGCACTCCACTAGTAAAGAACGTCAAGAGTTTTCCATTGTCATATGTACCAAAATGGAACAATGAAATTCTTACTTACAGCAGCATAACAGGTCTGTAAACAAGTACCCACAGATAACTTAACAAACAAATAAACAAAAATGTTCAATAAATAAATAAATACAATATTAGTGCAAAACCAAAAAAGCCCAAAGTCCCAATTGCAACTAAGACAGTTCACAGTTCATAGATTAGTTAGTGTTCAACAGCCTGATGGTTGTTGGGAAGAAGCTGTCCCTGAACCTGGGGGTCATGGTTTTCAGGCTCCTGTACCTTCTTACGATGGCAGGAGTGAAATGAAAGTGTGGCCTGGGTGGTGTGGGTCCCTGGTGGTGCTGGCTGCCTTTTTGAGGCAGCGACTCCTGTAGTAAATGATTACCAATCTGAGCATGACCAATTTAATCTTAACTCTACTTTCTGGTGGTTAGCCAGTTCCCTATCTGTGTTAATATGTAAACTGTTATCTTGGGCAGTAACTTTTCACGTGGCCTCTTTATTGAATTATTTCTGAACTTAAAACTGCACTACATCAACAAGTTTCCCTTTACCCATCCTGTTTGTTACATCCACAAAGAACTACCGAAAGAAAAAAGGCCAAACATGATTTTCGTTCATAGAAACATGTTGACTCAGTTTGATTGTCTTGTAATATTTTGGTACAAATTTAGAGTTTATATTTCTGAACATACAGCACGGACACACAGACCCACCAAGTCCACACCATTCATCGATCACCCGTTCACACCAGTTCTGTGTGTTCTTGATACTTCACTGTACTTTGCTGCACTAGTTCTGTTCACATTAGTTATCCCACTCTCTCATCCACTCCCTGCACACTAGGGGCAATTTACAGAGAGCCAATAAACCTACAAACCCACATGTCTTTGGAATGTGGGAGGAAACCTGAGCACCCGGAGGAAACCCACGCAGTCGCAGAGAGAACGTACAAACTCTGTACAGACAGCACCAGAGGTCGGGATTTAACTCAGGTCTCTGGCACTGTGAGGCAGCAGTTCTACACACAGTGGCACCCACTGTGCCGCTTGTTTGACTTACTTCCCATTTGTTTGCTTCAAATGGTGAGTTTGGACGAGTTGGGCTGAAGAGCCTGTTTCCATGCTGTATGACCCTATGGTTCTAGACTCCTAAACTCTCCAGAAAGTTGAAGATGTATCCTTATGACAACATCTAATCCTCTAGTGGTCTCAGCCCACAGAGTCCGCGATCCCCGCACGCTAACGCTACCCGACACACTGGGGACACCTTACAATCTTTACCAAAGCAGTGCAGGAGGAAACCAGAGCACCCGGAGAAAACCCACACGGGTCACGGGGAGAATGTACAAATTCTGTACAAACAGCACCCGCAGTCAGGATCGAACCCAGATCTCTGGTGCTGTAAGGCAGCAACTCTACCGCTGCGCCACCGTGCCAAGGTATAATCTGATTCCCGTGGCGGCAATATCTCAGACTGGATATGGGCTTGTCCATCCTGGAAAGAGATGAGGAGAAAGTTCTTCACTGAGGCTTGTACATTTTTGGGTTCTCTCTCTCAGAGACCATCTCAGAATATATTGAATGCTGCGAGCGACAGAGATTTGAAATCCAGAGTCGGTCAAGCGAAGGTACGATCGTGTGACACGGGGCAGGTAGGAAATGCCAGGTGGACTGGCCCTGCTCTTGGTGGTCACGCTTGTGAATGGAGAGAGATGTCATAGAGTCATAGAGTTATTCAACGTGGAAACAGGCCCTTCGGCCCAACTTGCCCATGCCGACCAACATGCCCCATCTATAGTCCCACCTGCCTGTGTTTGGCCCATATCCCTCTAAAGCTATCCTGTCCATGTACTTGTCTAAATGTTTCTTCAACACTTAGTGGTGATAATACCTGCCTCAACTAACTCCTACGGCAGCTCGTTCCATACACCCATCATCCTTTATGTACCTCAACTACCCCCTACGGCAGCTTGTTCCATACACCCACCATCCTTAATGTAAAATAGTTGCCCCTCAGGTTCCCATTAAATCTTTCCCCCTTCACCTTAAACCTATGTCCTCTGGTTCTTGATTCCGCCATCTCAGTCAAAAGACTCTGTGCGTTCACGCTATCTATCTTCCTCATGATCTTATACACCAGTAATGTTGCACCACGTGTGATACAGCTCAGGTCAAGAGAACCCAATCAAAGACTTTAGGAAGGAAGACACAAAGTGCTGGAGTAACTCAACGGGCTCCACAGCATCTCTGGAGAACATCGAGAGGTGACCTTTTGGGATGGAACCTTCTTCAGACTGAAGTTACTCCCGCACTTTGTGTCTATCGTTGTAAACCAGCACCTGCAGTTCCTTCTGCCTCCAACTTCAAAAATTGTTTAAATGTTGAAAGAAGGAATTGTATATGCTGGTTTATGATAAAAGCCACAAAGTGCTGGAGTAACTTAGCGAGTCAGGCAACATCTCTAGAGAAATTGGATGGGCGACGTTTTGGGTCGGGACCCTTCTTCAGACTGAAGTTACTCCAACACTTTGTGTCTCATTTTGTAAACCAGCATCTTCAGTTCCTTGTTTTCACATTTAAGCAATTTTTTGAAGTTAGAGAAACAAGTAACAGCAGATGCTGGTTTACAAAAAAGACACAAAATGCTGGAGTGACTCAGTGGGTTAGGCATCATCTCTGGAGAACATGGATAGGGGACATTTTGTGTCGGGACCCTTCTTCATACTGATTGTGGTGGGGGGGAAGAAAAGCTTGAAGGGGGGGGGGGGTTGGGGGGAGGACAAACCCTGGCAGGTTATAGGTTAATAAGATGAGGAGGGGCAAAATGGTTGGACAAAGTGGTGAGGACAGTTTACCGGAGAAAAATGCACAAAGATAGAGGCGACGGAAGAGGAGCTCAACGTCATGTTGGGATCGGAGCTCTTTGGCGTGTAGGTGTAGGGGTAGGAAGGATTTTACACCACAGGGCTGCTCTTGCTTGGTCATTGCATTCTCCAACTTCACGTAAAAACTACCCCAATACTTTTCGACTCGTCCACTCTTCTTCAGACCCAAAGGGAATATGGACAGGTTATAGCAATGGTGGTGAGGTAGAAGACTAGCCATGACCTAATTGAATGACATAACAGGCCTGAGGGGCGAATGGCCTACTTCTATTCCTGTTACCTCAGTCCTCCTGTTATGTAACCCAGCACGGATTCAAGGAAATAAGAAGTGAAATAAAAAATAGCCGAAAGGAAAGATAAAATGGCCGTAAAGACAAAGGTTAGGGTACAAATCGATAAGACAAACATTACGGGAACAGAAAGTAATCGAAAAGTAAACATGAAGTTTGAAACCATGATAGATAAAGAGCAATTAAATGTTCCCCTGCTAGTTTGTCAATTGCTTATGAAAGTGAAATAGGTCAACATAGCAAGGGTGGGGATGCAGTCAGGCCCTGCTCTGTGTACAAAGCTCAGGGGTGTAACACGCAATCTAATTGCAAATCCTTGTTATGGACCTGCTCAGGAATTCATTATGGTTTCAAGCTGGATGACAAGAGTCAATAGTCAAGAGTGTTTTATTGTCATATGTCCCAGATAGAACAATGACATTCTTACTTGCAGCAGCACAGTTGCAGTTTTGGTCTCCAAATTTGAGGAAAGATATTCTTGCTATGGAGGGCGTGCAGCGTAGGTTCACTAGGTTAATTCCCTGAATGGCGGGACTGTCGTATGTTGAAAGGCTGGAGCGATTGGGCTTGTATACACTGGAATTTAGAAGGATGAGGGGGGATCTTATTGAAACATATAAGATAATTAGGGGATTGGACACATTAGAGGCAGGAAACATGTTCCCAATGTTGGGGGAGTCCAGAACAAGGGGCCACAGTTTAAGAATAAGGGGTAGGACATTTAGAACGGAGATGAGGAAGAAATTTTTCAGTCAGAGAGTGGTGAAGGTGTGGAATTCTCTGCCTCAGAAGGCAGTGGAGGCCAGTTCGTTGGATGCTTTCAAGAGAGAGCTGGATAGAGCTCTTAAGGATAGCGGAGTGAGGGGGTATGGGAAGAAGGCAGGAACGGGGTACTGATTGAGAGTGATCAGCCATGATCGCATTGAATGGCGGTGCTGGCTCGAAGGGCTGAATGGCCTACTCCTGCACCTATTGTCTATTGTCTATTAACATTGTACACTGTAAACAATATAATATACGAGAGAGAACAAGTTCAGTGTGTGTATATATACACATACTCACAAATACACACATATATATATATGCCCCGAAGAAATCACACACACACACACCACGCCCCGAAGAAATCAATCACTTTTGTCAAAGCTGGAGAGAAGCGTTGACCACAACCAAAAACAAGGGTGGGCCTCCTCTACACGGCCACTGACTGGCAGCTGCACGTCGATCTGGGCAAACAGCTGGAATTTCCACAGCACATCACAGCAACATCACTCCGATCATGATCATCGCCTCCGAAGTGACGAAACAGCTGATCATTCTGGAGCTGACAGTGCCCTGGGAAGAGCGTATGGAAGAAGCAAATGAAAGAAAACGCGCAAAGTACCAGGAGCTGGTGGAGATGTGCCGGGACAGAGGCTGGAAGACACGCGATCAACCCATAGAGGTGGGCTGTAGAGGCTTTGCAGGTCGCTCACTCTGCAAAGTCCTCAACCAATTGGGCATTACGGGGCTGGCAAAGAAGAGGGCCATTCAATCCGCAAGCGAAGCCGTAGAGAAAGCCACCAGATGGCTTTGGATTAAGAGGGCTGATCCGTGGGCAGTTGCTGCTGGGACGCAAGTCGGGGCCTGATCAACCCCGGCTGGGTCGCTTGGGCAAGGGTGTCTGATGTGGTGAGACCCGAAACACCCGATGACCCCAGGTCACATCACTGAGGATGCGTCCCAGTGCATCCAGAAGATGTATCTTGCACATATATATAATTGCAGTATTATTGTTTGTTTTTTGTGTGTACATATTTGTGTGTGTGTGTGTATATGCTGTATATATATATATATACATATATATATATATATATAATATATACACACACACACATACGTACGCACAAAAAAAGACAATAGTAGTGCAATAATAGTAATAATAGTCTATGTAATACAGAGTTTATTTGAGGTTGTAGTGTTTAATAGCCGAATAGCTGTAGGGAAGAAGCTGTTTCTGAACCTGGACGTTACAGTTTTCAGGTGGGTGAACAGAATCCAAAGTTTATAAGCCACAAGCTGCTTGGAAATTCCCAAGGTTCATGAGAAGGTTCATTGGGTCAGGGAACAGTGACGAATGTAAACCTTTGTTGGAAACTATCCACAGACTTCCGGGCTTGTGGCTGTAAACAAGGAAATATCAAGAGCTTCTTGAAGAGGAAGCAAACTTTAATCAAGAGGCACTGCAATTTGAACAATGGAACATGCAGAATCTTTGAGATAGACACAAAGTTCTGGGGTAATTCAGCGGGTCAGGCAGTGCCACTGTGCCTACGCCCCTATGTTCACCAATTCTCCTGCAACAACATACAACTTACTGCAGATGCTAGAAATGCAAACCAACAAAAAAATAATTCTGGATCTGCAAGTCAAGCAGCTTCAGAGAAGGAGCGAAATTGGGCCGATGTTTAAGGTCAACGGCTCTTAATCAGAACTGGAAATGTGAGAAGGTGGGTGTGTGTTAGTTCCCGACAGTGGGAGGAGTTTCAGGCGCCAACCTGGGACAGATCAAAACTGGCAAATTGACAGCACCTCTCACACCCAGCAGAGAGAGATAAGAAAAAGAGAGAGAGAAGTCCAAAGAAGGGTCCCGACCCACAGCATCACCTGTTTTCTGGCCACTGGCACTGTTCCAACCAGTTTCAAGCACGCGGTGGTCCAGCCCCTACTGAAAAAACCTAACCTAGACCCCACCTTGCCTAGCAACTACAGACCCATTTCCAAACTGCCATTCCTGTCAAAAGTCCTTGAAAAGGCAATTCTAAACCAATTAGTGCCCTACCTGCACCAATACACCATCCTGGAAAGTTTCCAGTCAGGTTTCAGAGCCCACCACAGCACAGAGTCTGCCTTGTTGAAGGTACACAACGACCTGCTTCTCGCCATCGACACCGGCGACTGTGCAATCCTGCTCCTTCTCGACCTCAGCGCAGCGTTCGATACAGTGGACCACACCATCCTTATTGACCGTCTCCGGTACGCGGTTGGCATTGATGGCACTGCCCTGAGCTGGTTCGCTTCGTACCTCAAAGATAGGAGTTTCGCCATCAACATAGGCAGTTATTCCTCTGCTCCAGCTAGCCTCTCCTGCGGAGTTCCACAAGGCTCCATCCTAGGCCCCATTCTCTTCTCTCTATACATGCTCCCCCTTGGCCAAATCATTCAAAGGCACGGCATTTCTTTCCACTGCTATGCCGATGACACTCAGCTTTACCTCCCCCTGAAACCCAACAACCAGTCAAATTTAAACAGCCTCTTACACTGCCTTGAGGACATAAAATGTTGGATGGCATAGAACTTCCTCCAATTAAATGAGAGCAAGTCTGAGGTCATCCTATTCAGCCCCCCCGACTCCATCAAATTGATAACAGGCAGTCTTGGAAGTCTATCCTGCCTAGTCAAACCGCATGTCAAAAACCTCGGCATGATATTTGACTCTGCATTAAAATTTGATAAGCAAGTCAACGCTGTGGTAAAAGCCAGCTTCTTCCAACTTCGAACCATAGCTAAAATCAAACCTTTCCTCCAATTCGACGACACAGAAAAAATCATTCACGCTTTCATTTCCTCCCGCCTAGACTACTGCAACTCCCTATACACTGGGATCAGCCAATCTTCCCTGTCCCGCCTGCAACTGGTCCAAAACGCCGCAGCGAGACTCCTGACGGGTACCCGTAAAAGGGACCACATCACCCCGATTCTGGCCTCTCTCCACTGGCTCCCTGTACGGTACAGAATCAACTTCAAGCTCCTCCTATTCACGTATAAAGCCCTAAATGGACACTCCCCCCCTACATCAAAAATCTTCTAACCCACCTCTCTAACTCCAGGTCCCTCAGGTCGGCCGACTTGGGGCTACTCACTATCCCGCGGTCTAGGCTTAAGCTCAGGGGTGACCGCGCTTTTGCGGTTGCAGCTCCTAGACTGTGGAACAGCATCCCTCTCCCCATCAGAACTGCCCCCTCCATCGACTCCTTTAAGTCCAGGCTCAAAACCTATTTCTACTCCCTAGCGTTTGAGGCTCATTGAGGAGGCGCTGTGAACTGTTTGCGTGCTACTGTACGTTTCTTTTTTTTTTTCCATTGGAACCTAATCAGATGTACAGCACTTTGGTCAACGTGGGTTGTTTTTAAATGTGCTATACAAATAAAATTGACTTGACCTGTCCATATTCTCCAGAGACGCTGCCTGACCCACTGAGTTACTCCAATGCTTTGTGTGTTTTAAAAAAAAAAATAATCCAGCATCTGCAGTTCATTGTTTCTAGATAAGAAACGGTGGTGGAGTTGTGGAGTTGCTGCCTGACAGCTCCAGAGACCCGGGTTCCATCCCGACTGCGGGTGCTGTCTGTACGGAGTTTGTACGTTCTCCCCGTGACCGCATGGGCCTGTTCCTGACAGCACCCACAGTCAGGATCGAACCCAGCGTTGTAAGGCAGCAACTCTACCGCTGCGCCACAGTGCCCCCTCTCACCCTAAAGCCATTTTGTCCTTGATATTTCCACGCTGGGGGAATACAATGTTCCAGTTCTCTAAACCATGAGCCTCCTCAGATTTCTGACTTATGGACGCTGACCCTTGCCCCCGGGACGCCCTCTGGCAGAAATTAAACCAAGAACCCGGACAAAGTTCCCAAGTGTGTAAAACAGAAGGTAGACACAAAGTGCTGGACTAACTCAGCGGGTCAGGCAGCATCTCTGGAGAAAAGGGATGGGCGATGTTTCGGGTCAAACCCCTGCTTTAGAAGGATGGGTGACCAACAAGCCTGTACATTTTTTTAATGAAAAAGGGTCCTGACCCAAAATAACACCCATCCCTTTTCTCCAGAGGATGCCGCCTGACCCCGAATAGATTGGGTCGACGCACAGAGTCTCTTGCCCAGAGTAGGGGAATCAAGCACCAGAGGACATAGGTTTAAGGTGAGGGAGGAAAGATGTAATAGGAACACGAGGGGTAACTTTTTCACACAAAAGGTGGTGGGTATATGGAACGAGCTGCCATAGAAGGTAGCAGGCACTATTGCACCACTGAAGAAACATTGAGGCAGGTTTATGGATAGGACAGATTTAGAGGGATATATGGGCCAAATGCAGTTCGGTGCAGCTAGTGTAGATGAGGCATGTTGGTCAGTGTGGGCAAGTTGGGCCGAATGGCCTGAATCCCCGCTGTATGACTCCATATCTCTCTCTCTACGACTATGATCCGCAGAGTTACTCCATCTTCGGTATAAACCAGCATCTGCAGTTCTTTTTGTTTCTACATTGGGTGAAAGAGAAAGAGTCTTTGATTGAAGTAGGAATCGAAACCGAAGCAATGCTGGCTTGGAAGTAGCTGGGGAATTTTGTTTTTGGTATTGTTGGCAGGTTGTTTGGGTGACTCCTCCCGCTTTTGCTTCTCAAAAGAACACTCCCATCTCAGCGCAAGGGCACTCCAGGGGTGATGCAGTCGTGAGTGTGTGTGCACGGAGTCAGCGCAGGATGGGAAGCAACAACATCAACAACGGCCCCATCACTGGCGCAAGACTTGGGTGCTTGCTCTGTACCCTTCTGATGGTTCAGGGCGTGTGTCTCACCGTCACCTATCTGCACTTTAACAGCAAGTTGAAACAGGTAGGCAAGAAACTAACTACTCCATAAATCTTTCGCTTATGCAAAAAAAAAACAAAAAAAAAACCTCAGTGCAAACTGCTGGAGCAACTCAAGGGACAAGAAGGGTCTTTGCAAACGAGCATTTGCAGTTCCCTGTGTCTGAAGAAGACCGGGTCGCCCCACCGTCCATTCCCTCCGCAGATGCTGCCTGACCAGCACTTTGTGTATTGCTGAGGATCCCAGTGTCTCTAAACCGTGCCCCGCTGTATCCATATCACTGCTGGCACCTCCCGAAAATTGCACCATCCAACTCGGCGTCTCTTTTTGTACAAGAGCTAGTGTCTGCAGCTCCTTGTTGCAACGGCTTGGTTTCCTAAAAACATCGCCGATACTAGCTAGTCAGCACGGGACAACTGCAGAGTTGCCCGATTTTAATGCAGGAGGCGATGACTTATAAAAATGTAAGATTCTTGTGATTAACCCATGAAAACTATGGACTTTTCTTCAATGCAACTTTAAACATCCATTTGCAAAAACCGTCACAGACACAAATCCGACCGAGCGATTCGGGGCAGGGAACGAAGGAATTGCTGCACTCTTTGTGTTTCTGGGCTGGCTTTTGCATTGGTCCCAGAAAGCTGCTCACAAAACGCACAAACACTATCCCAAATCTCCCAAATTGCGTGCAATTATTTTTTTTAATGCATGGACACGGGTATGGACACGTCCGCATCTTTACCCGACAACTAAACTTGCTCCCCAAGTTCTTGGCTAACTTTGAAACTTTCCACAAAGTTTTTAAAAACTAAGAAATCATTTTGTATTCTCTCTCTTTCTTTCCTGCCCCTCCCAGCTCCTGTGCACACGTTTCACCCGCTACCCCCCCTTCGTCCCCTTTCACCTACCTGCCCTGGTCTTTATATGTATCTCCTTAAATCTGACACCCTTTTGTCCCCTTGTCACCTGCTCCTCCCAACTGCCAAACAAACCGCACCCGTCACTTGTATGCACCTATCACTTATAGACGCAAAGTGCTGGAGTAACTAATTGGGCCAGGCAGCATCTCTGGAGTAAAAGGATGGGTGACGTTTGGGGTCTGAAGAAGGGTCCTGACCTGAAACTTTACCCACCCCTTTTCTCCAGAGATTTGTGTCTTTGGTATAAACCAGCATCTGCAGTTCTTTGCTTCTACACTTTGTTTTCACTGATCACTTGCCAGGCGTTGGTTGTCCTGCCCCCACCTCTCTTTTCCAGCTTCCTCGCCCCCTGCTACATCTGCAGTGGCACAATAGACAATAGACAATAGGTGCAGGAGGAGGCCATTCGGCCCTTCGAGCCAGCACCACCATTCAATGTGATCATGGCTGATCATTCTCAATCAGTACCCCGTTCCTGCCTTCTCCCCATACCCCCTGACTCCGCTATCCTTAAGAGCTCTATCTAGCTCTCTCTTGAATGCACAGCGATGGAGTTGCTGCCTCACAGTTCCAGAGACCCGGGTTCGATCCTGACTCCGGGTGCTGTCTGTACGGAGTTTGTACTTTCTCCCTGTTACCATGGGTTTTCTCCGGGTAGTCCGGTTTCCTCCCACACTCCAAAGACGGACAAGTTTGTGAGTTAATTGGCATCGGTAAAAAATTGTGAATTGTCCCAGGTGTGTAGGATAATGCTAGTGTACAGAGCGATCGCAGGTCGGCGCGGACTTGGGGGACTGAAGAGCCTGTTTCCACGCTGTATCTCTAAAGTCTAAAGTCTAAATCTGTCTGAAGAAGTGTCCCGACCTGAAACCTCACTTATCCATGCCCTCCACAGATACTGCCTGACCCGCTGAGTTATTCCAGCCCTTTGTGTTTTACTTAAGATTCCAGCATCTGTGGACCTTGAGTCTGTGTTTTTGTACATGTTTCAACTGGTGTCCCAGTTCCCACTTAGCACTCTGATCCACATTGACATCTGCTTCGGCGATGCCTGTTGCCAAACTATTCTGCATTGCTTCCCTCTCCCGGCGGGACTTTGGCCCTCCCTTTCTCCAGACTCCCACTGAACCTCAGCAACACTGCTTTTCCTCCACTTTCCAACATCTGCAGGCTTAACTATTTAACCGCTGCGCCCCTGTCTGTAGCTCCCGGAGACCCTCAGACTATCTTTAGTCAGACTTTACTGGTCTTTATCTTTCACTAAACAGTATTCCCATTATCCTGTACCTGTATACCATGGACGGCTTGATTGTAATGTATAGTCTTTCCATTGACTGGAGAGCATGCAACAAGAAAGCTTTTCAATGTACCTCAGTACACATGACAATAAACTTAACTCAACTCAACTTCCAAACTGATCTCCCGGTGGCCGAGCTCTTCAACTCCCCCTCCCATTCCCAGTCTGACCTTTCTGTCATGGGCCTCCTCCAGTGCCATAGTGAGGCCTACCGGAAATTGGAGGAACAACACCTCATATTTCACCTGGGCAGTTTGCAGCCCAGTGGTATGAACATCGACTTCTCCAACTTTAGATAGTTCCTCTGTCCCTCCCTTCCCCTCCTCCTTCCCAGATCTCCCTCTATCTTCCTGTCTCCATCTATATCCTTCCTTTGGCCCGCCCCCCCTGACATCAGTCTGAAGAAGGGTCTCGACCCGAAACGTCACCCATTCCTTCTCTCCCGAGATGCTGCCTGACCTGCTGAGTTACTCCAGCATTTTGTGAATAAATCGATTTGTACCAGCATCTGCAGTTATTTTCTTATTCAACTTATCTAAACTGAACTGCTCTTGTGCCTTCTGGTCTTATTAATCCCTCAGGCATAGGTTATCATTGGCAGGTCGTGGTTCCTCTGTGGGTGGAGATGGGAGGGAGGAAGGAGGATGTTAGTGGGAGTTGGAGTGAAGAGTGGGGAAGTGGGGAGTCTGTTGCTGGAATTGCACCGTTCGGTTTTCATTTCCTTCTTGTACTTTGTAAACAAATTTTGAGGAAGCGAGAAATGAAACTTGACTCCTGTCCAGAGGAAGCCTTGGGGCAACGAGGGGGAGGGCAGGCAATTTGTTCTGGCCTTTCCGCAGAGGTCTCTGAGAGCATTTTTTAATTGCCTCCCAAAAGGCAATTTTCAGCCAACAAATCTGAGTGGTTGAACAGTGGACGGCACGGTGGCGTGGATGTAGAGTGTCCCGGGGAGCCGCGCGGGTGGCGAGTGTGTCCCGAGGAGCCACGCCGGCCCGATCCACCCGCCGAACAACCATTAAGCCGACTCGCCCCTCAGGCCTTCCAGGGGACTGCGGTGAAGTCTGGCGGTGAGGCCTGTCTGGGCCGAAGGAGCCTCAGCAGTGGCGGCGATGGTGGCAGAGGGAGACTCGGCGGCGGCAGCTGGAGCCTCGGTGGCGGTGGGGCCCGGCGGTTGATGAGCATGAGGGGGGCAGGGGAAGACTATGGGGGCCCGGCCTGGGGGACCACCGTGAAGAAGAACAATGGGGACCCAGTGTGGGTGAGGGGGGGGGCACTCTAGCTAAGAATGGCTTTCGGCCCAGGGGATAAGTCTGTGTTTGTTTGTCTGTTTGTTCAGGTGCACACAGCAGCCAGCCAACAGTCGCTTGTCTTTTTCATTTTATTTTCACTTTTAATTTCAAGTTCTTGTGTACCTTGTGTGTTGTGACTGTCGGCAGACCAATTTCCATCCGGGAGATGAATAAAGTTTTATTGTTTCGTATCGTTACAACGCCAGAGATCCGGGTTCGATCCTGACCATGGGTGCTGTCTGTACGTTCCCTCCGTGACCACATTGGTTTTCTCTGAGCGCTCCCACACTCCAAAGACGTGCAGGTTTGCAGGTTAATTGGCTTCTGTAAAATTGTAAATTATCCCTAGTCTGTAGGATAGAACTTGTGTATTGGGTGGATTGTTGGTCGGCACGGACTTGTGGGCCGAAGGGCCTGTTTCCGCGCTGTATCTCTAAATTAAACTAAACAAAGACAAAACCGTCTGGCAATTTCTCACCAAAATAAGTTTAACGGTGAGAATCAACAACTGGTTGTGGTATCACACTCTTTAGACTTCAGACTTTAGAGATACAGCGTGGAAATAGGCTCTTCAGCCCACCTCTGACCAGCGATTACCAATACACCAGCACCATCCTACACACGAGGGACAATTTACAATTTTACAGAAGCCAAATAAACCTACACTCCTGCATATTTTTGGAGCGTGGGAGGAAACCAGAGCACCTGGAGAAAACCCACGTAGTCACAGGGAAACGTTCAAACTCCATACAGACAGCTTGAGTAGTCAGGATCGAACGTGGGTCTCTGGCGCTGTAAGGCAGCAGTACTACCACCGTGCCCACTCCATTGGCAGAGTTCTACCCCTGCGACTCAGGAATTGAAGAGCCAGTCTCTCTGACCAACCAGCACAGAAGTTCTGGGAAGTTTACAGATTCCAACGTCTGCAATCTCTGTCTCTTTGGAAATTCCTGGAGTTTTGAGGGTCTGAGCCATTACTGGATGGGCTGGTTTGGTTTTCATTGCATTGGAGGAGGTTGATCGGGGAGTTGCCAAAATTGCACTGGCATTGGTAGGGTTGGTGGTTAGAAACCTTTCCCAATGGTGTTGGTGTTGGTTCATTATTGTCATGTGCACCGAGATATAGTGACAAAAATTGTTTGCGTGCTATCCAGTCCAGTCATACCATACATGTGGACAATCAAGCCACACACGAGTACAACGGCTAGAGCAAAGAGAAAAACACCAGAGTGTAGAATATAGTGTTACAGCATTGTAGTGTACAGTTGCAGAGAAAAGGTACAAGGTCCACAATGAGGTATGTCAGAAGATCGGGACCACATCGCAGTTTAGGGGATGACCGTTCAGTAGTCTGATAACAGAGGGGAAGAAGCTGTTCTAAGTCTGGTGATGGGCGCTTTCGAGCTTCTGTATCTTCTGCCGAATGGGAGAGGGGAGAAGAAGGAATGACCAGGGTGTGAGTGGTCCTTGATTATCTCAGCTGCTTTCCCGAGGCAGCGTGAAATATAGATGGGGTAGATGATGGAGAGTATGGTCAGTGTTGTGGACTGAGCCACATCCACTACCAACACAATTTTTAACAGTCTTGCGTACAGCTGATCCCAAATCAAATTATGATCCAATATGATGTCATCAAGTCATAGAGTCATACAGCATGGAAACTGGCCCTTCGGCAACTTTCCCATATCGACCAAAATGCCCCATCTACACTAATCCCACTAGTCTATGTTTGGCCCATCTAGATATTACTAAAACTCCCATAACTATCTATTATATTACTAAACCTCCCTGGTTGTTTGTACATGAAAATAGTTTGGGGCTTGACACAGCCAAAACGGTACATGACAATTTTAGGCCCACCTTACTCACCATTCCACCGAATAAACCCACTTTTGTTACTTTTAAAAAACAATTTACCTTATAAACTTTAATAAATGCGCTCCCCCCCCCTCGGAGGACCAGCGGGAGGACCTGCGCCCGTCCCGGCGTGCCCCGCGCCTGACCTTCCTCCCATGGTGCAGCGCGTGGCAGAGGCTGCAGCAGAGGGTCTAACAAGATGGCCGTCCCTGCCGCTCCCCGCAGTGCTGCAGGAGAGGCTTCGGTTTCACGCCCGGCTGGCAGGAGAAATGGGGCCGAGGTCAGTGCCTTCTCCCTGTCCACTCTCGCCCACCCCCGGCCCCGGGAGACACTCCCCGCCTGGCAACGGGTCCATGCCGTTGCCACCATTCCCCGCCGATTGCAGCCAAGCTGCAGGAGAAGCTTCGGCTCCGCAAGAGAGGGCCGCAGGAGAAACGGGGCCGAGGTCAGTGCTTTTTCCCTGTCCGCCCACGGCCACGGAGGCACCCGGCAACGGCTCCATGGTTCGGCCGAGGAGGGAGCAAGTGGAAGGGGGGAGGGGGAGGGGGGGAGGGCGTAGGGGGAGGGGGGGAGGGCGTAGGGGTTAGGGAGGGTAGGGCGTATGGCGAGGGAGGGGGGGAAAGTGAAGGAGGGATTGCTGCACCAATGCAGAAAGAGATGTTGGAGATATGCCGAACTTCCTTAATCTGCTGAGGAGAAGAGGCGTTGGTGTGCCTTCTTGGTCATAAGTTCAATGTTGATGGTCCAGGACAAATTATTGGTATTATTTACATCTAAGAATTTGATGCCCTCAATCATCTCCACGTCGGCAGCATAGATGCTGACTGGGGCATGTACGCCATCAGACCTCCTGAACTCAATAACGAAGTAAATGCCAGATTTATCTAAATCCAGAGGACACAGATTAAGGTGAGCAATTTTGTTTGTTCCAACGACAGACCAGCGTGCCCGAGAGATTGTGGAGGCCAAGATTTAACAACCGTCTGGATGAGTGGTTGAATCATCAAGACATAGTTGGCTGTGGACCTTGGACTGGTGAATGGGATTGATGCACTTAGCTACTTGATGGTTGGCACAGACATGGTGGACCGAACGGCCTGTTTCTGTGCTGTACGACTGCCTGGCCCATTAATCCCTCATTGCTGGCAACCCTGGCACGTGTGTATTGTCCATGCCAGTTGCCCCCTTACAGCATGATACTTGGTCTTTTCTGGAATAGCTGAAAGTACCATATCATAAGACATAGAGTCATACATCGTGGAAGCAGGCCCTTCAGCCCAACTTGCCCACACCAACCAACATGCCCCATCTACACTGGTCCCACCTGCCTGCGTTTCTCCCCTATCCCTCCATTCTATGTACTGGTCTAAATGTTTCTTAAACGTTACGATAGTACCTGCTAAATGTTGTGACAGTGCCTGCATATAGGAGCAGAGTTAGGCCATTCGGCCCACCGAGTCTACTCCACCATTCGATCACGGCTGATCTATCTTTTTCTCTCAACCCCATTGTCCTGCCTTCTCCCTGTACCCTTTGATGCCCTCGCTAATCAAGAACCTATCAATCTACGCTTTAAAAGTATCCAATGACTTGGCCTCCACCACTGTCAGTGGCAATGAATTCCACAGATTCACCAAAAGAAATTCCTCCTCATGTCCATTCATTAGGTTCCTCCTTTTATTCTGGGGCTGTGGCTGTTTCTAAACTCTCCACTAGTGGAAATATCTTCTCCGCATCCACTCGATCCAGGCCGTGGGATTGTGTTGTGGTCTGATATAAAGGCATACAGAATTATGAGAGACATCGATAGAGTAGATCGTAGGAAACCGTTCCCCTTGGCTAAAATACCTGGAACCAGAGGGCATGGGGTCAATGTAAGACTGAAACATTGACACTGGTTTAAGGTGAGATCTGAGGAAGAATTTTTGTTTAATGTAGAGGGTGGTGGGAATCTGGAATACACTGCCTGAGGGGTGGAGGTGGCAGAGGTTCCTACAACACACTCATCGTTCTGGTATCTCCTCCCCCAACAATGCCCAGGGCTCGTCAACTCAAGTCCAGTCAATGATTCAATTATACTTAACTGTCACTTGCACCGAGGTGCAGTGCCACTCTGTGTTTTTACATACTATCCGGTAAAGTCATGCAGCACCTCGTCTGGGCAGCACACAAAGAATCACACTGACAACGTTTCAAAAGTTCTTAGTACAGTCTTATCTTCCTGCAGCAGTGAACCAGGCCTGCCGCCACACCTGGCCGAATGTGCCCCGCCCCCCCCCCCCCCCCCCCCCCCGGCAGGTCCCTCTTTGTTCTCGGTGGCCCCTCACTCAATCTCTGCTTTAAAAATATCCGATGACTTGGCCTCCAATACCATCCGTGCTAAAGAATTCCACGGATTCACCACCCTCTGGCGTGAAAGAAAATCCTCCTCATCTCCTTTCTATAGGTACATCCTTATATTATGAGGCTGTGCCCTCTGGTCCTAGACTCTCCCACCAGTGGAAACATCCTCTCCACGTCCACTCTGTCCGGGCCTTTCACTATTCGGTAAGTTTCAATGAGGACCTGCTTGTTCTGAGTGTATAGGTAATTAAAACTGTGGGATTCAGTCTTCTGGCATAGACTCACAAATGGAATGACCTGTTTCTGCGCTGCAAGAAGTCAAAGATATATATTTTTGTCATGTAGGCCCGTAAATACATACAATAATATGTAATAAACAGAAATTCAATAAATTGATGACCACTGGCACAAAAAAAAACGGATTTCTTCATGCAACCAAAGATGGTTCATAGAAGTTCACAGTCTGAAGAAGGGTCCCGACCCGAAATGTCATCTATCCATGTTCTCCGGAGATGCTGCCTGACCCTGCTGAGTTACTCCAGCACTTTGTGTCTTTCCGTGATAAACCAGCATCTGTAGTTCCTTGTTTTTCATTGAAGGTCGTAGTTGAGAATCAGAGTAGGACCTTTTCTCACCAATTGCAAGAGTCATAACTTTCAGTCTTGAAGAAATCAGTCCGCAGCACTTTGAGTCCTTTTGTGCATTAACCAGTATGTGCGGTTCCATGTTTCTTCATTTCCATTTGATTTGCGCGAGGGGGTTTTTGGAGCTGTGGCCACTGCCCATTCCATTTCCCTCGGTGAGTCGGTTTAACTGTTGCAGGATGAAATTTGAGTTACATCTCCGTGGAGACTTGAAATATCCTGGGGATTGAATTCAATAAGTGGGCTGTTGAATGGCTCTATTGTTGTGCTCATTGACAGACACATCGCACGAAATTCTATCACCCTGGATCACTTACTCGAAGCTGCTGCACATCCTGTTGTTTCCAAAGTTGAAATTATAAATAGAGAGAGAAATAGGGAAATGTTTCTCACAGCTCCACTGACCCCGGGTTCAAACCTGACCTCTGGTGCTGCCTGTGTGGAGAACATGGACAGGCAACGTTTCAGGTCGAGACCCTTCTTCAGAATGATTGTATTAGGGGGGAGAAAGCTGGAAACGAGAGGTGGGGAGGTGAAACAAACCCTGTCAAGTGATAGGTGGATACAGGTGAGCGGGGGGGGGGGTTGAATGGCAAATAGTTGGACAAAGGCCAGAAATGAAAAGACAAAAGGTGTGAGGGGGGCAGCACAGTGGCACGGCGGTAGAGTTGCTGCTTTATAGCATCACAGACCCGGGTCCAATCCTGACCGGGTGCTGTCTGTATGGAGTTTGTACGTTCTCCCCGTGACCGAGTGGGTTTCCTCCAGGTGCTCCGGATTCCTCCCACATTCCAAAGACAAGCAGGTGGTAGGTGAATTGGCTTCTGTTAATTGTAAATTGTCCCTCGTGTGTAGGATAGTGCTAGTGTACGGGGTGATCGCTGGTCGGTGGGCCAAGGGGCCTGTTTCAAAAGTCTCAAATCTAACCATGGGCAGGTGATGTTTCGAGTCGGAACCCTTCTTCAGACTGATTACAGTGGGTGGGGGACGGGACGAAAACTGGAAAAGAGAGGTGAGGGTTGGACAAAGCCTGGCAAGTGATAGGTGGATACAGGTAAGCTGTTTGACAGGCAGATGGTTGGGCAAAGGCTAGAGATAAAAAGGCAAAAGGATAAAATCAATATAAGATAAATAGGATAAAAGAATAAATTAAAAATAGCTGGAATCTGGAGGGTTGGATTGTGATCTGAGCCCAATAGTTTCAACCCTAAGATAAACACAAAATGCTGGAGTAACTCAGCGCGACAGGCGGCATCTCTGGAGAGAAGGAATGGGTGACGTTTTGGGTCGAGACTCTTCTTCAGACTGATGTCGGGGAGAGGGTGGGACAGAGATAGAATGTAGTCGGAGACAGTAAGGCTGGTGGGAGAACTGGGAAGGGGGAGGGGATGGAGAGAGAGGGAAGAAGGACTACTTGAAGTTAGAGAAGTCAATGTTCATACCGCTGGGATGTAAGCTATCCAAGCAAAATATGAGGTGCTATTCCTCCAATTTGCGCTGAGCCTCACTCTGACAATGGAGGAGGCCCAGGACAGAAAGGTCAGATTGGGAATGGGAGGGGGAGTTAAAGTACTGAGCAACCGGGAGATCAGGTAGGTTAAGGCGGACTGAGCGGAGGTGTTCAGCGAAATGATCGCCAAGTCTGTGCTTGGTCTCGCCGATGTAGAGAAGTTGACACCTGGAACAGCGGATACTGTAGATGAGGTTGGAGGAGGTGCCAGTGAACCTCTGCCTCACCTGGAAAGACTGTTTGGGTCCTTGGATGGAGTCGAGGGGGAGAGGTAAAGTGACATGTGTTGCATCTCCTGCGGTTGCAGGGGAAAGTACCTGGGGAGCGGGTGGTTTGGGTGGGAAGGGACAAGTGGACCAGGGAGTTACGGAGGGAATAGTCTCTGCAGAAAGCAGAAAGGGGTGGAGATGGGAAGATGTGGCCAGTGGTGGGATCCCGTTGGAGGTGGCAAAAGTGTTGGTGGATTATATGCTGCATGCGACGGCTGATGGGGTGGAAGGTGAGGACAAGGGGGACTCTGTCCTTGTTACGAATGGGGGAAGGGGGAGCAAGAGTAGAGCTGCGGGTATTGGCATGGAGATTGATTGATTGATTGATTGATTGATTGATAGATAGATATAGCATGGAAACAGGCCCTTCCACCCGCCAAATCCATGCTGACCATCAATCACCCGTTCACACTGGTTCTGTGTTATCCCACTTTCTCATCCACTCCCTACTTACTAGGAGCAATTTACCGAAGTCCAATTAATCTACAAACCTGCACGTCTTTGGGATGTGGGAGGAAACCGGAGCATCCAAGGGAAACCCACGTGGTCACAGAGACAACGTGCAAACTCCGTACAGACAGCACCTGCGGTCGGGATCGAACCCGGGTCTCTGGCGCTGTGAGGAAGTGGCTCTACCAGCTACACCTGTGTGCGCTGTACATTTCTGCTTGATAAGTAAATAAATTGGGTGTCAGGGGTTGTGGGGAGAAGGCAGGAGAATGGGGTTAGGAGGGAACGATAGATCAGCCATGATTGAATGGCGGAGTGGACTTGATCGGCCAAATGGCCTAATTCTGCTCTTATCACTTATGACCTTATGATTAAAGAACAAACAACTGTTACTGTGATTGTGAGTCCAGCAGGTTAATGTACAAACCCCTTCTGGTTCAATTATGTACTTTTTGGAAAAATATTCTGTGACAGGGTGGGATAGAAGTGCCAGGATCGACTCGATAGCCAAATGGCCTCTCCTGTCCCAATGCTGTTGGTGAGTGAGGCTGGCTTTGGGCTCACCTGAGACAGTTCTGGAGGATTTCCAGATCTGGGCAATGCTTTGTTGCTGATTGAACCACCACAACAAAGCTCTGTGCAGCTGAGTTTAAACCTGCTGCTCTTGGTCTGACCTTGGTCTCCTCATTGTGGCTCACACTTAACAAAGAACATCGAACAGTATTGCCCCATTTGCCCACATTTGGCCCAGATCCCTCTAAACCTTTCACATCCATGTAACTGCCAAAACACAGAAGGCAGAATTGTACAGTAACACACCTATTGGTCCACAATATCCGTGCTGAACACGGTGCCAAGTTAAAGTAATCTCCTCTGCCAGCACCTGATCCATATTCCTCCATTCCCTCCATATCGAGGTGCCTATCTAAAAGCCCCTTAAACGTCACTATTGTACCTGCCTACACCATAATCCCTGGCAGCGCCTTCCAAGTACCCGCCACCCTCTGTGCAGAAAAACTTGCCACGCATATCTTTGTTAAACTTTCCCCCTCTCACTTCAAAGCTACGCCCTCTGGCCTTTGACATTTCAACACATTTGACATGTAAAGCGGAGACTGGCAGATACTTGGTTAGTAAGGCTGGCAAAGGCTATGGGGAGAAGGCAGGAGAATGGGAGTGAGAGAGAAAGACAGGTCAGCCATGAATCAATGGCGGAGTAGACTCGATGGGCCGAATGGCTTATTTCTGCTCCAACGATTTATGAACATACTTATGTACGTATGTTCACACAAAAGGTTCTGACTGTCAACCCTAGCTACACCTCAAAACTGATTTTTTTTTTCCGCTGTCTATAAAAAACTTTGATGTCAGAAAAAGTTGTAAGCTGTAATTTAATCTGATGTCACTTCCTAATTCAATCGTTTGCACTTCTTTAAAGTAATTAGGAACTGGGGTTTGTAGCTGGGGCGTTCAAAGGAAGAGGAAATCCTAATTTGCTGTTTATACATCAATAAAGATGCTTCGGTGAGCAGCCTATTAGTGATCTCACCCATACTCGCTTTGTAATTGGCAATACGTTAACAGTGATCGTCACAGGGGATGTCTGTGAGGCTAACACCATCGTCAAAAACAGGAACCTGGTTGTGGACTTGTCTTTGTTTAAATAATCAATGACCCAAAACACAGGGGAGGTCACTTTGTTAGTCTTATTTTAACAGGACAAGCGTGAAGCCTGGGTGAGTCACAGTTCTAATTAAAGCAGTAGACACAAAAGGAAACAGGGGCGGTACAATGACACAGAAGTAGAGCTGCTGCTGATGCACAGCGCCGGAGACCCGGGTTCGATCCTGACTGAAGGTGATGTCTGTACAGAGTTTGGACCTTCTCCCTGCGTCCACGTGGGTTTTCTCCGAGTGCTCCGGTTTCCTCCCACATCCCAAAGACGTACAGGTTTGTAGGTTAATTGGTCTGTGTAGATTGTGTATGGGGTGATCTCTGGTTGGGTGGACTTGGTGGGCCGAAGGGCTCGCTTCCGTGCTGTATATGTAAAGAAGCAAAGTGCTTGAGCAACTCAGTCGGCCAGGCAGCATCTCTGGAGAACACAGATAGGTGATGTTTCGGGTTGAGGCCCTGCTTCAGATGGGTCTTTAGAGTGATCCATATCCTTCCATTCCCTGACTATCCACGCAGCCATCTAAAAGCTTCTTAAACGCCTTCACCCCAAACCACTGGCAGCATGTTCCAGGCACCCGCCACCTGAAACATCACGTATCCATGTTCTCCAGAGATGTTGCCTTACTCACTGAGTTTAGTTTAGTTTAGTTCAGAACTGCAGCGTGGAAACGGTCCCATCGGCCCACTGTGCCTGCACCGACCAGCGATTAGCCACACACTTATCTTGAAAACACCCAGTGAATTGGCCTCCACTGCCTTCTGTGACAGAGAATTCCACAGATTCACAACTCTCTGGGTGAAAAAGTGGGATGTGGGAAGAAACCGGGGAAAACCAAAACGGTGACAGGGACAGAGTACAAAGCTGCCGCCAGCACCCGCAGTCAGAATCAAAACCAGGTCCCTGACGTAGTAAGGCAGCAGCTTTATTGCTGTGTCACCCTCCAGCACTCTGTGTCCTTTAGTGTAAACCAGCATCTGCTGTCCCTTGTTTCTCCATTTTCCAACCTCCTCTGCATGATCATCGCTGAGTAGCCACAAACTACCAGGTAAGAATTCCATATATCCCAAATACCTGGAAATGCTGCCCTTGGTGAGGTGCCAGGAGCGGTCCCCTGATCTGTGGTGGCTTGTACACAACGTGCAACGAGTTCTCCCCTGTAAACGTCACTGAATTCTTGCGCCTTCCGCTCTTGCTTCCAGATGGAGGACACCTTCACCAAGAACAGTATGAGCTGCCTGACGGAAGACATCCTCAACCCTCTGCCCGGCTCCATGGAGGATGAGAATCTGATCGACGGCCAGAGTGGGGAGCTGGAGGGAAGGAGTGAAGATGTCTGCTGGAGATTCCGAGGGCAAATCCAACGGCTGGTGGAAGATGTGAGTGAATCCTCGACACTCTCTCTGGCTCTGCGCTGCTCACTGTTATAGCTATCAGCCCCACCACACTTGAACCTGGTGTGTCAAACCAGGGGTGGACTTACACAGTAAATGGCCCTGTAGGATGGTCCTATGTTGTCAAGCTGGAAAGGGTGCAGAGAAGATTTGAGGGGGACTCGAGGGCCTGTGCTGTACGGTGAGGTTTGGCAGGCTAGGACTTTATTCCTTAGAGCACAGGAGGATGAGGGGTGATCTTATAGAGGTGTACAAAATCATGAGAGGAATAGGTGGGGTAAATGCACAGAGTCTTTTACACAGAGTAGGGGAATCGAGAACCAGAGCTTTAAGGTGAGGGGGGGAAAGATTCAATAGGAACCTCAGGGGCATCTTTTTTACACAAAGGGTGGTGGGTGTCTGGAACGAGCTGCTGGAGGAGGTAGTTGAGGCAGGTACTGTCACAATGTTTAAGAAACATTTGTCCAGGTACAGGGATAGGATGGGTTTAGAAGGATATGGGCCATGCACAGGCAGGTGGAACTAGTGTAGATGGGACATGTTGGTCGGTGTGGGCAAGTTGGGCCGAAGAGCCTTTTTCCGTGCTGTATGACTCTGTGACTTTATGATGGTGCCTTGGGGAGTGTTGGTGAACAGAGAGACCTGTGGGTGCACGCTTCCTATCCATACATCGGCCCAAATGTCTTTTGAAAGACGTAATTGTATCCGCTTCTATGGCTTCCCCTGGCAGCTCGTTCCACATATGGAGAACCCTCTGAGTGGAAAAGTTGCCCCTGAGGTCCCTCTTAAATCTCTCCCCTCTCACCTTATGCTAGTTTAGTTTATTATTGTCACATGTACTGAGAGACAGCGGAAAACTTTTTGTTGCATGCATGCAGCGAAATGAACATGATCACAATCAAGCTACCCACTGTGTACAGATACAGGATAAAGGGAATAATGTTTAGTGCAAAATAAAGTCCAGTAAAGCCCATTTAAAGATTAAAGGTAGATTGGGAAATCTCCAATGAGGTAGATGGGAGGTCAGGACTGCTCTCTAGTTGGTAAGAGGGTGTTTCAGTTGCCTGATAACAACTCTCCCTGAATCTGGAGGTGTGCATTTTCAAACTTCTACTCCTCTTGCGTGATGGGAGAGGGGAGAAGAGGGAGTGACCGGGGTGAGACTCATCCTTGATTATGCTGGTGTCATTGCCGAGGTAGCATGGTGCAGATGGAGTAAATGGAACGGAGGTTGGTTTGTGTGATGGTCTAGGCTGCGGCCACAACTCTGCAATTTCCTGCGGTCTTGGATGGAGCTGTTCCCAAACCGTGTTGTGATGGGTTGTAAGGAGTTTCTTAAAGGAGAGAGAGGAAGTGAGGGTTCTGCAGGGACGAGGAAGTGTAGGAATGTATTTTTAAAGCTTACACTTTTTTTCAAAATCAATTACAGACGATATCCAAACGATATGAACAGGACATGTCACTCATTGTGAAAGGTAAGCACATTTACCTAAGAGAAATGTTTTTGCTTTTGCTATTGGTTATGGATTCAAGAATGGTTTACTAGATGGACATGCTGTTCTTTATTGGTGCAAGGGTTGAGATGGACTGCATGGAAAAACGACCCTTCGGCCCACTGAGTCCCTGCCGACTATCGATCACCTGTTCACACGCTCGTTCTATGTTATCCCTCTTTCCCGTGCACTCCGTACACTCTAGGGGTCATTTGCAGAGGCCAGGGTAAAGGCAGCAGAATGGGGTTGAGAGAGAAAAATAGACCAGTTGTAATCGAATGGCGGAGCAGACTCGATGGGCCGAATGGCCTAATTCTGCACCTATGTCTTTTGGAAGGGTCAATGGAAGGAAAACCAGGAGATCTTTACGATGTGCCTTGTCTCTGAGCTAAAGTGAGGCGTGTGTCTGATCTGTGCAGGTGAGGTCTCTCGGTTCCTCCCATACCTGAGGCAGTCGGGATCTGGGTCACAGCCGTCTGCGCAGAAAGTAGCTGCTCATCTTGTCGGGACACAAAGGACAAAGGCACCCTCTCTGAAAGGTGAGCTCAGGACCATAGACATTGAGCCATACTGCGGAGAAACAGGTCCTTCGGCCCAACTTGCCCAGGCCGACCAACATGCCCCATCTACACTAGTCCCACCTGCCTGCATTTGGCCCATATCCTTCTAAACCTGTCCTATCCATGGGATAAATGCTATTTAAAACATTGTGATAATACCTGCCTCAAATACCTCCTCTGGCAGCTTGTTCCATACACCCACCACACTCTGGTGCAAAAAAGTTACACCTCAGGATCCTATTAAATCTTTCCCCTTTCACCTTCAACCTATGGTTCTTCATTCCCCTACTCTGGGTAAAACACTCTGAGCATTCTCCCAGTCTATTCCCCTCATGATTTTATAAGCCTCTATAGGGTCACCCCTCATAAATCTTCTGAAAAAGTTGCCCCTGAGGTCACTTTTAAATCTCTCCCCTCTCACCTTAAGTTTTGTTTAGTTTCAGTTTTCTCTGCACCCTTTCCAGCTTGACAACATTTTTCCTATAACAGGATGACCGAAACTGAACACAGCATTCTAAATGTGGCCTCACCAATGTCTTGTGCGACTGTAATATGACCAGCGACAACTGAAATGTTGGTTCACGCTGATAAGCCACGTTATCGCCAGTGGGAGTTGCTGCACCAGAACGTTACCTCGTAGAACTCTCCATTCGCACACATGAACCCATGGCCACCAGACCAAGAGGCAAAGATAGACACAAAGTGCTGGAGTGACTCAGTGGGTCGGGCAGCATCTCTGGAGAACATGGATAGGTGACGTTTTGGGTCAGGATCCTTCTTCAGATTATCCTTGGTATTCAATCTATCTTTGGTATGAACCAGCATCGGCAGTTCCATTTTATTGCATTTATTCTTCAGAGATGCTGCCTGACCCGTGGAGTTACTCCAGCACTTTGCGTCCATTGTGTATTAACCAGCATCGGCAGCTCCTTGTTTCTACAGTGCACTCCTTTCTGCTGTGCCATGATGCTGTAATGTGTACAATGTAACTGCAGATGCTGGTTTATACCGAAAATAGGCACAAAGTGCTCAGCGTGTCAGGCAGCATCACTGGTGAAAAAGGATGGTGACATTTTGGGTCGGGTCTGAAGAAGGGTCCTGACCCATCTTTTTCCTCCAGAGATGCTGCCTGACTCACTGAGTTACTCCAGCACTTTGTGTCTATCTGTGATGCTCTAGGTTTGTTGGACTATATTGCATTGTTGACCATCTCCGTGTTTCTGGTGCAGAGTCCGTAGTCAAGAAGCTTCATGGGCAGAAGATCCAGGCTTGGGAACCCGTGAAAGGCCAGGCGTTCCTGCACAACGTGGAGTACCAGGACGGGGAGCTGATCGTGCCACGGACCGGCCTCTACTACGTCTACGGGCAGACCTACTTCCGCCACCGCGACCTGGTGGCCGAGGAGGGCCGCAGTAGGGGGGAGGCGCCGTCCGATGCCGACAACAAGCAGATGATCCAGTACATCTACAAGACCAGCGCCTACCCCGAGCCCATCCTCCTCATGAAGCACACGCGCACCACATGCTGGGCCAAGAACGCCGAGTACGGCCTACACTCCATCTACCAGGGCGGCCTTTTCCGCCTCAGATACAGCGACCGGATATTTGTGGCCGTCAGTAATGTCAGCCTCATCGATGTGGCTGGCGGCTCCAGCTTCTTCGGGGCCTTTCTGGTCAGCTAGTCGGCAGGAGGTGAACACGAGGGCGCTCCTTGAGCCACGGTGCCAATCGCACGTGATCTTGATGGAGGAAGGTCACATAGGAAAGGAGGGACTGAACCAGTTTGATATCGGTGTATGACTGTCACGTGAACCAAGACACAGTGAGAAACCGCTAGTTTACCTCAATCTACATCAGTCTCGCCAACATAGGGCGACTCAGCGGGTAGAGCCGCTGCCTCACAGCGCCAGAGACCCGGGTCCGGTCCCGACCTGGGGACCTGTCTGTGCGTGTGGAATCTGCACGTCCTCCCCTGGGACCTCATGGGTTCCCTCCGGGTGCTCCGGTTTCCTCCCATGTCCAAATTCATGCGTTAGTTGTAAATTGTCCCCTCCACTGCCACCTCCTCCTCTCTCTTTCCATGGAGGTCTTGTCCTTGGCCACACTTTGTTAGGAGCTTACCCATCTCTCACCCCACCCCAACCTGCCCGCCGTGGGTGACCCCTGCCAAGATCACAGCCGCACCGTTTAGGCACACACAGGCTTCTCTACACAACAGGGTGGTGACCCTGGTGGAAGTTGCTTCCACAAGACGGGCAACATTGACCGTTGGCGTGTGTGTCCTCTCGGCAGGGCAGGGGGGGGTGGGTACATGGAGTGAGGTAAACCCCGTCACTGTGCATCGACGATTGCCCCTGAACAACATGGATCAGTGAACAACAGCACAGGGTCAGGCCCTTCAGCCCACAGTCCCCTGAAGTGCTTCTTTTCGTCATTTCAATCTTAATTGTTTTCCCACCGTTTGTTTTCGTGGAATCAATAGGAATATGGTGCCTCAAATGGCAATAAAAGCAGACTCATGCCATGGGGAAAGAACAAGGGGTTGGGGCTAAATGAAGAGCTCTCAGTGAGTTGAACAGACACAGTGGGATAAATAGACTCTCTGCGCTGTGTTAGAACAGGTCCTTTGGCCCACAATATCCGTGCCAAACATGCTGCCAACTTAAACCAACCTCTCCTGCCTGTTGGTGATCCATACCCTTCTTCCCCTGCCTGTCTAAAGCCACATGCACTGACCCTGCAGATGTAGCACTCTGTATATATGTATAGGACAGCTTATTTTTTTATTGCATGGACGATGCTTTGCTTGTACATCCGGGCAGATGCTTCTTCTGCCGCGGCCTCTGAATTAGCAGAGGTAGCCCTCTGTGAATTGCCCCTCTAGTGTGTGGAAGAATCGGGGACAGGAATTAACGTGGGGTGTGGGGAGAATGAAATGGGAATAATGGGAATGCTGGATGGTCAGCGTAGACTCGAGGGGCCGAAGGGCCTCTCTCCCTGCTGTTTGTTGCTTTGAATTCCGCTATCCCTGGCTGAGAACGTAAAAACAGTACAGCACTGAAACAGGCCCACCATGTAAACTAATGCCAAGATGCCCAGACTTCTCCATTCTGAAGAAGGGTCTCTACCCGAAATGCCATCCATTCCTTTTCTCCAGAGATGCTGCCTGACCCGCTGAGTTACTCCAGCTTTTTGTGTCTATCCAAGTTAAACGAATCTCCTCTGCCTGCATGTGACCCACATCCCTGCATATCCTTGTGCTTGTCTCAAAGCCTCTGAAACAGAATGAGGTGAGGTGAGATGAGGAGGGTGCTAAAGAATTGGGCAACATTTGCCCATTGACCTGTGTCGAGCCACGTGGCTCCATCTTGATGTCCTTACATTGGGGAGGGGGGAATGCAATGGGGAGATGGTGATTTCTCGCTCTCCGGTGGGGTGGACCAGTGACCTTCCACCAACTCGCCAGCTGCCTGGTGTACCTGTCCAAGTCTTTTAAATATTGTGATAGTACCTGCCTCCTCTGGCAGCTCGTTCCAGACATCCACCACCCTCTGTGTGAAAAAGTTTCCCCTCAGGTTCCTGTTAAATCTTTCCCCTCTCAACTTAAATAGACAATAGACAATAGGTGCAGGAGGAGGTCATTCGGCCCTTTGAGCCAGCACCGCCATTCAATGTGATCATGGCTGATCATTTTCAATCAGTACCCCATTCCTGCCTTCTCCCCATACCCCCTGACTCCACTATCCTTAAGAGCTCTATCTAGCTCTCTCTTGAATGCATTCAGAGAATTGGCCTCCACTGCCTTCTGAGGCAGAGAATTCCACAGATTCACAACTCTCTGACTGAAAAAGTTTTTCCTCATCTCAGTTCTAAATGGCCTATCCCTTATTCTTAAACTGTGGCCCCTTGTTCTGGACTCCCCCAACATTGGGAAAATGTTTCCTGCCTCTGACGTGTCCAACCCCTTAATAATCTTATACGTTTCGATAAGATCTCCTCTCATCCTTCTAAATTCCAGTGTATACAAGCCTAGTCGCTCCAGTCTTTCAACATATGACAGTCCCGCCATTCTAGGAAATATCCTAGTAAACCTACACTGCACGCCCTCAATAGCAAGAATATCCTTCCTCAAATTTGGAGACCAAAACTGCACACAGTACTCCAGGTGTGGTCTCACTAGGACCCTGTACAACTGCAGAAGGACCTCTTTGCTGCTATACTCAACTCCTCTTGTTATGAAGGCCAACATTCCATTGGCTTTCTTCACTGCCTGCTGTACCTGCATGCTTCCTTTCAGTGACTGATGCACTAGGACACCCAGATCTCGTTGTATGTCCCCTTTTCCTAACTTGACACCATTCAGATAATACTCTGCCTTCCTATTCTTACCACCAAAGTGGATAACCTCACACTTATCCACATTAAACTGCATCTGCCATGCATCCGCCCACTCACACAACCTGTCCAAGTCACCCTGCAACCTCATAGCATCTTCCTCACAGTTCACATTACCACCTAGCTTTGTATCATCTGCAAATTTGCTAATGGTACTTTTAATCCCTTCATCCAAGGCATTAATGTATATTGTAAATAGCTGCGGTCCCAGCACCGAGCCTTGCGGTACCCTACTAGTCACTGCCTGCCATTCTGAAAGGGACCCATTTATCCCCACTCTTTGCTTTCTGTCTGTCAACCAGTTTTCTGGTTCTTGATTCCCCTACCCTGGGTAAAAGATTGTGTGCATTAACCCTATCTATTCCCCTCATGATTCTGTACACCTCTAAGATCACCCCTCAGCCTTCCACGCTCCAAGGAATAAAGTCCAAGCCTGTCCAACCTCTCCCTGTAGCTCAGGCACCTCAAGTCCTGGCAACATCCTCGTAAATCTTCTCAGCGTGTTTTCCAGTTTAACGCATATTTCCCAGAGAGGGATTTAACGGCAGATGATTATTTCCAGTGATCCTGGATATTTGCATAAAGCAGTCGCAAATTTGAAAGAGATTTGGTGACCCGCTGTTGATTTAAACAATGACATACATGGTTAAGTGTGAACAAACATAGCAAAGAAAAGCTCGTGGTCAGGCTAATTGTTGTAATGGATGATGGCAACAAAGCTGGTGACAAGTCAAAGAAACAAAAGTGATAAAAGGTATATCAACACTCCCAAATTTTTCACCCACAAAACATTTCTGTTCAGAGTCAACAGAATGAAGTTTTTTTTAAATAATTATTGATAAAATTGCCCTTTAAGGCAAAATAATGTTTGTTATTAAAATATGACACAAATTTATTACTGGTGTTTGAATTAGATTTGTTACGCTTGTGTGTTTAAATCTCTTCCCCTCCTCTTCCCCACCCATCACTTTCCCTCCTCCTCATTAGCACCTCAGCTCAGTGCCCAATGCTGAGGTGCCTGTCCCTCATAATTGCATATCTTTCCTGAGCTTTTGGACGGCACAGTGGCACAGCGGTAGAGCTGCTGCCTCACAGTGTCAGAGACCTGGGTTCGATCCTGACCTCGGGCGCTCTCTGTATGGAGTTTGCACATTCTCCCTGTGACTCTGTTTTTTCTCCAGGTGCTCCAGTTTCCTCACACATCCCAAAGACCTGTGAGTTGGTAGGTTAATTGGCTTTGGTAAAATTATAAATTATTCCTCGTGTGGAGGATAGTGCTAGTGTACGGGTAATTGCTGGGCTGCATGGACTCAGTGGGCCGAAGGTCCTATTTCCACGCTGTATCTCTAAAGTCTAAAGCTACTGCCTTACAGCGTCAGAGACCCGGGTTCAATCCTGACATTGAGTACTGTCTGTGCGGAGTTTGTACGTTGTCCCTGTGACCACGTGGGTTTTCTCCGGGTGCTCCGGTTTCCTCCCACGTCACAAAGATGTGCAGGTTTGTAGGTTAATTGGTCTCGGTAAATTGCCCCTAGTTTGTATGGAGTGGATGAGAAATTGGATAACATAGAAGTGGTGTGAATGGGTGATAGATGGTCGGCATGGACTCGGTGGGCCAAAGGGCCTGTCTCTATGGTAGATCTTTCAATCAATCAATCAAACAAACAAGAGACACTGGAAACAAAGAATCAATATTACCAGCTGCTTTATCATGAGGCCACAAAGGACTGCAGATGCTGGAATCTGGATCAAAACACAAAACTACTGGAGGAATGTGGTTAACAGACACCTGGACAGGTACATGGATAGCGAATGTTTAGAGAGATATGGGCCAAACGCTCTATGACTTTATATATTTACCAGACCGCTGAGAAGGCATTGAAAAAAACAGCGAGGAAAAGGACATCAGTACGATAATAGAAAATGATGAGGGCATAGTTCACCTGAAGTTGGAGAATTGTTTTAGGATTGGTGGGAGTCAATAAATGACAATGATATATATAGGGCTGATGGGATTGCCCTGAGAGCTAGCAGAGGTTTGATGGGCTGAATAGCCTCCCTCAAGGTCACAATATGAAAAAACTATACAAAGACATTGTGTAGAATAATCACCTCAGCCAGTTTCAAACTGTACAGTAACAACGGAGACACAAGGAACTGCAGATGCTGGAATCGTGAGCAAAACACAAAGTGCTGGAGGAACTCAGCGGGTCAGGCAGTATCTGTGAAGGGAATGGATAGGTGACATTTATGGTTGGGACCCTTCTCCAGATTAGTAGAAACAAGACACAAAGTGCTGGAGTAACTCAGTGGGTCAGGCAACATCTCTGGAGAACGTGGTCAAGACCCTTCTTGAAAAAAGGACACAAATTGCTGGGCTAACTCAGTGAGTCAGGCAGCATCTCTGGAGAACATGGATAGGTGATGTTTCGGGTCAGGACCCTTCTTCAGACTGATCAGATGAAGGGTCTCGGCCTGAACGTCTTCTGCCCATTTCACTCCACAGATGCTGCCTGACCCACTGAGTTCCTCCAGCACTTTGTGTTTTGGTGACCGTACAGGCTGTGTCACTCAGCGACCAGCAGGTGGCAGTTCAACTTGCATCTGAAATTGAATGGGAGTAAAAACACTCGCCTAAAGAAGATTGATTTAAGGATTAAAGAAGATTGATGGAATAAACATAATAAGTTGTTACATACTGGGCTGTGGTTTTACTGTGGGCGAGCTTCTTTTTGGATTTAAAGCAACAAAAAAAAAAACTGCTGGAGGAACTCAATAGCATCTGTGGAGGGGAAGGATTTGTTGGCCGTTTTGGGTTGGGACCCTACATCAGGACTTGGGCCGGGACCCTACATCAGGACTTGGGCCGGGACCCTGCATCAGGACTTGGGCCGGGACCCTACATCAGGACTTGGGCCGGGACCCTGCATCAAGACTTGGGTCGGGACCCTGCATCAGGACTTGGATTTTCTCCAGTCCTCCAGCATCTGCTACATCTATGTCTTCCTTGGTTTTTATTTTCTCATCTCCTCTCCCCCACTGCAAATAACTGGTATCCGAGATCCTTGGAGACTCAGGCAAGTGGACTGTGTGTGAACTTCGGTGGTGAGACGTTGACACTGGTCACTCTGCAGAAAGACAGGGGGCAATATTAAACCAGGAATGCCCCCCCCCCCCCCCCCCCCCCCACCCTTTGCCCACTAGGAGTAATTCAAAGGGTCAGGTAGCATCTCTGGAGAAAAGGACAGGTGACGTTTTGGGTTGCAACCCTTCTTCACACCTCGGGTGCAGTTAGTTTGCAAGTTGTCCCTGTGACTACGTGCGTTTCGGGTGCTCCGGTTTCCTCCCACATCCCAAAGACGAGCGGGTTTGTAGGTTGATTGGCTTCTGTAAATTGCCCCTCGCGTGTGGACGTGGGATAGAATTGGGGACAGGGGGGGGGGGGGGGGGGGGGGGGGGGTGAAGGGGGAGGTGATGGGAATGCGGGGAGAGTAACAAAACCGGATTCATGTGGGATCAGTCTTATTGAAAGACTGATGGTCAGCACAGGTGACGTTTTGGGTTGCAACCCTTCTTCAGCCCTCGGGTGCCGTCTGCACACAGTTTGCACCTTCTCCATGTGCCCACATGGGCTTCCTCTCACACTCCAAAGACGTACAGGTGCGTAGGTTCATTGGCTTCGGTGAAATTGTAAATGTTCCCGAGTGTGTAGGATGGTGCTAGTGGATGGGGAACGCTGGGCGGTGTGGACTCCTGGCTAAAGAGCCTATTTACACTGCCTTTTGTTGTTGTTGTAAAGTCTGTCCAATCTCTCCCTGTAGCTAAAACCGCCTAAATCCAGGTGAAGAAGGGTCTCGACCCGAAACGTCACCCATTCCTTCTCTCCTGAGATGCTGCCTGACCTGCTGCGTTACTCCAGCATTTTGTGAATCAACCCCTTCAACATATCATATCATATATCTACAGCCGGAAACAGGCCTTGTCGGCCCTCCAAGTCCGTGCCGCCCAGTGATCCCCGTACATTAACACTATCCTACACCCACTAGGGACAATTTTTACATTTACAATTTTTACATTTACCCAGCCAATTAACCTACATGATCGCTACTATTGGGCCTGCCTCCACTAACCAGCCCGCATTACCTACCCACTGTGTAAAAAAACTTGTCCCACAAATACATCTCCTTTAAACTTTACCCCTCTCACCTTAGAGCCGTGCCCTCTGGTCTTTGATTCCTCCATCCCGGGAAAAAAAGATTCTGACTGTAGAATTCCTGCCTGGAGCCTTGACATTTATTTTCCCTCGCCCATGCCTTTCAGCCCGTGTTTAGTTCATTTGCCAATTATCGGTATTGGTGTATTATTGCCACGTACTGAGATGCGGTGATAAACGTAAGTTTTGCATACCCTCTCAGTCAAAACAGCCTCCCACAAAACCTCTGCAGTCAGCCGAGAGGCCGGTGCAACAACAACAACAACAACAACCACTACCACTCAAGTGGTGCTCTCCCTGTGGTGGTTTAATAGGTTCTGAGGTTGTTAACACATTACAAGGCATTGTACTCTTGCCTCCGGCTCTCCAAGGATGTGGATGTGTGCCGGGGTGGAGTTCAGAGTGACCCGAAGCCCCAACCCCTGTGATGCCCCACAATCATCTGGGTGAGGAAATGCCCATGGAAACATTCACCTTCAACCACAGCTGGCAGCAACGTGTGAGAAAGATTTTCATCTGTGTCTCTGTGTTGTTGCAAACGCTTTGGATCAGCACATGGCGTGTGTTTGTATACGTGTGTGTGGTATATGTGTGTGCATGTATATGTGTATGTATATGTGTGTACACATGTGTGTCTGTGTATGTATGCGTGTGTACACATGTGTGTCTGTGTGTGTGTATGTATGCGTGTGTACACATGTGTGTCTGTGTTTGTATGTATGCGTGTGCGGTATGTACGTGCACACGTGTGTGTGCATATTTGTGTGCGTGTGGCCACATGCACAAGCTCATAGAATCATAGATGTTCACGGACCAGAGGAAGGCCATGCGGTCTATTCACCGCTACCAGGGCCGTCTTAACGCATGGGCCTGATGGGCACTTGCCCGAGGGCCCACGAGCATAGGGGCCCCATGCTGATCTGTGTTTGTTAAGTGACTTGCAATAAATAAATACTACTTTAAAAATGTAGGTTCAATAAGTGCTTTTTTCGCAACATTTTCCATCCCTAAGTGTTTCTCACAGCGATCTGTAAGTGCTTTTCGCAACAATGTAGCACCCTAAATCCATCGCTAAGTGCTTTTCGGTAAGTGCTTTTCGCCGGCACGACAGGGGGGGGGGGGGGGCTGGTAGGGAAAGGGGGGTGGGGGAGAGTAACGGTAGGGGCCCCAGTACACTGCTTTGCCCGGGGGCCCATAATGATGTAAAAACGGCCCTGCCCGCTACCTGCCCGTAACTGTAGCTGTCCATGTGTATGAGCCTGAGCCTGTGACTGCTGAGTCACATAGAGCGTGGAAACCCTTCTGCCCAACCTGCCCAGGCTGACCTACATGCCCCATATACACTGTCCTACCTGCCCCCGTTTGGCCCATATCCCTCCAAAACCTTTCTTCTCCATGTACCTGTCCAAATGTCTTTCAAATGTTGTTATAGTACCTGCCGCAACTACCTCCTTGGGCAGCTTGTTCCATATACCCACTACCCTCTGTTAAAAAGTTGTCCCTCAAATTCTTATTAAATCTTTCCCCTCTCACCTTAAACCCAGGTCTTCTGGTTTTTTGATCTCCTTACCCTGGCTAAAAGACTGGGTAAAAATCTCTGTATTCACCCTATGTATTTCTCTCGTGTATTTGGCCAAGGTAAGGGTGGCGGTAGAGTTGCTGCGTCACAGCGCCAGAGACCCGGGTTTGATCCTGACTATGGGTCTGGCTGTACAGAGTTTGTACGTTCTCCCTGCGACCGTGTGGGTTTTCTCCGGGTGCTCCGGTTTCCTCCCACATTCCAAAGACGTACAGTTTTGTAGGTTAATTTGCTTTGGTAAATTGTACATTGTCCCAAGTGTGTGTAGGATAGTGCCAGTGCACGGGGTGATCGCTGGCCAACATGGACTCGGTGGGCTGAAGGGCCTGTTTCTGCGCTGTATCTCTAAAGTCCAATGTAAAAAGTCTGAAGTCTGTCTTTATGATGTGTGACTGTAGGTTTGAAAAATACTGCTGGAAATCTGAAATAAAAGCTGAGTCCTGGGAATAAAATCAGAAGGAACCATTGCAATAACACAAGGGAATCTCTGCCCCCCCCCCCCCCCCCCCACCCTACCCCTGTTCCATTGGCGATATTTCTATCTATTTAACAATGGAATTTCCTCCGCTTGACTGAGACAGCACCACAAGGTTTATAATCAGGTGGTACATATACTTCCATCACAACTCTGCTTTCCCCTGTTTGTCTCTCTCCCTCCCGCTCTTCTCACTCCACCCCATATCCATCTCTCCTTTCTGCCCTCCCTCTCTCCTGCCCTCCATCTCCCTCCTCCCTCCCTCCCTCCCTCCCTCCCTCCCTCCCTCCCTCCCTCCTTCCCTCCCTCCCTCCCTCCCTCCCTCCTTCCCTCCCTCCCTCCCCCCCCTTGCTCCCTCCCTGTCTCCCTCCCTGTCTCCCTGTCTCCCTGTCTCTTCCTCCTTCACTCCACTATTTCTCCCCTCGACCTCTCAGCCTCCCTCTCTTCCTCCCTTTCTTTCCCTCTATCCTTCTCCCTCCCACCCTTTCTTTCTTTCCCCGTCCCTCCCTCTCTTGTTCCCCTTCTCTCTCCATCGCTCCCTCTCTTCGCTCCTCCCTCCCTCCCTCTCTCTCTCTCTCTCTCCCTCTCTCTCTCTGTGATTCTCTCCCTCCCTCTCCCTCCCTCCCTCTCCCTCCCTCCCTCTCTCTCTCTCTGACGCAGTGAGACTGAAGTAGAGCATGTACGAGTGGTGGGGGGGGGAGCTCTGTTCCCACACACAGTGGCAGTGGACACTCTCTGTGTACCAGCAAAGGGACTGATAGCAGAGCAGACTGCACTGACCATCATGGACCTGTCCCTCTCCCACGCTGACACAAGTTGTGGGACAACCTCACGAATGGAATCATGTTCATTCTCAGTAAACCCATAAACTGGACCAACCATCTCAAAGCCACGGTTAACATCTGGATGGAAGGTAAAACTTATTTTGTTCTCAGAGAAAACTGTTACTCTCTGTTGTAACATCAGATAGATTTGCTGCTTCGTTACTCTGCTGATGTTGTCAATGTCTAATTATTACTGTTATCAAGTTTAGGTTTTGGCCAATTACTACTTTTTACCATTATTTTTGTTACATCCTGATTATTGTATTTTATTTTTCTTACTCCCTGATCTACGCTGGGATTGTTTACATTGTGTTTGGCGTTTGGCAAATAAGTCTTTCTCCGCCTGTCTCCAACTTTGTCTCTGTCTATCTTTCTGATCATTCGTGCGCCAGTGATACTGGTTTGCTCTGTTTCCAACTCTCTGTTAATCCCTCCCTCTCTCTGTCTCT